>NC_058521.1:278595671-278914171 GCF_904849725.1 Hordeum vulgare subsp. vulgare | reverse complement strand
GTTGTCGATGTTGTTGTCATTGTCGCTGTTTTCGCTGTTGTTGTTGTTGTTGTTATCGTTGTTGTTGTCGTTCTTGTCGATGTTGTCTTTGTTTTTGTTGTTGTTGTTGTTGTTGTTTTTGTTGTTGTTGTTATCATTGTAGTCGTTATTCTCGTCATTGTCGTCGCTCTCGTTGTTGCCGTCGTTGTCGTCGTCGTCGTTGTAGGTGTTGTTGTTGTTGTTGATGTTGTTGCTGTTTTTTTTGTTTTTTTTTGTTATTGTTGTTGTTGTTGTTGTTGTTTTTTCTGTTCTTGTGACTGTTGTTATTTTTGTTGTTGTTGTTGTTGTTGTTGTGGTTGTGGTTGTGGTTGTTGTGGTTGTGGTTGTTGTTATTGTTGTCGTTGTTGTTGTTGTTGTTGTTGTTCTTGTTGTTGTTGTTGTGGTTCTTGTTGTTGTGGTTATTGTTGTTGTTTTTTGTGGTTGCTGTTGTTGTGGTAGTTGTTGTTGTCATTGTTGTTGCTGTTGTCATCTTCATCATCGTCGTCGTCGTCGTTATCGTTCTCGTCCTCATCATCGTTGTCGTCGTCGTCGTCGTCGTTGTTGTTGTTGTTGTTGTAGTAGTAGTTGTTGTTGTTGTTGTTGTTGTTGTTGTTGTTCTTGTTGTTGTAGTTGTTGTTTATGATGATGTTCTTATTCTTCGTTGTCGTCGTAGTCGTCGTCATCGTTATTGTTGTTATTATTGTTGTTGTTGTTGTTCTTGTTGTTGTTGTTGTTTTTGTTGTTGTTGTTGTTGTTCTTGTTCTTGTTCTTGTTGTCGTCGTCATCATCGTCGTCGTTGCTGTTCTTGGTGTTGTAGAAGTCTTCAAACCACCAAAATCACTAAGGGGCATTAGATGCACTTACATTCTCCCCCTTTTTGGTCGTTGATGACAAGTAGGTTAAGTTTTCAACGGGAATAAGAAAATGAAGTGTAAGTACAGAGTTTGAGGAATTTGATTGCATGATATTGAGAAACTCGCCCTGAAGATGTGCATATTTGAGGAATTTGCGTTGGATAGAAAATGCACATTGATGATATATATCACGGAGATCTCCCCCTATATCTTGTAATTAATGCAGGCATTTGACATATAGTATGAGGAATTTGAAACGCATGATAAAAAATGGTGCCTAACGAATTTTAGCATGCATGCATTTAATTAACTTGACGAGAAAGCATGCGAGGAAAAACGTTCAAAAGTGTGAGAACACCATCGGGCTTAAGTTACCACTCATTACATCAAACACTTCAGGAAAAACGAGAGTTTGTAACTTAATAAAGTTTATAAGCCCATAAATTAGATCCGCTTAAAGACTAACTCAGATTTCTCCCCCGTTGTCATCAAGTGACGAAAAGGGACAAAACTGAGGACTAACGCCCATGAAGGTCTTCACTTCTATGGTGGAGGAGGGGCGCCAGCATTCTTTGGGTCAGTCTTCCTGGTTGGGTCTGTTGCGGTATCAGCAGGTTCTTCATCAGAATCAGCAGAGCGGAATGAGGAATATGAGTTGTCCACCAAGTCAGGAACTGGGATCTTCTTGGATTTCTTATTTGGTGGCCATGACCAATCAAAGTCTTGAGTGAATTCCAGTTCTTGAAGTTCCTCAGGAGTCTTGAGGTGTGACAGTATGGCTCAAGTGCGGTCAAATACTTCATGAAGATAATAGTAATTTTTCTTCACAACATTTTGAGTATCATTGAAGGTTTTCACAATAGAGCCAAACTGACTCTTAACCCACTTATGGTTTTCATCAACCTTCTGATGAAGACTGAGGAGTATCTCTCTATTAGTCATCACCCGTGGGACACTTGAACTTGGAGGTTTTGCTCTGCCATAAGATTCTTGGGTGGAAGTGTCATCATAGGTAGAGCAGGATGCTGCTTTGCGAAATTGGCCATCGAGTGGCCGATTTCCTTCAAGAATTATTGACTTCACTTTGCCCTCAACTTGTTCAAAAGATTCCTTGATGACTTTGAGAGGAGGCAGGTAACTGATGTGATTCTGAAAGTCGGCTTGATAGTTGATTGAGGATCTGGTTCTAATGAATCTCATGATCCAAGGTGCATAAATCTTTAGCTAAAATGGTGACAAAGCATTCTTGGCCAAAGTCCTCAAGAAGAAGTCGTGAAGATTCATTTGGATTCCATGAATGACGTTGAACAGTATGTTCTTCATGATCCCGGCAACATCTTCTTCATTATCATGTCCTTTGATAGGGGCGAAGGAATAAGCCAAGATCCTGTAGACTGTTCTGGGCACATACTTCAATTCCTTTACCATGAATCGAGTCCTTGGAGGCTGGCCCAGAGCTAAAGGCTTCATGAGGGCTTCCATTAGATGATTTGGCAACTCTTTTTCATCATATAGGCTTATTGCTTCATCTGAAGGAATTGGGACTGGTATAGCTCGAAGAAATTCAGTGGCTAGAGCTTTGAAGTGAGTGTGCTGAGTCATCCAGTCCAAGACCCAAGAGTTGATGTTTTTGGGGTCATCTGAGATGTGTAGAGTGGCATAGTACTGAAGAATAATGTATGTGTTCCAGTTAGAGATATCCGTGTAGAATGGCAGTAGCCCTGCATCGTGAAGAACACTCAGAACAAGGGTAAAGCAAGGAATTTCTTGTGTATCACAATGAGGAATGTGTGTGCGATGGAATATCTTCTTCTTCCCTACTAACACACCGGCATAGTAATTGAGTTGTGTTCTGGTCCGAAACTTCCTGTGCCTGAGACGAACCTTGTCGTATGGATTTGGCCCAGTGAAGAAATGATGTTCATCATAGAAATATGCTTTCATAAACTTTGGCCTCTTTGAGTATGGCTGACTAGGCTTTGGTTGAAGAATTTGTGTGGAATTTCTTCAGCTTGAGTAATTTTAGCTACCACAATTGTTGATTCAGGATTTTCAACAAGTGCTTCATCAGTTGTTTCTTTATTTTGTGCTGAGGCAGTTTCTTCACGCACTTGTTCTCCAGTCTAAGGAATTTGTTGTGCCATTGGTGCAGTTGCAGGTACAACATTTTCTTCAACATTTGTATTTTCATCAGTTAATGCAGCTGATTCTTGGTCTGGTGCTGACTTCACAAGTGAGCTCTTTTCTTCAGAGCGAGTCAAAAAATTTCTAGTTGTAGGGATGTAGGGGTTTGCGGAATAGGAGGGACCATTGGTGAATTTGGATGAGTCTTTTCCCAGAAATCATCATGGATTACGCACGTGTTGTAGCCTATTTCCACATCCTCCTCCTTTTCTTCAGCAGGCTTCTCTGGGTTTATAGGAGGAGGTGTTGAGACTTGAGGAATTTGATCAGCTTGAATTTCCTCATCTATTGGTGTGGATGCTGCAAAGCGATTTTCATCCATTTCCTCATCCCTTTCTGGAATGATATGTTCTTCACCAAATGGTACAATCATGTACGATGGTGCAAAACTGAGAGGAGTTGCATCAACTGGAGCCGATGATAAAGTAGGCAAAGTTTTCGGGTGTTTTTCCTCTGAAGACATTGAAGGTCTTGATGCCTTTCTCTTCTTGGCTTCCTTCTCAGCAACTTTTGCTTTCTTCACTTCTAAGGCAGAAGGAAGTGCCACTTTCTTCACTTTTGAAGACTTTAGTGACGAAGCATTTTCTTCAGGCATTGCATATGCAGTTCAAGCCTGGCGGATTCTTCTCTAGTTAGATCATGAGTTGATTCATCAGCAGCAGGTTCTTCATTTTCGTCAGCCAGTTGTACAGTGTAGCTGGCTTGAGGGATAGCTGGTTGCTTTGGGGCTGCAACTCTATTGTCGTACTCAGCAATGGCATTAGTTGCAGCCTTGACAAACCTCACTTTGACTCCCTTTCGGTCTGCAAGAAGACTTGTGTATTTGTCAGTGAGGGTTATTAGCTTAGCTTGAGTAGAGACAGGTTGCTCTGGCGTCAAGGTGAGAAGATTTTGTTTCAAGTACTTCTCCTTTTGAACCTTTGTTGTCCGATCTTGTTTGACTTGTTGTTCCTTCCACTTTGCTTCATTTATGAATGAGGCTATCATGTAGCTGTGTCCACGTGCAAGCTTCAAATCATCAATGGGTGTGTTGGGATCTTCGTACGAAAGATCGATGAAGTCCAATACCACTTTGGGATCTAGTGCGAGGGGAATCGTGGTACCTGTAGCTTGTGCAACCTGTTCTTGTTTGTTCCTGATGATGGCTTGAAGACCATTATCATCATATTCCTCACTTTCCTCTGATGTAGAAGGAATATTGACGAAAACTTTGTTTCGGCTGGGCCTTGTTCCTCTCCCAACAATCATCTTTTTCTTCAGTATGCCAGTTCAAAATTTGTGAGCCGAGCCAGTGGAAGATGGCATTGAGGGAATTGGAGTCCCTGTTGGATGCTAACTGGGCCGGGGCTGGAGAGCAAGTGAAGATTGTGTGCAGTTGAGGACTTGGCAGTCGTGGAGGACTTTGCAGCCGTGGTTGTTTCTGTCTGAGGAATTTGCTCTTTAGATAATGCTGATTTGACACCAGATTTCTTCACTAGTGTCTTCTTGGGAGGTTGTTCTCTGGCAGAAGCCTCAACAACAGAGTAGGAGCCAGCAGCAGGGGCAACAAAATCCTCATTGAACTTTGTTATAGCCTCGTTTGCCTTTTGCCTCAGCTTTGCCAAATGCTTGGCTGTTTCTTCAGGATAGTCTTGAACTGTGAGGATGCTAGAAGGTGGGCACTTTGTTGGTCTCCCAGAGCCTGTGTCTTGCAAGGACGTTTGAGGTCAAACTTCTTGCCATACGTGGGAGTGACATGCTTGTATTTCTTCCACTCTTGAGGCCATCTTCTTTCAATCTTTTGAAGCCTGATATTGCGCTTCGCAGTGGTTTCTTTCCCATGAATCTCTTCATCTGGTGTACAGTAATCAACGTAGATGTCTTCAGGAATCTCAAAGGCAGTGTTCAGTTCTATCTTCTTGCCACCCTTATGTTTCCTATCATCCTCCATTTTCTTCAGTTAAGGTTTTTGGTGAGGAATTTGTACTCTAGAGGAATCTGATGACACGGGTAGATTTTCTTCAAGAAACGCTGCAAATGAGTTGAGTTGATGAGAACCTACTGATTCATCAGCTGGGATTTTGTACCAGTGATTAGAGTATAGGTGCGAAGAGTCTAGAGAGGTCATATTCATTCTCAGATTTGAGGAACTTGAAAAATGACTCAAGTTGAGGAATTTGACCGGTACAGTGTTGAGGAATTTGACGAGTACAATGTTGAGGAATATCGCTAAGCATTCTGATCTTGGGTTCTAGAGTTGTGCAGATTAGGAAATTTGCACAATTGAGGAATCTCGTGATGAATTTAGTAACTTAGTGAAATTCATCAACTATTCTAGACATGGGTGTGCAGAGCTGAAGGATTTATGAGGAATAATAGATTTCACAGATCTAAAAAATGGATCAACAGGGGCAGTAAAATAAGATTTTAACTATCGTGTATGAAGAAGTCGATGAACTCGACGAACTGTGGTAGTGAAAACAGAAGCTCGTCGGTTCAGATCTTCAGTGCCCTAACTTGGCGACTGAAGACAGCTATGGCAACAGTGGAGGGAGATGATATTTAGTCGGCATGAGTCCGGCGATGGCGAGGTCGAGGCACTGAAGCTGTTCCTCATAGGCGGCGAAGATTCCTAGCGGCGGCGCTAGGTTTGAGCTCGATAGGAGAAGACGAGACTGAGGGAAGAGTTTTTACTAGGGCTAAGGGGATATTTATAGCTCAGGTGAAAACGGTAGAAAGAGAAACTTTTGAACGAATCCGCCCCTGCCCTTTCCTCTCCGCATGACACATGCTACCCACGTGCGAAGCGATGGAGATAGTGGAGATCATGGTTATCCTATCGTGAGTAGTGGGTGCAGTTAGAGCGATGACAGAAAAATTTAAGTTTGAATTTTTTCTGCTGATTTTGTGGCAAAGTCTTTCGCTAACAAGGACTTAGTGAGGACTTTGAACAAGTGTCAATTAGAACGCATATGAAGAATTGAGAATAGTTTGGGTTCAGCTTAGCATAGAGGGGAGTCGGGTCCGATCACACTCACTTAGATGAAAATCCAACTTGAAAACATAGAAATAAGTGAATGTTGTTGAGGACATTGAAAGCTCGTATATATTAAATGAAGATAATCACAATATTTTGAAGACATCAAAATTTTAAAGATTTTGAATAGTTTGAGGGATTTGCAAAAAAGTCTTAGTTTTGAAGAATTTCAAATTATGGTGGTGGCATGATCCACCGTATAAGAATGATGATTTCAGGCGCCGCGTACAATTGTCGTAGGGCCCTGAGAATCAAATTCTTCATTAATTTCATCACACTTAGAGTGTTATTCTTCATTGGTTGAAGAAAAACGTTACTCCATGTGTTGCGCATGCAAGTCATCAAGTTTGCATAAGTGTTTGGATGTCTGCATTCTTTCAGAACATTTCAAGATTATAGGATATTTAGCTCACACCGCAACTTGCAAAACCTTTTCTCATCCTAGGTCTTAGCGAAGATATCTGCTAGCTCGCCATCAGTCTTCACATGGTCGATGATGATATTGCCCTTGACTACATGACCATGAAGAAAATGATGACGAATCTGGATGTGCTTGGTCTTCTAGTGTTGTATTGGATTGTACGTGATCTTGATTGCAGTCTCATTGTCGCAGTAGAGGGGCATATTCTACATTTTGATGTTGTAGTCCTTGAGGGTTTGCTTCATCCACATCAGTTGAGCACAGAAAGATCTAGCAACAATGTATTCATCTTCAGAAGTGGAGAGTGATACACAGTTCTGCTTCTTTGAGGACCAGCAAACTAAGGATCGTCCGAGGAAATGACATGTACCTCACGTTGTCTTGCGATCCACACGGTCACCAGCATAATTATAATCAGAATATCCAATGAGGTGAAGATTTAAGACCTTGGGGTACCATAATCCAAGCGTTGGTGTATGAGCTAGATATCGCAAAATATGTTCCACAACCTTATAGTGTGATTCCTTTGGTTTTGCTTGGAAACATGCACACATGCGAACACTAAGCATAATATCAGGCCTAGATGCACGTAGGTATAATAATGAGCCAATCATAGAGCGATATACATGCTGATCGAAATCTATACCATTTTCGTCAGTGGAGAGGTGACCGTTGGTAGGCATAGAAATTTTGATGCCTTTGCATTCATTCATGCCGAATTTCTTCAGGACATCCTTCAGGTATTTCTCTTGAGAGATGAATATGCCATTCCGTTTTTGACGAATTTAAAGACCTAGGAAGAATTTCAGCTCCCCCATCATAGACATTTGATATTCTTCACCCATCATGTAGGCGAATTCATCAGTGTAACATTTGTTAGTACAACCAAAGATAATACCATCCATGTATATTTGGCATACAAACAGTTCATTGTCATAGGATTTTGTGAAAATAGTAGGATTCAGTGAACTGGGTTTGAAGCCTTTCTTCACAAGGAATTCCTTCAATGTATCATACCACGCCCGAGGGGCTTGCTTGAGGCTATAGAGTGCCTTTTTGAGTCTAGAGACTTTTTACGGATGCTCCGGGTCTTCAAAACCTGGGACTGAGCAACATATACTTCTTCCTCAAGCTTACCATTGAGGAATGCACTTTTCACATCCATTTGATAAAGAGTAATATTGTGATGGTTAGCATAGGCAAGTAGTATAGGAATACATTCAAGTCCAGCAACATGTGCAAAGGTTTTATCAAAATCTATTCCTTCAAACTATGTTTAGCCTTGGGCTACAAGTCATGCCTTGGTCCTCACAACCTGACCATCGTCATCTTGCTTGTTTTAGTAGATCCACTTGGTCCCGGTGAGATTGTGCTTGCGAGGATCAGGTCTTTTGACGAGTTCCTATACGTCATTTAGCTTGAAGTGAAGAAGTTCATCCTGCATGGCTTGAATCCACTAAAGTTCCATGAAGGCTTCAACAACTTTTGAGGGTTCTGTGATAGACACAAAGGAGAAATTCCCACAAAAGTTAACTAAATGTGAAGCTTTTGAGAGAGTGAGAGGACCTTGCCAATTGATGTCATCGAGGATTTTGTCAATTTCCACTTCATTTTCAATCCTCGGATGTGTTGGTTGAAGACTTTGGTTGGGCTGAGGAATTTGATCTAGAGCCTTTTCCTCAGGTGCACCTGCTTGAATTTCATCATTGTTTGGGACGACTTTGTCAACAAGGGGTTCTTCCTTAGTAGGAATGATATCTTCAGTAGCCTTGTGCTTAATAGCTTCCTCAGGAGTCAATTTATCTGGCACAGGAAGCAGTTGCTCTCTTTGCGAGCCATTAATTTCATCAAACCACACATCTACAGTTTCAACAACCTTGTTGTGATAGGTCTTGAAGACCCTTTGGGTGTCTGAGTCCTTTCCGTAACTGACCATAAAACCCTCATGTGCTTTAGGTGCAAATTTTGATCTATGGTGAGGATCTCTAATGCAGCATCTTGCGTCAAAGACTTTGAAATAACTTACATTGGGTTTCTTGTGAGTGAGGAGATTGTACGAAGTTTTCTTGAGGAATTTGTGAAGATATACTCTGTCGATGATGTGGCAAGGATGTTGATTGCCTCAGGAGAATAGCGACGAGGAGTACGATATTCTTCAAGCATAGTCCATGCCATTTCAATCAGAGTCATGTTCTTGCGCTCAACGACACCATTTTGTTGAGGAGTATAAGGATCAGGCAATTCATAGGTAATACCAAGTTCATCAAGATAGTCATCAAGGCCAGCGTTCTTGAATTCTGTCCCATTGTCACTCCTGATGTGTTTCGTCTTGAACTAAAGTTCATCGAGGCCCTTGAGGAAAATTGTTTGAAGACTTCCTATACTTCAGTTTTATACAAAATGATATGCACCCATGTGTATCGAGAATAATCATCAACGATGACAAAGCCTATAGAGATGCTACATTGGTTAGAGTAGCATATTGAGTAGGTCCAAAGAGATCCATATGAAGTAATTCAAACAGAAGAGTTGTAGTCATAATAGTCTTCAAGGGGTGTTTGGATCTGGTCATCTTTCTAGACTCACAAGCACCGCACAGATGGTACTTGAGGAAATCGAAAGTTTTGATGCTACTGACATGCTTCTTCTTCGCCACTGTGTGCAAATTCCTCATGCCTACATGACCAAGTCGTCGATGCCATAGCTGGCATTGTGAGGTTTTTGCTAGCAAACACGTGGCTGGTTGAGGACCTTTATAGGAGTCAACAATATACAAGTCTCCTCTCCTAAAGCCTTTGAATACTTTGGGTTTTTCAGATTCCATGATGACTACACATCTATATTTTCCAAAGATGACAACCATATCAATCACAAAGCATTGAGACTGACATGAGGTTAAACCCAAGGGATTCGACAAGCATGACTTTGTCCATGCGACGATCCTTAGAGATTGCCACTTTACCAAGTCCCAATACCTTGCTTTTACCTTTGTCGGCATAGGTGATATGCTTCAGTGGTGATGGAGTCAGTGGGATATTCCTCAATAAGCTTTTATCACCAGTCATGTGATTTGTACATCCACTGTCAAGAACCCACTCTGTGTTGTTGGGTTGATCAACCTACAGATGAATTAGTACTGCTTACCATCTCATATGCTTCAGATTTGAAGAATATGATACCAATTTCATCAGACTTGAATTTCATCACAAAAAGTAAATTTTAGCACATAATGAGGACGAGTGAAATGATAGGTCATTTCATCATGTTTTAGCTTGCGTCCTATCAAGAAATTTCCTCACGTCTCCAGCAAATTCTTCAGATGATGACTTTCATGTGGGGACCTGAACTGCAGAAGTGATTAGTTTGATTTATTCACCACCCACATCTGAAAGGGCGGTAAAGAGTTCATCATCCTATAAGCACCATATGAGAATGGAGGCATTGAAGCTAATGCATTTCTTTTCAGAGTAGGTAGATTAGGGTACTCAAATAATTAGGCAGAGATATTCTTTGAGGACTTGTGAACATAGTGATTGGAAGAATAGTGCACATATTCATGTCCCTTGTAGTTTCCCTACATGTGAAAGCATTAGTCTGAGTGCGAGTAAAATTTTGACCATTTGAGGAACTTGATCCTCGTGAAGACTTTTGTTCACCTGAGGAATTTGATCTGGGGTTCATGTTCTTCACTGGTGGTGTCATGAGGACATTCACCTCAAGACTTTCCAAGCAGCTTTCGGGAACCCAGATTTTCCTCACGACAGGTCCATTCCTGCTGTTAGTTCCAACATATCCATCAAATAGATCACCAGATAGATTTTTGAAGAGTTTATAGTTGGAGTCAAATGACTCATCAGAGGAAAAAGACATTTCACATGCAAAGCCTGTTAGAGTGGATGGATCAATGGGAGGTCCTTTAGGAGCAACCCATGAGGTTTTGGGGTACTGCTCAGGTTTCGAGTATGACCCATCAACATTTAGTTTCCTCTCAAAGGCCATGCCTTCTTTCTTCGGGTTCCTGTTCAAAATCTTCTTTTTGAGCACACCGCAAAGTGTTTGATGCCCTTTGGTACTTTTGTATATGCCTATCACATACAATTCCTTCAATCCTGCATTTTTGTGAGTAGCATTTGTGGTTTCGTCAAGTGAAGAATTTGATACCACATGAATAGTTGAAGAATTTGATACCACATGAATAGTTGAAGAATTTGTAGTGATATAAGCATTTCATATTTTAGGTGAAGAATTAGCAGTTTCACATTCGATGCATTTCAGACATGGTGGAATGAATTCTTCATAAGCGGTAGTGATCGGTTCAGCAAGCAATGAATCATTTTCCATTCAGAGATCATCATAGGACATTTTTCAACTTCTCAAGATCAAGCTTAGTTTGAATAAATTCATAGGAAAGCTTCTCATAATCATCCAAGAGTGTACCATAACAATCTTGTAGACTAGCAAATCTAGACTGAAGACTTTGAACATTTTCAGTGAGGATTTGAGTACGATTCATTTCATCATTCAATAGATCATCACTTTTGTCTAGGAGTTTATGAAGCTTTTCAATAGCACTTTGTTTCTTAGTGGCAATGTTGGCAAGTTTATAGTAACTAGGTTTTTGATAATCATCAGGTTCACAGTCACTAGGATCAGAGGAGGATGTGTGGCTTGGTACCTTTGAACTTTTTGCCATGAAGCAATAGGTGGGAGTGAAGCATCATCATATTTATCAGTGTTGTTGGCATTGTGATTTTCTTCAAGGTTGAAGGTGGACTTAGTGACGAATGTGGTAGCAAGTGCAAGACTTGCCACACCAGACTATGACTGCACTTCAGAACCTTCCTCTTCATCACATTCCTCATATTCTTCTTCAGAATCCATTTCCATGTCAATGAGTGTCTAAGCCTTTCTGAAACTAGTCTTCTTGTGCGATAGGACTTTGAAGATGACGACTTTGAAGATTTCTTCTTTTTCTTTGAGTCATCAGAACTTTCATCCTTGTATTTCTTTTTTCTTGATTCCTTCACCGAGCAAGGACAATCAGCAATGTAGTGACCAGATTTCTTATATTTGTGGCAGGTTCTTTTCTTGTAGTCGTCAGATGAAGATTCTGATTTCCTCATATCTTTTCTTGAAGACTTTCCGAACTGGCCATGCTTTGTCAACTTCTGGAATTTCCTCACAAGCATAGAAAGTTCCTGCCCAACTTCTTCACGATCGCCAAGAATGCAGTCAGATTCTTCTTCTTCAGATGAGGAAACAACCTTTGCCTTGAGCGCACGAGGTCTAGAATAGCTTGTTCCATATAGGTCTCTCTTTTCTTCTTGTTCGAATTCATGAGTATTGAGTCTCTCAAGTATATCAGCAGTATCACGCATCTTGTAGTCTGTTCGTTCTTGGATCATCAGAACAAGTGTGTCAAACGATGGATCAAGACATCGTAGCAGTTTCTTCACAACTTCATGGTCAGTGATATCTCTGGATCCCAAAGCGTGCAAGTCATTTGAGATGTCGGTGAGCAATCAAAGGTATCTTGGCAGCATTCATTATCAAGCCTCTTGAAACAATTGAAGAGATTGCGAAGAACATCAACACGAGAGTCATGCTGTGTGGAGAACCCCTCATTGACTTTGGACAGCCTATCCCAGATAAGCTTCGTTGAGTCCAAAGCACTAACTTTGCCATACTAACCTTTCCTCAGATGGCCACAAATGATATTCTTTGCTTGCGAGTTGAATTGGTTGAACTTCTTCACATCAGCAGCAGAGATAGTTGCAGTGATGGAGGGAACACCATGTTCCACAATGTACTAGAGATCGTTGTGAATTGCTTGAAGATGCATTTGCATCTTGGTCTTCCAGTAGGGGAAGTCATTTCCTTAGAAGGTAGGACAATGTGCACTAACCTTGATCATACCTGCGGTCGACATAAATAAAATTACAGGCAGTGAAACCAAAATCACACAGAACAAGGGAGTACCACGCTCTGATACCAATTAAAAGTGCGCTATATCGACTAAAGGGGGTGAATAGGCAATTTTTACAAATTCATCACTGAGGAAATTCCTAGTGAGGAAAGTCCTCAGTCATGAACTGAGTGCAGTGGAAATAGTACTTAGAAGAAGTGCAAAAACGACTACAGCAAAGTACTGAGTGTGAATTTATAGGATTGGGTTTGGACAAGTCATGTATACAAGATAAGCAGGTGATGAGTAACTCAGGTGAAGAATTTGGGGTAAGGAATTCAGTCAAAGTCTTCAGTCAAATTCTTCAAATAGTATAGATGAAAGTCTTCAACATGCAATTGAGGAAATGAAAAGAGTTGAAGAAATAGAACAAGTAGCTCGATGAAGACAGTGGTTCATGACCTAGTTCCAACTGTTGTGTGTCGGTGCACTTAAGACTGGGGTCTCCAGTGCCCCGGACTAGTGCGCGGACACCGGCAGCCGCTCCACTGCGGCAAGGCGCGTTGCTGAGGCTTAGGGTGAAAGCAAGACTCAGAAGCCACCAAGTGTTGATTGCAGGCCCCGTCAAGCACTCGCTTGTTGGGAAGGAAGGAGACCCTAGCAGTAGTTCCCTGCCGAGGAGATAGACAATGGCACGACGGGACCCTCCCGCCGAGGAAAAAGGACTGAGCCCCGGCAAGCCACCCTTTCTGGGAAGGCTGACAAGGCCTCGGCGGGCAATAGCCTCCCTACCGAGAGGAACAGGAAGATCCCGGACAAGGTAACCCTGTCAGGAAGGAAGAGAAGGACCGATGAGAGGCGAGGGCCCAAGGCGCCCTTGCGACCTACGAACGCCTCCACCAACTAGCACACCACCGACGATACATGATCCACATGTCCGTCCGCACGCTAGTGCAACACCCCGAAGTTGCCATGTGTGGGTACGTGTCCACCCCCCCCCCCTCACGAGGTCAGGGAAGTCTGTCGAAGCATTTAATGCACCTCTGACAAGGCAGTAGCACTGTAATTGTCGGTCGGTGCTGTTTCACTTTGGTGACCCCTTGTTCTATGTGATTTTGGTGACCCCTTCGCCTATAAAAGGAGGCCCGAGGCTCAGTAGTAGGGGATTTTTGGCTATTCCACGAATCCAAAGGCTGTAAAGAGGGACAAATCTACAATAACAAAAAACGAATAACTAAACGCATGCAGGAGTAGGGTTTTACGCACCACGCGGCCTGAACCTGGGTAAAAAGATCTTGCCGGGCCCTGACAGTTGGTTCTGCTCTTACCGGGACCCCTCTCCCCGCCAAACCAGCAAAAAGGGGACCATTGAGGCCCCCATAGGTGTTGATTCTTCACCGACATCTTTGGCACACCAGGCAGGGGGAACGCCGGAAGCAGGCCGGCGTTAGTGCCACCCTAATCCGATGAGCCGCTTGTCAGCTCCATGGATCCCAGTTCGCCGTTGCATCTTCCCTCAGTGGGAGGAAGTAGTGGTTGCTCTGCCTGCACAAGAGCTCGTAGCGCCTCCATAGGTGCTATGCGAGCGCGGCTGGAAGGAGCGGAAGCCCCGAGCTCCGCATCTCCCGGTCGACACACCTCCTTGGAACGCTGCGCTGCTGTCGAGGGCGTGACAGGGGGTTTCGGCCAGGCCTCCGATGCTTACTCCGACCAACGCACATCTCCTTAGTGTTGCATGGTCATCGAGGACGCGTCCGAGGCCCCGAACCGCTCCTTCACGCGCCCTCTGGCTCGCATTTCTCCTTGCAGCGCTATGATGCTCAAAAAATGCGCTCGGGGGCTCCGCCAGCAAATCTCTTGCAAAAGAGATAAGAAAGCGTTGCGCCCACCATGCCTCTTTCCTTTAGAGTGGCCAAAGGCCACCAGCGAAAACCTTGTCGGCAAGGAGGCCCCTGGAGGCGAGATCGGCTTGCCAGGGGTACGGATATTCCTCCCCAGCAGCACCTTCTGAAGCTGCGCCTACGAATGCCGCAACGCGCGAGATAACTATAGAGGCAAACTTCTTACCAGACTCTTAGTAGTTATTCGTATCCTTTTGAAGCATCAACTTTTGTATGAGAACCCCGCACGCAGATGGACCTTCCTAGGATCAGTGCACTCCGACTTCGTTTTGAGCCTGTTCAATGCCTTGAGCGGCCACAGAGCGCCCTTATCTCGTTTCGAACTCGCTCAACGTTTCGGACGGCTACGTAGCACCTTATTTGGCCTCGAGCCGCGCTCGACGATTTACATGGTTGCCCTGAGTGCGGCAAGGAGTCTTGCCGGTGAGAACCGCCTCCGCCAAGTTTTTTGAGGATCCACTCCTCTAAGTGCTCGCGGTAGGATCAGTCAAACTGCAAGCATCCGGAAAGTGCAAAGGAATAATCATACAAAATGAGAGTCCAATAAAGGATGCAACTATTCATTCATTTGTCTGGATACATTTGATACCAATTAGAAAACATTGTTGTCCTAACCTAAAGACTCTGTCTTCTCATGAGGAATAACCTATGCGAAGTAGTGATGTTCAAAAATACAAAAAGGCGGAGCCCGCGGCACTGCGAGGGCTAGCTCCCCAAGACCAGCACTATGTCGTAGATAATGGGGCCAACCCCGACAAGCGCCACCTACCCCCTCTGGCTTGATACCAGAGGGCAGGGCATATGAAGGGGTGAAGGATCCGGAGTCTGCGAGCATGCCTCCTCGTGGAGCCGGGGGGCCAGCACCCGCTCTGGTGAGGTGGCCCAAGCAGAGGGCATGGAGAAGTTAGAGCTTGCGGAGGTGCCTCCCTCTAGAACACGAGGCACCGACGCCAGCTCCGGCAAGATACCCCCGTCGGGCGGGGGAGAGGCGTGAGCGGGACTCGGTGGGAGGGCCGATGGTCAGTCAGAACCCGGGGAATCGTACTCCGACCTGACCCCTGGGGATCCTGACCTGCCAGGGGCACCACTGCCGCCGCCGTGCCCCTCATCCCTATCACACGAGGAGGGACACTCGGTGCTGCTCGACCGCTCTTCGCAGTAGCCAAGACGCACACCCGAGCGCCCATAAAACTTAACCGATAGCATATTTTCCTCCGCTAGCTTAAAGCGGCGGATATGCCCATCCTAGAGGCTGTGGGCGCGGGCGATGGCTTTCTTGCCCCGCCCGAGTAACATGGAGTGGTGCTTCTGGTACTCCATGCGCGCCTGCATAGCGCCGTGGGAGCAGCCATGTGCCGGCAACCAGAAGACAGGGGGGCTGCCATTCTTCATCGCCATAGCGAAAGGGCGGGGGAGATGCAAATGGCCCCGCAGGACGCCATGCAGCTCCACGACGAACTCCAGCGTCGTCCCGTCCGAGTGCCCGCCAAGCCTTAGAGAAGGCGGAGATGCTGGAGTGGCACTCCGCCTCCTTTGGCCTCGACCCCGACGTCCCCGGCCCCTCGAGCCTTTCCCGGCATGGTCAACGGGGCTGTCGCTGGCTACGGCTCCTGAAGCTGTGGCATGATCCAAGTGGGATCCCCCTGCCGCTCGAGCGGCTGGCGGAGGCCTGCCCCGTCCCCTAACCATGGTTAGGGGCGGGTGCCACCAGCAAGGCTGAAACAAACAAGAGAAGTCAAGGCGAAAGGCGCTGAAGGCTTTGAGAGTGAGATGGATCGGCAAAACCTCCATGCAAACATCCTAATTTGTAGGGCAAAGATCGGAGGCCACCCTCCTCGCTCTAGAAGCCATTTCCCCTCTCGCCTAATCGCCCTCAAGTCACGAGCGGATCATGGAACCGCCCTGATGCACGAAGGCATACGGGGGCGGGCCCATCCACTCCCGCGGCTTTTCAGGACACGCTCGCCACTTGCCCGACCGCCGTTGCGCATGTCCTACACATGGCAGAGGCGTTTTGAGGGAATAAAGAGGCCATCACGCGCACGCCGCACACCCTCACACTCCATGCGTTTAATGCAGGATGTGGGGAAAGAAAGCCTGTAATGGCTCGATTCCAATAAGCCCGGCGCCCGCGAGTTTGCGCACCGCTTTGGGCCTGGCCCAACAACGCCTCGCATGCGTGTGTGGCCCAGGCCTGGGGTCTCCTGTCGGTGCACTAAAACTGGGGTCAGGCTTGGGGTGAAAGTAAGATTGAGAAGCCATCAAGTGCTGATTGCAAGCCCCGGCAAGCACTCGCTTGCTGGGAAGGAAGAAGAGACCCCGGCAGGAGTTCCCTGCCGGGGAGATAGACAATGCCACGGTGAGACCCTCCCGCCGAGGAAGAAGGACTGAGCCCCAGCAAGCTACCCTTGCCAGTAAGGCTGACAAGGCCTCGGCAGGCCATGGCCTACCTGCCAAGAGGAACAGGAAGAGCCCCGGCAAGGTAACCCTGCGGGAAAGGAAGAGAAGGCCCGAGGAGGGGTGCGGGCCCTATGCGCCCTCGCGACCTGCGAACGCCTCCACCGATGAGCAGGCCACCGACGATGCATGAGCCACGCGTCCACCTGCTTGCCAGTGCAACACCGCGTAGTTGCCACATGTGGGTATGTGAGCAACCCCCCTGACGAGGTCAGGGAATTCTGTCGAAGCATTTAATGCACCTCTGACAAGGCAGTAGCACTATAACTGTCGGTCGGCGCTGTTTCACTCGTGAACCCACCGTTCACCCACTGAGCCACTGTGGTGACCCCCTTCGCCTATAAAAGGAGGCGTGAGGCTCGGTAGTAGGGGCCGTAAAGAGGTACAGATCTACAATAACCCAAAATGACTAACTAAACGCATGCAGGAGTAGGGTTTTATGCACCACGCGGCCCGAACCTGGGTAAAAAGATCTTGTCGGGCCCCAACTGTTGGTTCTGCTCTTGCCGCGACCCCTCTCCCCACCAAACCAGCAAAAAGGGGACCGTTGAGGCCCCCATAGGTTTCTCTCGGAGCAACCAACCAGCTAGTGGTTGTGGGGGGGGGGGGCTATTTATAGCAAGGGAGCATCTTGACATGATTTGACATTAATGCCCTTAATGACATGACCGTTGGATGGATAAGATTTGGGACACGTGGCGCGCGGCGCGACAACGGTCGGAACTTTCAACTCTGAAAGTCCTCATGTATCTTTCCTCACTTGAAGGATTTGGTATGTGTAGGTTTGAGTTGAGCATCATGAGGAAATTCTTTCCACAGTTTTACCTTGACCGCATTTAACAGTACGGTGTTCCTACGACTCAAGAGTGAAGAAAATGAAACAGAAAGGGTAAATCTTCAAGCTTCAAAGTCTTCAGAGTATTTTCTTCGAGACACACCGACTTCCTTATCTTCAATTTCTTCATGAGGAATATCAATTTCTTTACAATTTCTTCACAATCAAAGTCTTCAAGGAATGACCAAAGTCTTCACCTGAAGACATACATATTTAGGGGTCGTTATTCATCGAATAACTCAAACTCCTCGGTGACTTATATAGCCTGTGTACACTCACAAATGTATCAGTCTCTTAACATATAAGAATTAAAACCACCAAAGTCACAAAGGGGCACTAGATGCACTTACACCAACATTAGTCACTTTCCCATGACGATGCTTTATGACTTATTATAGGAGTTGTTCCTCATGGAACCCCTTTGAGCCCCTGAAGTCTGACATTTTTTACATGATATTGTAGATACCAAGCATTAACTACAATTGGGTTATCCTATTACATCAAGGAGAACATTAGAAATGGTGTGTTAAATGTCTCTCGGTCAATTATCGAGATTTCGTTTCCTCGGAATCGCTAAGGTGAAATCAGAGAAAGTTGTGTATTCCTTTGCATCTGCATCCTCCATTGTTATTCATTATTGTGGTATCATGTGTTGCTAGGATCCTTGGCATTGATGTTGGTAAAACCTTGATGAATATGGAATTTCTCAAGTTCTTGAGAGCACGCTCACACACTGGATTATATCCTCGGTATCTATTGGAATGTGCCATCCATTGACAGATTTGTTTTATGACCATAGTTCTATTTCAAACTGAGTATGCCATTTTTCTAAACTCCTTCAAAAAATCATTTGTGAATTGCCTTACACTGGTATGAAGAGTTTCAATGATCTCTGGATCAAAAGTAATTCTTTTTGCCAATTAAGGGAATAACTCTATGAGTCACCTTCCTAAGGTTCCCCGTTATGGTATGGAGGGCAACTTCACTCCTCCCTACTTTGAAACCTTGTCACAATCTATTTTAAGCGTGGAATTGTTGTCTACCAAACTGAACCTCCGTCATCTACTTCGTTTCCTCATCCGTGTGATTTCTTTTGTGTCTGAGCTAAAGGGACGTTCGTATGTCTCATTCCATGAGTTGATCGTGAGTTGATCGATCTTGAGAAGATCAGTTCTTGTAGAGCTTCTCGTTGTTTGGTCATCATGTTGAGTGAAGGTCCCGAAGGTAAAGATGTCAGGATCAACATGATGCAACGAATCAATATCTTCGAGAAGGGCAATTGGATCATGAAGATTGTGATAGCTATTGTCCCCTTTTCCTCTTACCCTACGCCTGAATCTCGGGACGAGATTCTTGTTTAATGGGGGTGAGTTGTCAACCCTAGTTTAGCTTTGATTGTCATTGCATAATCATGCATACATTTTAAATTCAATTGAATTTGAATTGAGGAGTGATCAAGCCTCAGAAATAATTTTATCAAATAAGCTAGATAATAATTGCTTCAAATTGTTCCAAGGAAATGTTCCTAGTATTCTAATTAAATATTGGCATGAGTTAAAAATGACACCCAATTTTTTGGAATAGCAGAAGTATTTATTCTATGGCCATTGAATTAATTCATTTCAATTTGAATTGTATTTATATTTATTATAAAATAAATATAAACCCAACAGTTCTGAAACTTAGTGTGTGGCTCTGGATATATCCATGTAACACACATATGAATGTTCAGAATTTTTCAAAATGATTTGATTGTGAAATCAAATAAAAACATAATAAACCAAAATAAAAAAGCATTACAATAATAAGACAGAGAGAGAGAGAAAGTTATCTGTAGCGAGACCGACACAGGAGCACCCTAGCCCACCAGAGCCGACGCCACTCGTCTCCTTCCTCGTGCCAGTGGGCAAGAGGGCGTGTCACCCGCGCGCCCCATGCGAACACCTCCTGCGTGGCTTCCACACTGCCATCTCCAAGTCAACCTCCTCGCACAGGAGACGAGGACGACTCCCTCTTCCTCTCCCCTCACTCTATTCATTCTCTCTCGCTGTGTAGCCCCTTCTGCACGCGAACCCGAGGGCTGCCACCGCCGTCGTCGCTCGCCACCACAGCCACTAGCTTCATGAGACCCCCTGTCGTGTCCTCTAGCTCCGTCGTGCTCCTCCCCATCTCCCTTTCAAAGGAATCGAGACTGCCCATCTCCCTATCAAACGAATCGAGACCGGAGGACCTCCACTGTCACCATCGCCGCTGTCTTCTCCACCTCTAACTGTCGGATGCCGTCGTCGATTTGCCTTGCTCCGTGCCTCCCCGAGCTCGCCAGTAGCACCAGAAGCCCCACATGATCTCCTTATTCTCTTCGCTCTGCCCCTTCGCCTATTTTATGCCATAGCGCCACACCCCGCTGGGCCTAAGAGCTTGTCGCCGCCGCACTTGTGGATGCCATCGTTGAGCTAGCTCCAGTCGCGTCCAAGCACTTAGCCGTTCATGCGTAACCCTTAGGAGTCCTCCTGGCTAGGTGCCTCACTTGCTTGCGCAGTGGAACCCTCACACGAGCGAGCCCGTGCTCCGGCCGCGCTCCTTTTGTCGCCGCCGTCTCCACGTTCGTCCCCAGCACCTACGGCCACCACCATCAGATGCGTCCAACCGCGCCCGTTCCAGAGAGCCTAGCCGCGCGTCCAACCGATGTCGGAGCAGCGTTTTCGGCGAACTTCCGCCATCGGATAGGTCACCGCTGGAGGAGCTCCGATGAGAATGATGTGGCACCATCATTAGGTGTTAACCACCTATTTAGTTTACTCTAGAGCCAATGACAGACGGGCCCCATGGCTAACTAGTTTCATTAGTGGGTTAAATAAACACTTTTAACTAGCTGTCACACTAACGTGTGGACCCCACACGTCAGTTTGACTTTGACATGGCCATTGACCTGCTGATGTAACTTTGACATCAGGCTGACGCAATTAGTTATTTTCTGGATTAAAAATAATCCAACTAATTTCAGAAAATCTTATAAACTTTGAAAAATCATAGAAATTCAACCGTAACTCGGAAGAAAATAATTTATATATGAAAAATGATCTGAAAAATATGAAGAATTTGTTAATGCCTTTTTGATGCATGTTAGAACAACATATGTCCTATGTTTTGGACAAATCAAATAAATGCCATTTAAATAACCGCATATGAAGTTTGAATTTGAAAGTGGTTAAAATCAACTTCATTTAATTCTTATGGTAGATACATTAGCTCAATCAATAGCATATTGCCATGTCATGATCATGCATCATAGTGTTGCATTTGTGTGAAGTAAATGTTTTTCCTTTTCTGTTAGCCGGTGTTGTTCCCTCACGGTAGACGATGGTTCTGACGTTCTGATTGTTGACACTAATGTAGACGCATGGTTATCTTCAGAACTGTGAGGCAAGCAACCCCCCTTGAGCATACTGATATAAACCCACTCCCTTGTTCCTGTTCTCTTTTACTGCATTAGGACAACAACGATTCAAATGCTACATGTTTCGGTAGTAAAACCCATTACTCTGCATGACCTGTTTTTCCATAGTAAATAGTTGAAACCACTCAGAATGAGTAGCAACTACTTGAGCCTTGTTGTGCTTACTCATCCATGCTTTCTTATTGTGCCTGCTATGCTTCGTGTTATGTCGGGTTTGATCCACCTGGGTGATGAATTGAAATGGTTTTGTTCGTGTCCTACATTGTGAGAGTTAAGTATGTGAATCCGATTTGGTAAAGGTAGCGATGAGAGGCCATGTAGGAGTACATGGTGGGTTGTCTCATTAGGTTCGTCCTTAAGAACTGATTTCTGTGTATGTTATCCAAGACAAGATACTACCGCACATTGGGATCCTTAATTGACTCTCTTGAAATTATTAATCGGCTTGACCTTTGTCCAGGAGTTGCAACTAGTTTCTGGTGTTTGTAGGATGTGTTGGAGGCCGTGCATAGCGCTGACCGGAGGGGTAGGCTATGGCGTGGTAGATAGACCAATGCCCGTGTGTACTAAGCGTAGAACCATCCGTCGAGGTGGGCTTGCGAACCTTGTACACATCGTTTGGTGTCGTAATTGAAACTTCGGCCAGACTTCCTTGCGGTTTAGGTCTCAAATAGGCAACAAACCAGGACTAGAGTCATGTGTGGTTAATCAGGTTGTGGCCGACGCCCACGCCAGTGCTTCCGCTTGAAGATTGCTAAGATGCATGACGTGCATATGGTGGTTTGTGGTGAGAGTGTGTGTGAAGAAGTATACCCCCGCAGGGTGAATTAATCTGTTCGAATAGTCACGTCCAAGGATATGGACTACTTGGAAACTTATGTGGTACATAGACAACTTGAAATGGATACTCTAAAATACGCAAGATAAGTGTGAGTGCTATGGATGGTCTTCTCGTAGGGAGACGGAAGTGGATTCATGGTGGAGTATTGATATGGTGAATATGTGGACTCATGTGCACTATCCCACCTCAAAGATAATACTTGTCCTCGTAGTACAGATTAGCAAAGATTCAAAGCTGGCTTACTGCAATTAAACTCCACAACCCCTTCACTGATACTGATGCATATGTAGATAGTTCTGATGTAAGTCTTGTTGAGTACCTTTGTACTCATGGTTTCTTAATTTATGTTTTGAAGAGGATACATTAGTCTCACTATTGGTTCTACATGATGTGTTCGATGTTGACCGGAATAGCTTGGAAATCCCAGACAGGGGTCTGGCTCCTTTGGTAGGGTCGTTGTATCTTTTCACGCTCTTCCAGACATTTTTAGTAGACGTGTGTACCCAGACATGTAACTTACCCTTGTTGATTGTATGCTCTGATTGTTGGGTCATGTGACCCCCTGCTTGTAACATTATACCATCTTGGCTCTTCGGAGCCTTCTAATTAAATGTAGTTGTTGTATGGTTATGTTGTGATGCCATTGTTGTATCTATTGTTGGAAATATGCCCTAGAGGCAATAATTAATTTGTTATTATTATATTTCCTTGTTCATGATAATCCTTTATTATTCATGCTAAATTGTATTGATTGGAAATTCAAATACATGTGTGGATACATAGACAACACACTGTCCCTAGTCAGCCTCTAGTTGACTAGCTCGTTGATCAAAGATAGTCAAGGTTTCTTGGCCATAGACAAGTGTTGTCACTTGATAACGAGATCACATCATTAGGAGAATGATGTGATGGAGAACACCCAAACTATAAACGTAGCATATCTCGTGTCAGTTTACTGCTACTGTTTTCTGCATGTCAATGTGTTTGTTCCTATGACCATGAGATCATGCAACTCTAGGACACCGAAGGAATACCTTTTGTATAACAAACGTCGCAACATTACTGGGTGACTATAAAGGTGCTCTAAAGGTATCTCCAAAGGTGTATGTTGGGTTGGCATGGATCAAGACTGGGATTTTTCACTCCGTGTGACGGAGAGGTATCTCGTGGCCCACTCGGTAATATAACATCACAATAATCCTGGCAATCAATGTGACTAAGGAGTTAGTCACGGGATCTTGTATTATGAAACAAGTAAAGAAACTTACCGGTAACGGGATTGAAGTAGGTATGGAGGTACCGACGATCGAATCTCGGGCAAGTAAGATACTGAAGGACAAATGGAACAACATATGGATTAATTGAATCCTTGACATAGAGGTTAAACCGATAGAGATCTTAATGGACTATGTAGGAGCCAATATGGACATCCAGGTCCCGCTATGGGTTATTGACCAGGGAGTGTCTCAGGTCATGTCTGCATAGTTCTCGCACCCACAGGGTCTGCACACTTAAGGTTCGTTGACATTTTCGGTATAGTTGAGTTGTAGGTGTTGTTAACGGAATGTTTTTTGGAGTCCCAGATGAGATCCTGGACGTCAGGAGGAGCTTCAGAATGGTCTGGAGGTAAAGATTGATATATAGGGAAGTGGTTTTGAACTCCGGAAAAGTTTCGGACATTTCTGGTAGTGACGAATGGGTTCCGGGGGTCCATGAGGTGAGCCCACCCACCCCAAAGGGTCTCATGGGCTGTGGGAGGATGTGTCCGAGCCCTTAGTGGGCTGGCTGAAGCCTCCACTAAAGCCCAAGGTGGATTGGAGGTGGGGAGTAAAGAAACCCAAAGGTGGAAAAGGTGGAAACGGTTTCCAAGTGGAGAGGAGGAATCCTACTCCTAGTAGGATTGGAGTAGGACTCTTCCACCTTCTATTTCGGCCAAACCTTGAGGGTTTGAGGTTGCCTCCTCCCCTCCCTCCCTCCCTCCTATATATACTAGAGGTTTAGAGGTGAGGGCTAACCCTAAGTGCCACGTGATCCCTCTACTTCTCTCTAGATCTGTTCTTCTTCTAGATCTGTTCTCTAGATCCCTGCTGGAATAGATCCACCACCACCACCTCCATGCCGCCGTACTAGAGAACTCATCTACCTCTCCGCCCCTCTTGCTAGATCAAGAAGGCGGGGATCGTCATCGTGCTGTACGTGTGTTGAACGCGGAGGTGCCGTCCGTTCGGCACTAGATCGGGATGGGTCGTGATGGGATCGCGGGACGGATCGTGATGAGATCACGGGATGGGCTGCGATTTCGATCGCGAAGATGTTCCACTACATCAACCGCGTTATATACGCTTCCCCTTAGCGATCTACAAGGATATGTAGATTCACTCTCCACTCTCGTAGATGATCATCACCATGATAGTTATTGCGTGTGCGTAGGAAATTTTTTGTTTCCCATGAAACATTCCCCAACAGTGGTATCAGAGCGAGGTTCATGCGTAGATGATATCTCGAGTAGAACACAAAATAGTTTTTGGGCGTTGATGTTATATTTGCTGCCCTCCTTAGTCTATTCTTGATCCGGCGGTATTGTTGGATTGAAGCGGACCGGACCAACTTTACTCGTACGCTTATGAGAGACACGTTTCATCGACTGACATGCAACTTGTTGCATAAAGATGACTCGTGAGTGTCTGTTTATTCAACTTTAGTTGAATCCGATGTGACC
Organism: Hordeum vulgare subsp. vulgare; assembly: GCF_904849725.1. NCBI lineage: Eukaryota > Viridiplantae > Streptophyta > Magnoliopsida > Poales > Poaceae > Hordeum > Hordeum vulgare. Next base: position 278,889,563 of record NC_058521.1, on the reverse strand, counting down.
GAGGTGGTTCTTGGAGAAGGTTAAATAGCAATTTGCATATCATTGTTGTGGCTTTGCGTAATTAAGATGCGATCATACAAGATACCCATAGCAGCCACGTAAAACATGCAACAACAAATTAGAGGACGTCTAACTTGTTTTTGTAGGGTATGCATGTGATGTGATATGGCCAAAGACATGATCTGATATATTGGATGTATGAGACGATCATGTTGTAATAGTTAAATATCGACTTGCACGTCGATGCTACGGCAACCGATAGGAGCCATAGGGTTGTCTTTAAACTAAGGTTTGTGCTTGCAAATGCATTTACTATATCGCTAGGTTGTGGATTTATTAGTAATAGCAAAAATAGCACTACAACCTAGATGGTGGCACGATGATGGAGATCATGCTGCGACACCGGTGATGATGGAGATCATGCCGGTGCATTGGTGATGGAGATCAAGTAGCACAAGTTCAAGGCCATATCATGTCACTTTTGAATTGCATGTGATGTTAATCCTTTTATTCACATTATTTTTCTTAGAACGACGGTATCATTATAAGGTGATCCCTCACTAAAATTTCAAGATAAAATTATGTTCTCCCCGACTGTGCACCGTTGCGACAGTTCGTCGTTTCGAGACACCACGTGATGATCGGGTGTGATAGTCTCAACGTTCACATACAACGGGTGCAAACGTGGCCTCAGAACACTCGGGTTAAACTTCACGAGCCTAGCATGTACAAACGTGGCCTCACCACAAGAGATCGAAAGGTTGAGCATGAATCATATAGTTGATATGATTAACATGGATATGTTCACCATTGAAACTAATCTCAACTCACTTGACGATCGGACATGAGTTAGTGGATTTGGTTCATGTGCCACTCGAATGACTAGAGGGATGTCTATTTGAGTGGGAGTGCTTAAGTAATATGATTGATTGAACTCATTATCATGAATATAGTCAAAAGGTCTTTGCAAATTATGTTGTACCTTGCGTTGCAGCTCTACTGTTTTAGATATGTTCCTAGAGAAAACTTAGTTGAAAGTTGGTAGTAGCAATCATCTGGACTGGGTCCGTAAAATGAGAATTGTCCTCATTCCTGCGCTGAAGGCTTATGTCCTTAATGCACCGCTCGGTGTGCTGAACGTCGAGCGTCGTCTGTGGATGTTGCGAACATCTGACATACACGTTTTTTGATGACTACGTGAAAGTTTAGTGCATAATGCTTAACGACTTAGAATTAAGGCGCCGAAGACGTTTTGAACGTCACAGAACATATGAGATGTTACAAGAGATGAAATTGGTATTTCATGCTCGTTCCCTTGTTGAGGGGTATGAGACCTCCGACAAGATTCTTTGTCTACAAAGTAAGGGAGAAAAGCTCAATGGTTGAGCATGTGCTTAGATTGTCTAAGTGCTACAATCGCTTCAATCGAGTGGGAGTTGATCTTCCAAATTAGATAGTGGTGGTTCTCCAAAGTCACTGCCACCAAGATACTTGAGCTTTGTGATGAACTATAACATATCAAGGATAGATATGATGATCCTTGAGCTATTCGTGATGTTTGACACCGCGAAAGTAGAAATCAAGTAGGAGCATCAATTGTTGATGGTTAGTAAAACCACTAGTTTCAAGAAGGGCAAGGGAAAGAAGGATACTTCATGAAATGACAAACCAGTTGCTGCTTTAGTGAAGAAACCCAAGGTTGAATCCAAACCCGAGACTAAGTGCTTCTGTAATGAGATGAACGGTCACTGAAGCGGAACTACTGTGACAGCCCGATGCCGACGTTCGAGAAGATTCCCCTTCTATTCCGTTTTCGTAGTGTGCTTATTTTAATTTGTTGCATCATCATCGCATCATTTGCATCATCTGCATTGCATCGGCATCTCCGTTGCCGTTAGTTTTGAAAACTTGCATCCGTTGTTAGCTGCCGGTTCTCGTCGTTGTCTGTTCTGAGCCCGACCGCACTCACACGCGCCCGCGGCATCGTTCGAATCTTGTTTTTAAAATTCTGTTGAAAACTTTCTTTGATTGGATTGGAATTTGACGTGCGGTCTTATTTTAATATAGCTAGGCCGTCTGTCGAATTTCGTCGCAATTGGAGTCCGTCTGGTACCGGAACGGTCGACCGTAGCGGCACTGTATTCGATCTATCGTCAGACATGTTTCGGTGTTTTAAGTCATGTTGCCGCGCCGTGTTATTTCCCTCTCACCCCTACATAGCCCATCTACATAGGTCAGTAGTGCCACCTAGCCACTTCCTTCGTTCGTGGTCATCGGATCGCGATCGGACGGACGAGGTCCACCCCACCATAGACCAACCCTATATAAGATCCACCCCATGGAGAGGTCTCTCTCACTTCACTAGGGTTCCCCCAAGTCATTTTTGCAGCCACCCCCCTAGAAAACCCCACCTGCTAGCCCACACCGTTCAAATCCCGCAGCCCTAAGCTCCATAGCCTTTCTCAGCCTTCGGATCTGAGATCTGGGGATCAGACTCGCCCAAATCCCCACCTACCGGACATGTCCGTGGTCAAATCGGACATGTCCGGGCGACCACAGGAGATCCTCCCATGCCCGCAGCCCCTACCATGCTCGCAGCTCCTCCCATGCCTGCATCTCCTCACCGGATCTTCCCCCACTGGCCGGAGCAGTGCGCCCTCGCCTATGCGTGCCAGCTCGCAAGGGCTCTCGAGCCACCGGGCCTTCATTCCCCTCTCCTCTCCCTTCTTCTTCTTCCCCCTTCCCCTCTTCTCACCCGTTTCCTATCTCTGCCGCAGGTGCAGGCCTCCATGGCGCCAGCCGCCGCCTCCTGATCTTCCCGTGCGGGATCGATCGAGGGGAGGAACCCCCCCCCCCCCCCCCCCGCGTTGACTAGCGCCTGGCCGTGCGTGGCGCCAGCGCCAGCAGCCGCTGCGACCCAGGGTGCCCTAGCGCTCGCCTCCGGGGTGGGCTGAGCTAGCGCCGCCGGCCCACCTCATGCAGCCTCCTCGGTCGGCCCACATCCGTCCCAGGCTGAGGGCTCCCACGTGGGCCGCCTCCACCAACCTCCACCGGCCCACTCCACCATCTCCTCCTCTCAGATTCAGCCCGCAGGTTAGGAGCCTCTATCGCCAAAATCGCGCACTAGGCTCTAGGTTCTATCCTGCGCCCATGACTCGGCCCGTTAGTTAATTTAGGTTAATTTTTGGAATTATCTAAATTGCAGAAATATAAACGATATTTAAATTCCCATAACTTTTATTCTGTAAGTCGGATCGCGACGTGTAACATATGGTTTTTGTGTAGAATCTCGCGTAGAATACGATTTTGCAACATGCATGTTTGTTTGACGTAGTTTAGTGTGCCGAATGCATAGTTTTACGTGCTGTCCCAATTGGATTCGTCCCGTATTTATTTTCTCGTGCGTGTTCGAACTTCTCGAACTCTGTAGTAGAAATGTTCTTGTTTTAGGAACCCCATTGCCATGTATTTTAGAGTAGTCGTTGGTATTTTTGCATGTAGGGTTTAGCCGCTAGTTTATTTTCCGTGTTTAGGATTTTATCTCGCTTTTACGTGTGGCGATATTTTTGTGTTGCAACCCCACATGTTTTATATGTTTTCGGGGTAGAAAAATCCATAGGATTTTTCTGTGTATTTAGTTTTAGCTTTTGAGTAAGTTAGTGCGCGTGTTATTTTGTCGTGTTGCGCTCTTGTCTATTTCGTAGGATTTAATCCGTGCTTCATTTGGAGGAGTTGTCAACTAGAGAGTTGCCCTTTGATGTTTAGTCTAGCCCCTGGTATTTTTGTTTGCAATAGAAATCCATGTTTATGTGTGGTGTGCTTATTCTTTACTTGCTAGGAAATAGTGATGTTTAGAGATGCTTTAATATTTCTAAGTCTGGAATCTGTTATATTTTGTTGCTGTCTTTCCATGAGTCTATCTTGTGATATGTAGCTCTTTTGAGGTTGGTGCAATGGAGTTAGTTGTAGACTTTAGGATTCTCTAGCATGTTGTGAATTTTCATGCCATTTGGAGTCCTGTAGCTTGTGGTTTTTCTGTTGTCAATATGCCTTCAGATCGAAAACTGCAGTTTTATAAACTGTTCTTTTCACTAAGTCTTGAACTGTGTGTGAGAAGCCATTTTGTAACTTCTTTTCCTAGTGATCCATGCTTCCATGCTAGTTGTTGTTACTTGTTTGTTGTAGTGCTTCTTGCCTCGATCGTGTCATGCCTTGGTTGTGCATATTAGATTTGTGTAGCTTGTAGTTGTGGGGTGTAGAAAATGCTATGTGGCTGATTTTGGCAGATTGTAGTGATATCTTGTTTTGCTCGTAGTTGTTGAACCGTTGCTCCGTTTTGATCGTGTCCTATATGAAACTTGCTTAGAATCTCGTGTGGTTTCATTTTATCTTGCGGTTTGTATGTTTTGAAGTGCTCATGACCGTCATTGCACACATCTTGCATTCATGCCATCATATCTTGCGGTGTCCGTATCTTTTGAACCGTAGCTCCGTTGGAGATGTTCTCTATGTGTAAATTGCTTGTAACGACGCGTAGAATCACGTGAACCTATTTGTTTTGCTGTTTAACAACTAATTAAATGTGTTAGTTCAGATCTGGACAGAATTGTAAATTAACACGTGAGGTCGTTTCGGAGATGCTATATGTCATTTCCGACCACATTTAAAATGCCTAGATAGGTAGATTAATTACGCTTCACCTCTTGCCATGTTTAAACACATTTAATATTGTCGTGTATCTAAACGGGATAGAACTAAATAATTAAACGTGGATTTTCATCAATACGCAACTCGTTGCATATTGAACTTCACTTAATGTGTAGTGTTTGAGTGTTGTGAATAGTCATGTCGTGTCTTTCATGTGTTCAGCTTCTCATGCATCATTTGTGTTGTGCATCGTGTGGTGTATATCGTGTGTTGATACTTGTTTCCGGTTTGCTTCCTCTCGATAGAGTTCCGCAAGCGTGGCGGATTGTGAGGACCCGTTTAACTACATCGGTTCGTCTGCTTCACGGAGTCATTCTTCGTGCAAGCGGGATCTCAGGCAAGATGCCATTTCCCCAGGTACCATTACTATCATTGCCATGCTAGTTTTATTGATTCTATAAATTATGTCTCATTGCCTACCACATGATACATATCAGCCTCTCAGCAATGCCATGAAAGCCTTCAACCTGTTCACAACCTAGCAAACCACGGATTGGCTATGTTACTGCTTGCTTATCCATGTGTTAGCGTTGCTAGTTATATCACCCTATTAATTTCTATTAAATTAATGCACCTATATACTTGGTAAAAGGTGGAAGGCTCGGCCTTTCTAGCCTAGTGTTTTGTTCCACCTTCGGCCCCTTAGTTTCGGCTACCGGTGTTATGTTCCATAATTGAGCGGTCCTAACACGATCGGGGTTTTTATTGGGACCCCCCTGGATAATTCATTTTAGATTAAAGCTGGTCTGGCAAGGCCCAACATTGGTACTACATTTGCCCAACATTATAATTCTTATAATACTGAAATGCATAGGGAGTTAGCGCTACCCAAGGAGTAATTCTACATAATACAGGGAGGGCCAGTGCTGATGGTGCTGGTCTAAAACAGAGCATCGTGCTGGGCCAACTGGGGCAACTCGGGTGATGTCTATCAGGCCACCGTACGCTTCGCTTATCCGTCGTGTCCTGAGAACGAGATACGTGGCTCCTATCGGGATCGTCGACTCATCGGGTGGCCTTGCTGGATTATTTCTACCTTTGACGAGATATCTTGTGCATTAGGATTCCGGTGATGCTTTGGGTAATCTCAGAGTTGAGGTTTTCCACTAAGGAATCCGACAAGATCGCGAGTGTCGTGATCGAGGATTTCTATGCGGCTTGTGGTAATTTGCGATGGACTAGTTGGAGCACCCCTGCAGGGTTAAATCTTTTGGAAAGCCGTGCCCGCTGTTATGTGGCAACATGGAAAATTTGTTTAAAACTGGTCCTAGATGACTTGAAGTTAACTTAATTAAAATATGCCAACTGTGTGCGTAACCGTGAGTGTCTCTTTCGTGAGTTCCTTCTCCGATCGAGCACACGGTGGGGTTATGTCTGACGTAGGTAGGTGTTCAGGATCATTCATTTGATCATCAGTAGTCACGTCCATTATGCGTAGATCTTCCCCCTCTTATTTCTTGTACTCGTAAGTTCAGCCACCAAATATATGCTTAGCCGCTGCTGCAACCTCACCACTTAACCTTACCTCACCTATTAAGCTTTGCTAGTCTTGATACCTTTGGAAATGAGATTGCTGAGTGCCCTGTGGCTCACAGATTACTACAATACCAGTTGCAGGAACATGTAAAGGTTATTTGACGCGAGTGCGTTGATTGTTCATTTGGAGTTGCTTGTTCTTCTTCATTGATCTAGGATGGGTTCCAGTCCGGTAGCCTCGGATAGCAAGGATGGACGTCGTTCTCTTCTCTCGTTTGTTTTCGTTCGTAGTCGGACCCTGCTCTTCTTCATGATGATTATGTATTGTACTGCTGTGACTCTGATGTAGCTTGTGGCGAGTGTAAGACAAATTCTATATATATATCTCTTCTTTTCAGTACATGTACTTGTAACGATATCCATTCTTGCAACACGACGAGATGCGCTTCTATCCCGGACGAGGCCCTCGTGCCAAATTGAGGATAGGGTCGCATCTTGGGCGTGACAACTACCCTAGATACTTGGTAGATGATAAGGCTGGCAAAGTTGACAAAAGTATATTGGATATACATGATATTGATGTGTACTTTATTGGTACCCCTGTAGCACCAGGGTATTAGATACCGGTTCGGTTGCTAAGTGATAGTAACTCAAAATAAAAGCTACGGAATAAACGGAGACTAGCTAAAGGCGCGGTGACGATATGTGTTGGAAGTGTTTCCAAGGTTGATTAGTGTTAAACATCGCACGCTCGCTCTACCATCGGGATTAGTGTTAAACCTAAATAATTGTTATTGGGTGTTTGCGTTGTGCATAGTCATGATTAGATTGTGTTTATCGCAATATAGTTATTCATTTAAAGCAAATAGTGGTTACTCCGTTTGTTTGAATAATATCTTCAATGGTCTTGCACCTAAAATGAATGGTTTATTGAATCTCGATCATAGTGATACACATGTTCATAATATTGATGCCAAAAGATATAAAGTAGTAATGATAGTACCACTTACTTGTGGCACTGCCACTTGAGTCATATTGGTATAAACACATGAAGAAACTCCATGTAGATGGATCGTTTGGACTCACTTGATTTTTGAATCACTTGAGACATGGAAATCGTACCACATGGGCAAGATGACTGAAGGCCTCGTTTTCCAGTGAGATGAAACAAAAAATTAACTGGTTGGAAGTAATACATTTTGATGTGTGCAATGCAATGAGTGTTGAGGCACGCTGTGGATATCGTTATGTTCTTACTTCAAAGATGATTTGAGTAGATACTAGTATATTTACTTGATGAAACACACGTCTGAATTATTGAAAGGTTCAAGTAATTTCAGAGTGAAGTTGAAAATCGTCGTGACAAGAGGATAAAATGTCTATGATATGATCATAGAGATGAATATCTGAGTTGCCAGTTTGGTACACAATTAAGACAATGTGAAATTTTTTTCACATCTCATGTCGCGTGGAACACCATAGTGTGATGGTGTCTCCGAACGTCATAGCCGCTCCCTGTTTGATATGGTGCATACTATGATGTCTCTTATCGAATTACCACTATCGTTTATGGGATAGGCTTTAGAGACAACCGCATTCACTTTGAATAGGGCACCACGTAATTACGTTGAGATGACACCGTATGAACTATGGTTTGGAGAAACCTAAGCTGTCGTTTCTTAAAAGTTTGGGGTTGCGATGCTTATGTGAAAAAGTTTCAGCATGATAAGCTCAAACCCAAAGCGGATAAATGCATCTTCATAGGACACCCAAAATATTTGGGTATACCTCCTATCTCAGATCCGGAAGCAAAGTGTTTCTTTCTAGAAACGGGTCCTTTCTTGAGGAAAAGTTTCTCTCGAATGAATTGAGTGGTAGGATGGTGAAACTTGATGAGGTTATTGAACCGTCACTTCAACAAGTGTGTAGCAGGGCGCAAGAAGTTGTTCCTATGGCGCCTACACCAATTGAAGTGGAAGCTGATGATAGTGATCATGGAGCTTCAGATCAAGTTAATACAAACCTAGTAGGTCGACAAGGTCACATACTGCTCCAGAGTGGTAAGGTAACCCTGTCTTGGAGGTCATGTTGTTGTACAACAATGAACCTACGAGCTATGGAGAAGCGATGGTGGGCCCGGATTCCGGCAAATGGCTCGTGGCCATGTAATCCCAGTGAGCATCAATGTATGAAAATAAACTTTAGACTTTGGAAGAACTACTTGATGGTCGTAAGACTATTAAGTACAGGTGGGTCTTCAAAAGGAAGACAGACGATGATGGTGAAGAGTCACCATTAAGAAAGCTCGACTTGTCGCAAAGATGTTTCCGACAAGTTCAAAGAGTTGACTATGATGAGACTTTCTCAGTTGTAGTGATGCTAAAAGTCTGTTGGAATCATGTTAGCAGTTGCTGCATTATTTATGAAATCTTGCACATAGGATGTCCAAATATTGTTTCCTCAACGGTTTCCTTGAGGAAAGGTTGTATGTGATACAACGAGAAGGTTTTGTCGATCCTAAGGATGCTAACAGGCATGCAAGCTCCAACGATCCTTCTATGGACTGGAGCAAGCATCTAGGAGTTGGAATATACACTTTGATGAGATGATCAATTTATTTGGGTTTATACAAGGTTTTTGAGAAACTTGTATTTCCAAAGAAGTGAGTGGGAGCACTACAGAATTTATGTTTACAATGTGTGATTGACATATTGTTCATCGGAAATAATGTAGAATTTCTGGGATGCATAACCGATTGTTTGAAAGGAGTTTTTCAAAGGAAAACAGGGATAGAGCTACTTGAACATTGCGCATCAAGATCTATGGAGATAGATCAAAACACTTAATAGAACTTTCAAAGAAATGCATGCCTTGACAAGTTTTTGAAGGAGTTCAAAATAGATCGGCAACGAAGGAGTTCTTGGTTGTGTTGTAAGGTGTGATTTTGGGTAAGACTCAAAGCTCGACCATAGCAGATGAAAGAGAAAGGACGAAGATCGACCCCTATGCCTTAGCCATAGGCTCTAAAGTACGCCATGATGTGTACCGCAACAGATGTGTGCCTTCCCATGAGTATGTCAAGTGGTACAAAGAGTGATCCAGGATTGAATCACTGAACATCGGTTAAAGTCATCCTTAATAACTAGTGGACTAAGGCAATTTTCTCGATTCAGGAGGTGATTAAAGAGTTCGTCGTAAAGGGTTACGTCGATGCAAGCTTTGACACTAATCCGGATAACTCTGAATTGTAAACCGGGTTTGTATAGTGCAGCAGTCATTTGGAATAATTCCAAATGGCGCATAGTAGCAACATCTATAGGATGACATAGATATTTGTAAAGCACACACGAATCTGAAAGGTTGAGATCCGTTGACTAAAAACCTTTCTCACAAGCAAGACATGATCGAACCCTAGAAGTGTATGGGTGTTAGATTCATTGCAATCACATAGTGATGTGGACTAGATTATTGACTCTAATGCAAGTGGGACACTCTTGGAAATATGCCCTAGAGGCAATAATAAATTGGTTATTATTATATTTCCTTGTTCATGATAATCGTTTAATATTCATGCTAGAATTGTATTGATTGGACACTCAAATACATGTGTGGATACATAGACAACACACTGTCCCTAGTGAGCCTCTAGTTGACTAGCTCGTTGTTCAAAGATTGTCGAGGTTTCCTGGCCGTAGACAAGTGTTGTCACTTGATAACGGGATCACATCATTAGGAGAATGATGTGATGGACAAGACCCAAACTATAAACGTAGCATATGATCGTGTCAGTATACTGCCACTGTTTTCTGCATGTCAATGTATCTATTCCTATGACCATGAGATCATGCAACTCCCGGACACCGGAGGAATACCTTGTGTATATCAAACATCGCAACGTTACTGGGTGACTATAAAGGTGCTCTACAGGTATCACCAAAGGTGTCTGTTGGGTTGGCATGGATCAAGACTGGGATTTGTCACTCCATGTGATGGAGAGGTATCTCGGGCCCACTCGGTAATACAACATCACAATAAGCCTTGCAAGCAACGTGACTAAGGAGTTAGTCACGGGATCTTGTATTACAGAACGAGTAAACAGAGTTGCCGGTAACGGGATTGAACTAGGTATGGAGATACCAACGATCGAATCTCGGGCAAGTAACATACCGAAGGACAAAGGGAACAACATATGGGATTAACTGAGTCCTTGACATAGAGGTTCAACCGATAGAGATCTTCGTAGAATATGTAGGACCCGCAGGGTTCTCAGGTCATGTCTGCATAGTTCTCGAACCCGCAGGGTTTGCACACTTAAAGTTTGGTGACGTTTTCGGTATAGTTGGGTTAAAGGTGTTGGTAAACAAATGTTGTTCGGAGTCCCGGATGAGATCCTAGACCTCACGAGGAGCTCCGGAATGGTCTGGAAGTGAAGATTGATATATAGGAAAGTGGTTTTTGAACTCTAGAAAAGTTTCGGACATGTCCGGTAGTGTACCGGGAGTGACGAATGGGTTCTGGGGTCCACCAGGTGGGCCCACCCACCCCAAAGGGTCTCATGTGTTGTGGGAGGAAGTGGACCAGCCCTTAGTGGCCTGGCGGAAGCCTCCACTAAATCCAAAGGCGGATTGGAGGTGGGAAGGAAATAAACCCAAAGGTGGAAAACGTGGAAAGGGTTTCCAAGTGGAGAGGATGAATCCTACTCCTAGTTGGATTGGAATAGGACTCTTCCACCTCCAATTTCGGCCAAACCTTGAGGGTTTGAGGCTGACTCCTCCTCTCCCTCCCTCCTATATATACTAGAGGTTTTAGTGGTGAGGGCTAACCCTAATTTCCACATGCTCCCTCAACTTCTCTCTAGATCTGTTCTTCCTCTAGATGCGTTTTCAGCAGTGCTTAGGCGAAGACGTGTTGGAATAGATCCACCACCACCACCACCATGCCGCGTGCTGGAGAACTCATCTACCTCTCCTCCCCTCTTGCTGGATCAAGAAGGCGGGGATTGTCATCGAGCTGTACGTGTGCTGAACGCGGAGGTGTCGTCCATTTAACACTAGATCGGGATGGATCGTGATGGGAATTCAGAACGGATCGTGATGAGATCGAGGGACGGGCTGCAATTTGGATCGCAAAGATGCTCCACTACATCAACAGTGTTATATACGCTTCCGCTTAGCGATCTACAAGGGTATGTAGATTCACTCTCCCCTCTCGTAGATGATATTCACCATGTATGTATAGGTATTGCGTGTGCGTAGGAATTTTATTGTTTCCCATGAAATGTTCCCCAACATCTATGCATATCAGGCATGTCCTGCGTATGTGTGAAGTGCAACGGTATGTATGGTATTCAACACCTAGTTGTGTGACTTAAGTAGTACTCTTGACACGGAAATGCCCCTTTGTGTTTCCACTAAGCCTTGGTAGTTTCCTACTGCTCCAGACACATTGGTTGACCGGCATGTATCCTTCTTTGCTGTTGTGTCTGTCCCTTCGGGGAAATGTCACGCGTTATAATAGACTCCATGTAGCTTGCTATGACTCGTCTACACTCGCTGTTGACCGACACCTGCTTTGTTGGGTTATGTTTGCCTGTCCTTGTATGGATGTGTCACTTGGGTTTATATCTAGTCATGTAAACCTGTTTTCTCTTACATATGATTGCTGGCGACTCATTCATATACGTGAGCCAAAAGACACAAACGGTCCCGGCCAAGGTAAGGTGGCAGCCGTGGAGTTTACCGTGTGTGAGGGTGTAAAGTGATGTGATGTGTTACATGCTGAATTTGTATGGCTTAGGATCCTGGTACCGACATCCGCTCAGGGTAAAAACGAGCGAGGCAGAAACATGGCCGCCATGGCATCCACGACGTCCTTGCCTCTCCCTATAAAGCAAGCCTCAATCCCCCTAGGGTATCCCCTCTCCCTCTCTACCTCCTCCACGTCGCCCTCGCATCTCCTCGCCTCGCCCTTCTCACACTAAGCGCAACCAAGATCCGTGTAGGGCCTCTAACAGAGTCTATCGCCGGTGTGAGGATCCCGCACAGCCTCATGACCGTACCCCCGAGCTTGCCGAAGATGCCAAGGACCCATTCCCGCGCCAAGGCCAAGCCAAGATCTAGTTCCTCCATGTCTTCTTCATCCCCTTGTCACCTGCATCTCGGATCAGGAACTACACGGAAGTTCCTCACCTTGTCGTCGTGGATCCGCTGCGTACCCGACCTCTTTATCTTGTCCGAAGTAGTTGAGGTATAACCCCTCCTGCTTCGTGACTTCCCTTTTATCGTTCGACGCACGTAGGCCTCGCCCGTGCCATACCATCACCGCACTCCCGGCACTCTGCACTGATATCCGATGAAATCTTCAGAGATCAGCAGCTCCCCCCCTCAGCTTCGGGTAACCTCTTGTGTGCTTGTGATCGCTCGCGTAGTTTCCCCTCCCTCCCCGCACACTACCCCCCGCAGCCCCGCAACACCGTAAACTCGCTATGTATCGCCATGCCCGAGTTGGGTCAAGCTCGAGCTCGAGCTCCTCATCGTCATCCGTCATGGGTCCCCGCACCCGCTGGGATGGAACCCCCTTTCATCCTGCAGCGCCGCCACATTTCCATCACCCAAGTGCTCGCGAGAAGGCTCGCAGACGTCATCAGCTACTTATGCGTCTCCAATGGAAGAGCACCACCACCCAATGGTTGATCATAAGGAGAGTGCCCCTACTTTTGGCAAGTGTAGCACCAGTAGTGTAGTGTTAGCGCCCCCTTCTCCACCTTGGGCATCCCGGGTTCGATCCACCTTGGGCGCACTAATATCCCCAATTTCTTTCCTCTTGTGGCACACTGACACAAGGCCTTGGTTCCACTTGTCAGCATGTCACCACCCTGGTGTCACTGCCAAGTGGTCCCGATGCTACTATTTTTTCTTTATTTTATTTTGTTAAATTCGACAGTGTCCATTTAGATTATTTTCCATTTCTGGCATGTCCATTACTAGTAGCTTCATTTTAGGGCAAGTCTAGTTCTCGACTATTCCTTGCCCCTGGTAATTTTGCTTTCCATGAAAGTCCATGTTTAGCTATTAGTTTCTTTCTATCAACATGCTATGAAAATATTGTTGTTTTTAGGGTCAAAATATTTCTTTGTCATGAATATGCTATATTTTGTTGCTATGTTTTCATGTGAATTGCCATTGATCTGCAACATCTTTGTGGTTGGTCCCTTGGTGTGATTTGTAAAGCATGTTATCCTCTGTCATTTTGTGCCATTAGTTTTCAAATATAGGTTTTGCATCCTAGTTAATTCTGATGTCAAACATATCGATTTCATAAAACTGCTAGCCTTTGCACCATGTTATTTTTTTTAAGTCTCAAAAACTGCTTAGTTCGGATTGCCATGTTGGGTGGATGTTAGCTATGTTTCTATCCATATTTTGATGTTGCTCATGTGGAGTTATTTGTAGTGCATCCTATCCAATTTCATGCCATATAATTTCATCCCAACAAAATTCCTGTAGAATATAGTTTTATTGCTCTTAATATGCCATGATGTTAACCCTGGTTGTAAAAAACTAGTATTTTTCACTTAGTCATCACGGTTGTTCCAATAGCCATCTTGTGAGCTCATTTGCTATTAATCCATGCTTCTATTCAATTTGTTGTTATGAGATGAATTGTTGTGCATCATGAAGCCTACATCCCCATGTCTTTGTTGTCCATGTTAGATTACTATAGGTTGTGGTTTTGATGTGTGCAATATGACATGTAGCTCTTTTCCGATAGATTGTTTGTATAATTGATTACCACTTTGTGGGAGTTATACACACTTGTTTTCCATGATCTGTAGGTCCATTTAACCTAGCATTTCATTTCCAATCTAGTGGAATACTTGGGATACCAAGAAATGTCCCATAGCCTCTCTCAAATTCTATGTTGCCATCGTTTCCTTCCGTACCTTGTAGTGAGTGCCCCTAGAGATCCGTAATTCTGATTGGAACATTCTTCATATGCATTTGCATTGTTTTCACGTGAAGAATTCATTTTTGCAATGACCCTGCATATCCAAATAATTAATCTTGAGGTGTTGTCTAGTAAGATAACAACTAAATAATCACATGAGAAAGATAACTAGTGTAGTTTTGCCATGTTTCATTCACACCATGATCATGCATCATAATTGTTTGAGCATTGTGTCTTGGTTGTTTGTTCATTGGATGCTGTTATTTCTTTCGGTAGCATCGGGTGACGAATAATAGTACGAGGATCCCGTTGAGAACGTTCGTGAAGAGAAAGAGTACTATCCCCCTAAAGAAGCTCAATGCAAGATGATCATCACCCTCGATATTGGTTCTAATTTTAGTATGACTAGTTCTCTAGTTTCTATCGTTATTTCTCACTGCCTAGCACTTGATTGCCAGGCCTCCCAAAATGCCATGATAATCCTATAACCCCTCCACCTCGTAACAAAACATTGTTTGGTTAAGTTACCGCTTGCTCAACCCTTTTTATAACATTGTTAGTTGCAGGTGCAGGTTGATCCGTGGGTCGACATGGATATATTGGGATATCACCATATTATTGCTATTTAACTTAATGCACATATATACTTTGTAAAAGGCGGAAGGCTTAACCTTTTGCTGGTTGTTTTGTTCCTCCTTTGCCGCGCTAGTTTTCGTTTATCGGTGTTATGTTCTATATTGACCGCTCCTAACATGCTTGGGGTTGTTATGGGGACCCCCTTGATAATTCGTTTAGGGATAAAACTATTCCGGTAAGGTTCATTATTGGTATTATATCTTCTTAACACTTAATAAAAAATCCATTGGACATAGTTACCCCGTGGATAATTAATCAACCCCCCGGGCCAGTGCTCGTCATGAGTGTTGGTCCAACTGGGCTAACTGCAGGGCCGCCTTGAGGAAACTCGGGCATTGGTTTTCCCCATAGCTAGTCCCATCTGGTGTGCCCTGAGAAATAGATACGTGTGGCTCCTGTTGGGATCTGGCCTACCTGGCAGTCTTGTTGGATTTATTTCCCCTTATATATTCTCTTGTGAAGTGGGATTTCGAGGATACCTTGGGATATCTCGAGGTTGAGGTTTTCCACAGAAGCTTGTGGCTATTTTGTGATGGATGAGTTGGAGCACCCCAGCAGGGATAAATTTTCGGAAAGTCGTGCCCACGGTTATGTGGCAAACATGGAAATTGTTTAACATTCATGTAACATGCAAGATGTGATCCTTTCCTTATTTTGGCACGAGGGCCTTGACAGGGATAGAAGCGCATCTTGTCGTTAAACAAGAATTGATATCGTTATAAGTAGATGTAAAGAAGAGACGAGTATATGGAATTGCCTTACGTTCGGCACAAGCTAATCATGATCACCTAGATAGAAACATACGTTCAACCACCATCAAAAGAGTAGGGTCCAACTACGGATGAAAACAAACGATAAAAATAACGTCCATCCTTGCTATCCCAGGCTGCCGACCTCGAACCCATCCTATGACCGATGAAGAAGACGAAGAAACTCCAAATATAATAATCATTGATCTGACGTCAAAGTATCAATTTACCTATACCTGCAAGTGTTGTTGTAGTAATATGCAAGCCATAAGGACTCAACAATCTCATTTCCAAAGGTATCAAGACTAGAAAAGCTTAATGGGTGAGGTATGGGTAAGTGGTGAGTGTGCAGCAAGCAATTAAGGATTTACTTGAGTGGCTAACTTACGAGTACATGAATAAGACGAGAGGGGGGTGATCTATGCATAATCGGACGTGAACTAATAATGACCAGGAAATGTCCCTGAGCACCTACTTATGAGTCAAACATAATACCACCATGTCCTCTCTCGAATCAGAAACTCACGAGAAGAGACAATCACAGTTATGCAGATAGTTGGCATATTTTAATAAATTTTACTTCAAGTTTTCTATGACCGAATGTTAAACAAATTTGCAAAGTTGCCACATAACTGCGGCCATGGATTTCCATAAGATATTAATGCTTGAGGGGCGCTCCAACTAGTCCATAACAAACTATCACAAGATGGTCTGGCGACAAAACCTTAACCTCGAGGTAGCCCCGTATTGTGCCCATTTCGGAGCAACACCATCAGCGCTGGCCCTCCCTGTATTATGTGAAATTAATCCACAAGTAGCGCTAACTCTCTATGCGTTACTGGTGTTTAGTATTATTATGTTGAGCAAATATAGTACCAATGTTGGGCCTTGTCGGAAGAGTTTTATCCCAAAATGATAATCAAGGGGGTCGCCATAACAACCCCAAACATGTTGGGAGCGCTCAGTATGGAACGTAACATCAGTACACAAGGAACTATGGAGGAAAAGATGGAACAAAACATCGGGCTAAAAGGCCAATCCTTCCACCTTTTAGCAAGTGTATAGGTGCATTAATTTAAATAGCAATAATATTGTGATATAACAAGGAATCGATGTGTCACATGTGAAGCGACTTCCACCTACAACTAGCAACGCCATAAGAAGAGCTGAGCAAGTGGTAACATAGCTAAACAAACATTTTGCTGGGATGTGGAGAGCGTTAGAGGCTTTTTATGGCAACACTGGGAGGCCTGACATAACAGGTGGTAGGCAACGAGACATAGCGATAGAAATGAGATAACTAGCATAGCAATGATAGTAGTGGTATCTAGGGAAATAGTCATCTTGCGTGAGATCCCGCATGGAAGATGAAGGAATCCATGAAGTAGATGAACCAACGTAGTCGAAAGAATCCTCACACCCCGAAATGGTTTGAAACTCTACTCAGAAGAAACAATCCGAAAACAGACAATAAACACATTATAAACACGACAACATATAGCATGATGCTCAAACAAATATGATGCATGCCCAATTGAAATATGCAGGGCATGAAAATCATAACAAACAAATACTACAGATTAATTGAAGTTCAATATGCAATGATTGCATATTGATTAAACCACACGTTCAAGTCATTTAGTTCATTCTTGTTTAGGTACGCATCAATATTAAATGTTGTCTAACATGGCTAGTCATGACATAAGGTGGAGATGGAATTAAGCAGTTTTAAATGGAGAAGGAGAACATATATATAAAAAATAATAACTCTCTGTATTTAAGGGAAATGCGGTTTATGTTGCTTTAACTAAACAATCAATTTAAATATTGTTAATCATGACAAGAGGTGAAGCATAAATAAATTATATATCATATAGTATTTCCAAAATGACCCCACATGTTAATTTTGAAATTGGTCCACATCTGAAAAAACATATTTTATAAATAATAAATCTTAAAATAAAGTACGTCATGTTATTCTACACATTTTTCTAGACAAGTTACATATGTGGATCGTTAAAATCGGAGCTACGGTTATCTAATTACGAGACAAACCATTTTAACATGGAATTTGTGCAAATTAAATGAAAACAGAAAGTTAAACATTCAAAACACATGTGAGAGTTGGATATTGTTAATCTACACAAAATTCTGAACATGACACATTTATAAGTTATCTTAGTCTCATTCACGGTTCGAGAGTTATTAAATGCATGATCATGAGGGTCTTTTCTATAAAACTGTAACTCCCTAGATAATTATTAAATTCGCAGGAGCAGGAAAATAATCAATGTGGGCCGAATCTGAAGCATGTTGGGCCAAGAGAAACTAGGCGCAACATATTAAATGACGCCTACGGGTGCATAATAGGGTTGTGAAAGGCCCACATTGGGCCAAAGGCCGGCTTGGCTCGTCGGGCTAGCTGGGCCTAGGACTCATGTGCGGCCCAAGCACTCGCTCCACGTGCTGGGGCGGATATGGGCCGGCCGGGAGGTGTAGGAAAACTAGTTGGTCTGGCCGGAAGCTGCTGGGCCTTGGCCGGAGGCGACGGTTGCAGCCCGTGACACGGGTCAACGAACGCTCACATGGGCGTCGTCCTCGTCCTTGTCGTGCCTGCATGCAGGGAGACGACAACACTTTGTCGACGATGAGGAAGGCTTGGGGCTTAAAAGAGAGGCTCTAGGAGCGTGGAACGTTCAAAACGAGGGTGTGTCAATTGGATCCCACGATTACTCGCGCCAGGGGCGACATCCGGCGGCGGCACGGGGCGGCTTGGGACACAGCGCGGCTGCTATTTCTTGCGAGCAATGGAGGGAGATAAAAATCATGAGGGAGAGAGAGACAGGGAGGAGGAGCAGAGAAGGAGGTGGGGCTCACGGGGTTGTCCTCCTGCGCGCTCCGGCGAGGCCGGGCGATGCAAGGATTGGGGCGGCGCTCGAGACTACTCGGGGTCGCACCGGCTCTCGCAGTAGCGGCTCGCTGCGGCGTGCGGTGCAGGCTCGGGCCCTGAATGGGCTCGGGTGGGCTACATCCAGGCCCGGGCGGGCCTCACGGCTGGAGGTGGGAGAGAGCAGCTGTGGGTTGCGGTGGCTGAGTGGAGGGGCATGGAAAATGAGGCGGGGCTAGGTTCAAGTCAGATTAGAGAGACTAGGGCTTCTATTTACAGCAAATGGGGATAGGGTTGGGGTTTTTAGCCTGTTTCCGAACCCTCCGATCGTGATTGGACGGCACCGATCACGGAGATGGCTAGTCTGCTAGTGGGCTGTGTAGGCGGGCGTTGGGCTGAGATGAGAGGGAGAAATTAGCAGCCCGGCAACAATTAAAACACCAAAAAACGTCCCACGATTTACCGACTAGTGCTGCTATATGTTTAACGGTTCTGGTATCAAAGGGACCCCGAATGCGACAAAATTTGGAAAGCGGTATACCTACCCTATATTGAGACAACACGCAAATTTTCAACCCATTCTGAGAAATTTTATAGACACTTTTAAAAACAATAATTATCGATTACACGGGCGCGTACGTGTGTGGTTGGTCTCAAACAGTTAATGACAAAAACGAAGAGGACCGGCAACTACAAATGGATGCAATATTTTCAAATTGACGACAACGGAGTGCTCATGCAATGCGGATGATGCGATGACGAATGCGACAAACAAAGGAATCATACGACAACAACAGAATAAAAGGGGATTCTTCTAGAGCATCGGTTCCGGGCTGTTACAACTCTCCTCCACTAACAAGAAATTTTGACCCGAGATCTTAGAATGACAGGAGGAAGAGAAAACGAAGAGGTAAAACTTAGTTTCTTCTTTGACAACTATTGAAATCAATGATCCTTGAAGGTTGCAAAAGATATGTAGAATTACAAGAGGAACAAACAAGAATTCAAAAGGAATTTGGGCAACACTTCGGTAGAAAAGAGAGGCAAAACTTGATAAGATGGAAATAACATGAAAAGAGAATACAACACTTCGGTTAAATGAATAAACAAGGAACTAACATGATCTTGATAAAACAAGTTAATGGATGAAAGAGATTAACATCACAAAATCTATGGAACAAAAGAGTAGAAGCAAGATCGTTGGAAAGAAAAGAATAGAAAAGAAATGACAATTCTACCATAGTTGAATTTGATAAGCATACTTACATGAAGAATTAAACAGAGTTGTTGGAAAATCAACAACGATAAGACTATGCTTGTAGTGGACTTATGAAAACCATCTCAAAATTATGAGGTGACAACTAGCCACTAACGGAAACAGTTGGTGGCTTGGGAGCAAAAAGAGATGCAAAACTTCTTTCACTAAGAGGATGCATTGAGAACTTGGATCAACGATATTCACCATAATAGCAACAATTCCTAGAATATGTTTTAGGTGAAATCCAATCCAAGATAACTGAAAGGAAGAAAAAGATGGGTTTAATTATCTCATTCTTGAAAAATTCTCTTCGAGACTCCTCATGAATCAAGAATGCTATGACACCATCTCAAAATTAAGGGAGAATGAATTGCACTTTGAACTGTAAGAAAAGAATACTAGAACTCCTCCAACAAGAATCTTGAAGAACACTGCGAGAACTAATTAAATCCTTGGTGAAACACCATGAAGAGCCTCCATATATAAAAGAATGATGAACAGAAATGAAGGATGAAAAGAATAAGATTGAGGCCTTGCCATGATTTAGATAAAGCTTCGCGACGAGATACTTGAGAAAACTTGGAACTCGATAAAATAAAAGATAAACAATTTAGAACCTAGAATATAATATTGTGAACAACTCTAGAAAATAATTGGAATCACCTGCAGGAAATAAGAACAAGAATTACATTATGTGTATCCTTCATCAAGAAATTGATGACAAGCAACGGATTTAACATACGACTTATTCTTCTTGAAAAGATTAAAGAGAGATTGCACAAACTTGAAGAAGTCTTCAACAAAACACCGGTAAGAATTCACAAACGAATGAGGATACCAATAATGAATGGAGATACATGAGCACGAAGAGACCATAGTCCGCCTAACAGGGAACTTGAGTGCATCACCGAAATAATTGAGATACGAATGAAGAGACAAAAATTGAGAAGAATTTGGGAACGAAAGCTGAAGCTGGGAACGAAGAAATCTTTTGAAATGATGGCCTTCGGAGGATCAGGAATGACAACATATCTAAAATGCACCTGATAGATATGGAAGGAATTTCTCATGATCGAAACCCATTTGAAAGGATGGCAACACGCTAAAACTTGAATCTTCAAAAGAATGGACCAAGATTTAAGAGAAACTCGCCTTCAGTCTTTCAAGTTGAGAATGATGAGAAGGAACACCACCTAGAATTACGGAGACACTCCGAAATAATGAATGAGGAAAAGGTTTAGCCAACGATGAAAACAATTTGAAAACAACCTTGGATAAGGAATGTGGCTGATGGAACCCATACTTACGTCACACTTGAGGAATTAGAAATGTCCAGAAAAGATTCGAGGAATCTAGTAAGATCCTAGGAAAAGCGTGTGGGTTATGGGCCCGCTAAAAGAGAACACTGTTGAATGGATTTCCTAGAAAAGAGAGATTGCACCGGTACAATGAAAACTTGATGAGGTAAGACCCTCGAAATAATTGAAATGACGGAATGAACACCCAAATCTTCTGAGACATCTTCAGCAATCCAGATAGAATAGAGAGGGATGACGAAATAAGAGAGGCTTGAATAAGAATTTCTAGTAGAGGAAATCATTAAACAAATGAAAAGGATATGATGAACACCGACAGCTTGAATAGAATCCACCAGAGAAGAACACAAGAATGAAAAATGATGAACTTAGAACCTGAGCATCTTCACAATGAATCGTCGGACACAATATGGAAGAGAAGGTAGCAGAAGCATCAATAAAAATAAATGCACTTGGATGATAATTTAATCATTGAAGAAAAGGGAGGGAGGGTGGATAAAAACAAAAGAAACTTGGGACATATGAGATGAACTGCAAAAAGAAATATGAGCATTGATCTTGCAAACATTGCGGAAGTTTGAAGTATCTTGAAGAGAAGCACATCAGTTGGAAAGAATTTCATGACAACTCCAGTTGAACCAAAGGATTAGCAATTTCCAGGGAAATATAAGAACACCACTTAGAAAAGATATGAAATCACCACTTGACATTGAAGCAACATGAATAACCATATTCCAACAAAACAAAGGATGAGGCTTATGAAACAAGCTGAAAAAAACTCATAGAGAAATGTCATCCGATATTTTCATGGTAAGGTCCGCACGGGCTCGATCTTATAGTATTCATCATGTAGAAGGTAGTCCATACGTCATAAAAAGCATCCCCGAGTCATACCTACAAAGACTCTTTAAGACACAACAAGAACCGTTGTAAGAAAGACCGTGAACAAACGAACCATTAGATGTCGAACCCCAAACTCACATGATGCATATGTTGGAAAGATTGCCTAGGTAACAACTTGAATTCCCACCTAAGAACTTTCTAAATTTTTCCGTTATGCAATCAGGTTCACAAATACAAGGAGTAAAATCCATCACTCAACTCATAGCATGATACTATGCTCCAAATGTATCACATCCATCAACACATAACCAGAGATCTCACAAACTCAACTACCTCAGACCCTTGTAATAACAATGATACTAATCATGGCAGTACATATGGACGCTCTCCCTAGTACTGGGTGATGCCAAAGTACTCACCCCACAAATAGTATTGAAGCAATTACAAACATCCTTCGTCCTGAGATACTAAGGAAACTAAACGATAGCGAGCGTGACAAGAATCCCCTAGATCTCAACTCCCGAGGACACTTCTACCCCTAATTGAGAGGAGGCACCAGGAAAAAAATCCCGGACACAACAACATCATATAGTTTCCAAAATACCCGAGTGATCCCAAAAAAATTGACCGAGAAGAGGGCTCGAACTAAAATTCCTATGTTAGGATTTCTCACCAAAGCATAAAAGAGGAGTAAAAAGAATCCTACTCTCCAAGATATAACTAGACACAAAATAATGTTTGCTAGACTCGGCTCGGCCAAGTTTGATCAATCAAGGGGGCTCCTAGGTCGGTATTGCTCTGATACCAACTTGTAACGCCCAAGATGCAATCTTCTCCTTATTTTGGCATGAGAGGCCTCGACAGGGATAGAAGCACATTTCGTTGTTTTGCAAGAATGGATATCATTACAAATACATGTAAAGAAGAGATGAGTATATGGAATTGCCTTACACTCGCCAGAAGCTAATCATGATCATCTTAATACAAACATACATTCAACCACCAATCATAAGAGCAGGGTCCGACCATGAAAGAAATCAAACGATAAAAACAATGTCCATCCTTGATATCCTAGGCTCACAGCCTGGAACCCATCATATGATCAATGAAGAAGAATAAGAAAATCCAAATAGAACAGTAATCGCTCTCACGTCAAACTATCACCTTACATGTACCTGCAACTATTGGTGTAGTAATTTGTGATCCACAAGGACTCAACATTCTCATTTCCAAAGGTATCAAGACTATCAAAGCTTAATGGGCGAGGTATGGTTAAGTGGTGAGGCTACAGCAAGCAACTAAGCATTTATTTGAGTGGCTAACTTACGAGTACAAGAAAAAGAGGGGGTGATCTACGCATAATCGGACGTGAGGTAATAATAGAAATGATCTTCAACACCTACTTACGAGTCAAACATAACACCTTTGTGTCCTCTCTCAGATCAGAAACTCACGAGAAGAGACAGTCATAGTTACGCACACAGTTGACATATTTTAATTAAGTTTACTTCAAGTTTGCGATGATTGGATGTTAAACAAAGTTTCCAAGTTGCCACATAGAAAAGATATTAACCCTGCAAGGGTGCTCCAACTAGTCCATCACAAGCTATCACAAGATGCCCTGGAGAGAAAACCTCAATCGAAAGGTAGACCGAGGTATCCTCGATATCCTAGTGCACAAGACGTTTGACAAGACTAAAAAAATCTAGCAAGACTGCTCGGCAGACCATATCCCAATAGGAGTCGCGCGTATCTCTTTCTCAAGGCACTATGGGATGGGTCACACCATGAGTAAAACCGAACCACAAGTTTCCCCATTGTGGCCCGGCAGTCTGCCCATTTAGAACCAGCACCATCAACACTGGCCCCTCCTCTATTGTGTTAAATTTATCCACGGGTAGCGCCAACTCCCTATGCATTACTAACGGTATTCAATATTGTAATGTTGAGCAAATATAGTACCAATTTTGGGCCTTGCGAGAAAAGTTTTATCCCAAAATAAAAATCAAGGGGGTCCCCATAACTACCCCAAACATGTTGAGAGCCCTCAGCATGGAATATAACACCGGTTCACAAGTAACCAGGGCGGCAAAGATAGAACAAAACACCGGGCTAGAAGGGCAAGCCTTCCACCTTTTACTAAGTGTATAAGTGCATTAAATTAAATAAGAACAATATTGTGATATAACAAGGAATCCATGTTGTCAAATGGGAAGCAACTTGCACCTGCAACTATCAACGTTATAAGAAGGGCTGAGAAAGTGGTAACATAGCCAAACAAAGGTTTGCTGGGATGTGGAGAGACTTAGAAGCTTTTTATGACAATGTTGGGAGGCTTCACATAACAGGTGGTAGGCAGAGAGACAAAGCAATAGAAACGAGATAACTAACATAGCAATGATAGTACTGGTATCTAGGGAAACTGTTATATTGCCCGAGATGCCGCTTGGCAGAAGACAGAATCCATGAAGTAGACGAACCAGCATGGTTGAACAAATCCACACACCCTGAAGCAGTTTCTAACTCTATCAAGAAAAACAATCCGGAAACAGTCAATAAACACACGATAAACACCACAAAATATAACATGATGCTTACACAAATATGATGCATGTCCAATTTAAATATGCAGGGCATGAAAATCATAACAAACATAACAAACAAATACTATGCATTAAGTGAAGCTCAATATGCAACGAATGCATATTGATGAAACCCCATGTTCGAATCATCTAGATCACTCTCGTTTAGGTACTCATCAATATTAAATGTTGTCTAACATCAGTGGTCATGGCGTAAGGTGAAGATGGAATTGATTAGTTTTAAATAAAGAAGGAAAACATACATATAAAAAATAACTCTCCATATTTAAGAGAAATGTGGTCAATGTTGTTTTGACTAAACAATCATCCTAAATGTTGTTAATCATGGCAAGTGATGAAGCATAAATAAACTATATATCTGGGCATTTTAAATGAGGTCAGAAACGACCTCATATGTTAATTTCGAAATTGGTCCAGATCTGAACTAGACATATTTTATTATTAAACAGGAAAATAAAGTGCACCAAGATATTCTACACATTTTTCTAGACAAGTTCCATATGTGGATCATTAAAATCGTAGCTACGGTTATTTAATTATGAGATAACCCGTTTTAACATGGTATTTGTGCAAATTAAATGAAAACAACAAGTTAAAAATTTTAAACACATGTAAGAGTTGAATATTATTTATCTACACAAAATTCTGAACATGTTACATATATAAATTATTTTAATTCGATGCATGGTTTGAGAGTTATTAAATGCAAGATCATGAGGGTCTTTTGTGTAAAACATTAATTCCCTCGATAATTACTAAATTTGTAGGAGCAGGAAAAATCAACATAGGCCGAATCTGAAGCATCTTGGCCCAAAATAAAGTAGGCGCAACATATTAAATGACGCCTACTGTTGCATAATAGGGTTGTGGAAGGTTCACATTGGGCAAAAGGCTGGCTTCGCTTGTCAGGCTGGCTCGGCCTAGGCCTCGCATGAGGCCCAAGCGCTGGCTCCACGCGCTGGAGTGGATCTAGGCCGGCGGGGAGGCACAGGAGATGCGGCTTTGCCGACCGGTTGGTCCTAGGCCTTGGGCGGAGGCGGCGGTTGCACCCCACGACGCGGGTCAACGGACACTCACGTGGGCGTCGTCTTTGGCCCCGTCCTGCCTACACGCACGGAGATGACGACATTTTGTCGATGGTGATGAAGGCTTTGGGGGTTTAAGGTGGGGCTTGACACTCATGGAACGGGAAAAACGAGGGTGGGTCAACCAGATCCGATGATTATTGGCGACGGGGGCGATGTCCGACGGTGGCACGATGTAGCTTGGGACACGATGCGACTGTTCCTTCGTGCAAGTGATGGAGGGAGAGAGAAATAGGGTGGAGGATGAGAGAAGTAGGTAGGGATCACTAGGCTGGCCTTCGGCGGGCTACAGCGAGGCCGGCCGGCACAAGGATTGGAGCGGCGCTCGGGACTGCTCATGGGCCAGAGCGGCTGTGGTAGCTCCGGATCGCGGCGGCGTGCGGGCTCACTCGGGCCCAGATAGGCTCGAGCGGGCCAGATCCGGGCCCAGGCGGTCCTGACGGCTAGAGATGGGAGAGAGAAGCTATGGGTGGCGATGGCTGAGGTGGTGCTTCTTTACGTGGACTAGACTAAGAAAAGTCCCTTTTAGTCCCTGGGTAAGAAACACGAGGGACTTTTCCTTACGGGACTAGAAAAAGACTCTACTTGAGTGACTTTTTTCTTTAGTCCCTAGGACTAAAAAAAGTATAGTCCCTTGGAAAGAAACACCACCTCAGTGGAGAGGTGCGGAAAACGAGGTGGGACTAGGTTTAGGTCACATTAGAGAGACTAGGGTGTCTACTTATAGCAAGTGGGGATATGGTTGGGGTTTTTAGCCTGTTTCCGGACCCTCTGATTGTTATCGAATGGCACCTATCGAAAATATAGCTAGGTGGCTAGTGGGCTATGTAGGGGGGTGTTGGGCCGATATGAGAGGGAGAATTGAGAAGCCCAACAACAAATGAAACACCGAAAGGTGTGATGATTTACCAGCTAGTGTCCCTATATGTTTAACGGTTTGGGTATCAAACAGATTTCGAATGCGACGAAAGTCGGTAAGCGGTCTATCTACCCTATATTGAGAATACACACCAATTTTCAACCTATTACAAGAAAGTTTATACACACTTTAAAAAATATCAATGTCACGGGCGCGTGCGTGTGTGGCTGTTCTCAAATAATCAATGATAAAAAAGGAGACGATCGACAACTATGAACGGATGCAAGTTTTGAAAAATGATGACAACAGAGTGCTGATGCAATGCGGATGATGCGAATGATGCAATGATGAATGTTTGAATGGATGATTGTATGGATTATGTAATTTAGCATGTGGCGAGTGTAAGCCAACTCATATACTCATATCCTCTATTACATGTATTGCAATGATGTCTATACTTATGAAACAACGAGATGCGCTCCTATCCCTTTCTAGGCTCCGTCCCGAGTAAGCATAGTACCACATCTTGGATGTTACACATATACCCTAAAACCAATAGAGAGACACCTAAAATACTTTTTCCGCTCCTGCAAGCCTCTATTCTGCCGCGGTCCCCTCTGTAGACCTTTTCCAGTAATCCGCCGAAGGGCGAATCAATCATGGAGGCCATATATATTAACCTTCTACCTCCATGATGATGTGTGAGTAGTTCAACATAGACCTACAGGTCCATAGTTAGTAGCTAGATGGCTTGTTTTCTCTCTTTGAACTTCAATATCATGTTATCCTTGATCTCCTTGGAATTCTATTCGATGTAATTTTATTTTGTGGTGTGTTTGTTGGGATCCAATTAATTGTGGGTTTATGATCTAATTATATATTGAAAGTAATTGAGTTAAATTTAAACTTTATTATACATGATCGTAGAAACGCTCTCAAAATGGAGTAAGAGTAGTAGATGTAGGCATGAGTTGGAGTACTTGTTTCTTGACATTATGCCTATATACATGATCATTGTCATGAATAACATCATAGCTATGCACTTTTCTCTCAATTACCCAACAGTAATTTGCCTACCCACCCTATGTTATGTGTTCCTGAGAGAAGCCTCTAGTGAAAACTATAGCCCCGTGTCTACTTAATCATATTGCTAAAAAACTAAATACCTTTATGCAATTTTATTACTTTATTTGTACTTATATTTTGTTACATCTATCACTATCAGAATTAATCCTCGAAAGCAATGAGTTCAGGGGATTGACAACCCTCTTGCCCATGTTGAGTGCAAGTGTTTGCATTTGTGTGTGTAGTTACTAAAGATGGGAATTTGCGCGGTTCTCCTATTGGTTTGATATCCTTTGTTTTGAGTGAGGAAAACACTTATCATCTACTATATTGCTTCACCCTTCCTCTTCAAGGAAAAATCCAATACAACTCACAAGTAGCACCTCATTCCGACAAATGGTTCAGGAACTAACACGAAAATACGATTTTTGTTGAACTTCAACCGTTCTTATATTACTTCTATACCATCTAAAAGTGGAATAAACCTCATACATGAAGAAGAATCACACTTTCATAAGCATTCTAATGTCATATCATTGTTCACCCATAAGTAAGAGTGTCAAACCGAACGAGGAACAGAAGAAAATGATAAGCAGTTTGAGCAAGGTATTCTCTCCAAGTGTTGTGAGTAATAGTGATAGATAGTTTTGTAGCAAGATAATTCATAAAAAGTGACAAGTAACAATAGTATCAAGTGTGTATCAAGATGTCCCAATCCATTTTATAGAAAAGGACACGCCTGAAAGTACTCTTATATGAAACAAGCGCTCGTGAGGACAAATGGGAATTTCTGTCTAGTCGTGTTCATCATGTTGAGTTGATTCATATTTGTTACTTTGATAATTCGATATCTGGGCGGACAGGTGCTAAGGTGATCTTCTTACTTGAATAAGCAACGCACTAATGAATACCCCTCTAGCAGGCATTCGAAACTACAGAAGAAGAATTAAGATAAATCTAGCCCTCGCATGAAATGTGTGGACCCAAACGAGCCCGTTATGAAGCAACACATAAACTGGATTTAAGCTTCTGTCACTCTCGCAACCCAGCATCTACTTGTTACTCTACAATGCCGTCCATTAGGCCCATTGCATGGTGAAGTGTCGTGTAGTCGACGTTCACACGATACCACTAAGAGAAGAAACCAAGAAACAACATACATATAATCAAAATATCAAACAAATACTAACTTCACATGATAACTTATAACAAGACTTCTCCCATGTCCTGAGTAACAATAGTAACTACTCACACATCATCAACATGTTCAATATCAGAGGTGGAATAATGATAATTGAGGACCTGAACATAGTATCTCTGACCAAGTAAACCAACTAGCATCAACTATGAGATGTAACCAATACTACTAGTAACCCACATGTACCAATCTAAAGTTTTGAGACAAAGATTGGATACAAGAGATGAACTAGGGTTTCAAATGAGTTGGTGGTGGTGAAGATGTTAATGAAGATTGGTCCTCCCATGAAGGTGGAAGCGTTGGTGATGACAATGGCTTCGATTTCCCCCTATCGGAGGGAAGTTTCCCAGGTAGAATCTCTATGTCATAGAGCAAAAGGGCATCTGCCCAGGTTTCCACCTCGAGACGGAACTGCTTCATCCCGAGATTATCCTTGTGATTTTTTCTAGGGTAATACACACAATATTGGAGAGGAGGGGGTCGGGAGACCCGTTGGGCATCCACAAGGCAACATGACGTGCCCACGTGTGGTGGGCGTGCCGTTTTAGATTGTCCCGAGCAGGTGGCCTCCTATCGTATATTTTTGGCCCAATAATTCTTATATATTCCATAAAAATTCTCTGTGAAGTTTCAGGTTGTCTAGAGACCAATGAATTTTAGCCATATCTTGGTCTAGAGGTCTAGTGTTCCAGTTTCCAAAAAATTTCCTCTAAAAGTGTGTTATATCACCTAGAGGAGGTGAATAGGCGATTTTTACAAATTTGACACTAAGGAATTACTCGTTGAGAAAATTGCTAAGCGATGAAACACAAGTAGTGGAATAAGTACTGAATTGCATGCGAAACATAGCAGCAACATATTCATGAAGATGAAATGAAACATACACAAAGCACAAATAGCGTGTTAATAGGATAAGCAAGTGAAGAACAAGGTGATGTAAGAATTTGAGATGAGGAAATTGAGAAAGTCTTCAGTCAAAGTCTTCAAAGAGTAACAATTAATTTCATCAACAATTACTTGAGGAAATAAAAGAGTTGAGGAAATAGAACCAGGAGCTCGATGAGGATAGTGATGTCACACCCTGTTTTCACTACACTTTTACTGTATTTCAAAAATCTGAGTTTATTAAAACTTTTCCAAAATCAATGATGTGAGTACCATGGTTGTCATCTTATGCTTGTATGCTTGATTGTGTATTATCAAAACCACGTTTTTCATAATTTAAATATTCTCAAAATCCTTTTTCTTATTTCTAGTTATTTCAAATCCCTGCTTTGGGTTGCACTACAAGTCCTTGATAGCAAGGAGTGCTTTCACTCAAAGTTGGTGATTTGGTTCTAAAACTATTTTTACCAAAACCATAAAATAATTATTTCATAAATTATTTTCCTATTTTAATTGCATGTCCATTTTTGAGGCCAGAAATGATATTCCTATATGGAAAAATATTTTTCTGCCTTAGAAAAATCTGAGCAAATTTGGAGATACTCACAGGACATATATTTTCCATACATAAGATTTTCATCCCCTATTTATATTATAAATAATTGAGTAAAACCTTGAAAACCTATTATGTCTGTTTTGACCTTTTGAAATATTTCCAACGGAAATATTCTCAATAACTTCCTAGGAAATTCCAGTGACCTCCCTAAGCCATATTTGGTGCCCATATAAAGTTTCCAATTGATCCAAGGTGGTTATGGTCACCAAGTAATTCCAAAACCCTTTCTTCCCAGTATGAAGTTAGAGCAACTCTACATATCAAAGTTTATCCAATCGAGCAGAAACTTTGCAGGAGTGTCTAATACCTCAAATGAGGACTCCATGCCAAAAATGGGATTTGTGGGACTTGATTTTCCCACACTCCCTTTGGAAGGGACAAATCTGGCCATTTAGGAGTGATTTCAAGTTTACATAGCTAAACTTCTCCAATGGAGCCCAAACTTGGTGTAGCCTCATGTTTTTGCACCAAACCTTGTCCTCTTAAGTTTCATAGCCAGTGGTGGGTGCAACCAACCCAAAACATTGTCAAGCACCTTCTGACAGTTTGGCAAAACCCCTATTAACCCCACCCGCACGCATTCCCTTTCTCTCAAACTCCTAGATTCGGTGGCCAACATTGATACGTCTCCAACGTATCTATAATTTTTGATGGTTTCATGCTATTATCTTGTCAAACTTTGGATGTTTTGTATGCCTTTTATATATTTTTTGGGACTAACTTATTAACTCAGTGCCAAGTGCCAGTTCCTGTTTTTTCCATGTTTTTGACCCCTTTCAGAGGAGGATTTTGAACGGAGTCCAAACGGAATGAAACTGCCAAAAAGATTTTTTTCTAGCATAGAAAAAGATCGGAGAGCCGGAGAATCAGGGCAGCGGACCACCAGGGACCCCATAAGCCCTCATGGCGCGGCTAGGGGGGAGGCCGTGGCCCCCTGGCTTGTGGGCTCCCCGAGGCCCCATTGCCCTAGGTTTTGCGCCTATATATTCCCTAAAAATCCAAAAAAAATCAGGAGTTATCGAAAGTACTTTTCCGCTGCCGCAAGCTTCTGTCTCCGCAAGATCCCATCTGGGGCACATTCTGGTCCCCTGCTAGAGGGGGGATTCGGATACGGAGGGCCTATTCATCAACACCATGACCTCTCCAATGACGCGTGAGTAGTTCACCATAGACCTACGGGTCCATATCTAGTAACTAGATAGCTTCTTCTCTCTCTTGGATCTGCAATACAATGTCCTCCATGATCTTCATGGAGATCTATCCGATGTAATCTTCTTTTGCGGTGTGTTTGTTGAGATCGGATGAATTGTGGATTTATGATCAGATTATCTATGAATCTTTTTTGAGTTTCTTCTGATCTCTCTTATGCATGATTTCATATCCTTGTAATTCTCTTCGAGTTGTGGGTTTTGTCTGGCCAACTAGATCTATGATTCTTGCAATGGGAGAAGTGCTTGGGTTTTGGTTCATACCGTGCGGTGACCTCACCCAGTGGCAGAAGGTGTAGCGAGGCACGTATCGTGTTGTTGCCATCAAGGGTAAAAAGATGGGGTTTTCATCATTGGTTTGAGATTATCCCTCTACATCATGTCATCTTGCTTAAGGCGTTACTCTGTTCGTCATGAACTCAATACACTAGATGCGTGCTCGATAGCGGTCTATGTGTGGAGTAATAGTAGTAGATGCAGAAAGTATCGGTCTACTTGTCGTGGACGTGATGCCTATATGTATGATCATTGCCTTAAATATCGTAATGACTTTGTGCGGTTGTATCAATTTCTCGACGGTAATTTTTTCACCCACCGTAATACTTGCTATTTTGAGAGAAGCCTCTAGTGAACACTATGGCCCCCAGGGTCTACTCCACACCATATTTTCAGCCTTCCACTTTTTACTTCGTTGCACTTTCCATATTCAGATCTCACTTTGCAAACAGTCTTGAAGGGATTGACAACCCCTTTATAGCGTTGGGTGCAAGCTCTTTTGTGTTTTGTGCAGGTACTCTGGACTTGACGAGATTCTCTTACTGGATTGATACCTTGGTTCTCAAACTGAGGGAAATACTTACTGCTCCTGTGGTACATCACCCTTTCCTCTTCAAGGGAAGAACCAATGCAAGCCCAAGAGACGACAAAAGGATCTCTAGCACCCTGCCGGGGAAGAACTTTTATTGCCGTCGCAGAAGAATTTCTGACGCCGTTGCCGGGGAGGATCAAGTCAAGAACTCATCCAAGTAGGTGTTGCAAACTCATCCCTTGCATTTACGTTGTTTTTCAGTTTCCTCTCATTTTCCTCTCCCCCACTTCACCAATTTGCCTTTTTTGTTTGCCTTTTCGTTTGCCTTTTCGTTCGCCCTTTTTCTTGCTTGCTCTTTGTTCGCTTGTGTGCTTGCTTGCTTGCCGAAGTCACCATGAATGAAAAACCAAAATTTGTGACTTCTCGAATACTAATAATAATGATTTTATTAGTATTCCGATTTCTCCTGCCACTAGTGTGGAGTCATACGAAATCATTGCCGCTTTGCTAAATCTTGTTATGAAAGAGCAGTTCTCCTACCTTCCAAGTGAAGATGCCGCATTCCATCTCAATACCTTCATTGAGCTTTGCGATATGCAAAAGAAGAGAGATGTGGATAATGATATGGTTAAATTGAAGCTTTTTTCCTTTCTCGTTGCGAGATCGCGCAAAAATTTGGTTTTCTTCTTTGCCCAAAAATAGTATCGATTCTTGGGATAAGTGCAAAGATGCTTATATTTCCAAGTATTTTCCACCGGCTAAGATCATCTCTCTCCGTAATGATATCATGAATTTCAAGCAACTTGATCATGAACATGTTGCACAAGCTCGGGAGAGAATGAAATTGATGATTAGAAATTGTCCCGCTCTTGGCTTGAGTCTTTGGATGATTATACAAATCTTTTACGCTGGCTTGAATTAAGCTTTTAGAAATATCTTGAGGCCACAAAGCTCCTAGACAATATCATGACGAACTACTCTCGGTGGCACACTAGAAGGACACCTACTAGTAAGAAGGTACACGCTATAGAAGAAATTAACTCGTTGAGTGCTAAGATGGATGAGTTAATGAATTTGGTTGCTAGTAGAAGTGCTCCTTTAGATCCTATTGATATGCCCTTGTCTTCCTTGATTGAGAGTAGCAACGCTAGCTTTGACGTTAATTTTGTTGGTAGGAATAACTTTGGCAACAACAATGCTTTTAGAGGAATCTATGTTCCTAGGCCTTTTCCTAGTAACTCCTCTAATAATTTTGGCAACTCCTACAACAATACTCATGGAAATTACAATAGGTTACCCTCTGATTTAGAGAGTAATATCAAAGAGTTCATTAACTCGCAAAAAAAATTCAATGCGTCCATAGAGGAAAAACTACTCAAAATTGATGATTTGGCTAAGACCGTTGATAGAATGTCTAGTGATGTTGATGCTTTGAAAGTTAGGTGTGATCCTCCCAAGATCAACAAGGATGAAACTTTGAAAGCTATGCGTGTTTCCATGATTGAGAGCAAAGAAAGAACCGCCCAAATTCGTGCTAGACATGAATGGCTTAAAAAGGCCTGTTCTCGTGATAAGAATCACGAAGATCTTAAAGTGCTTGGTGTGACTCCCATTGAATCTTTGTTTTCTTGTGTCAAACCTAATGATTATGGGGCTGGATATGAATCCACTTTGGTTGAAAAGTGCCCCAATGATTCGGAATCCATGTATCTTGATGCTAAAAGCATTGAAAGTGGAGTAGAAGATATTAAAACTTTGAGTAGTAATGAAATTACTACTATGGATTTCAAGGAATTCAATTATGATAGTTGCTTCCTTGATTGAATGCATTTCCTCGATGCAATCCATGTTAAACTCTCCACACTCTTATAGCCAAAACAAGGCCATTTCCAATCATATCGTCGTAGCTATGATAAGATCTCTTGAAGAGAAACTTGAATTGGCAGTATCTATCCCTAGAAGGCTCCATGATGAGTGGGAACCTACTATAAAAATCAAAATCAAAAACTATGAATGCAATGCTTTGTGTGATTTGGGTGCTAGTATTTCCGCGATTCCAAAGTCTCTATGTGAGGTTCTGGGTTTTAATGAGATTGAAGACTGTTATCTTAATTTGCATGTTGCTGATTCTACTGACAAGAAACCCATGGGAAGGATCAATGATGTTCTTATTATTTCAAATAGGAACTATGTACCCGTGGATTTCATTGTGCTTCACATTGATTTCAATCCTACATGCCCTATTATTCTTGGTGGACCTTTCCTAAGGACTATCGGTGCTATCATCGATATGAAGGAAGGGAATATTAGATTTCAATTTCCTTTAAGGAAGGGCATGGAACAATTTCCTAGAAAGAAAATAAGATTGCCTTATGAATTCATGATGAGGGCCACTTATGGTTTGAGCACCAAAGACGACGATACGTGATTCTATCGCTTTAATGCCAAGCTAAGGGCGTTAAACAATAGCGCTTGTTGGGAGGCAAACCAATGAATTTATCTTTTTCTTTCTGTTTTATTGCGTCCACACCATCATAATTCTGTTGTGATTGTGTTTTTTGTGTTTCTTTTTGTTTTTGAGCCAAGCAAAACCTTTATGACTAGTCTTGGTAATGGTTGTTTGTTCCTGCTGGAAAAAGACACGAACTTTTCGCTCACGACATGATTTTTCATTTTTATTAAGAAAGAGCTTTTCAGTTGATTCTTTTTGCTTCTGGTTGATATGCCTTTTTCCCAGGAAGTCGTAATGTTTCAGATTTTTTGAGGTACCAGAAGTATACGAAGTATACAGATTGCTACAGACTGGTCTATTTTTAACAGATTCTGTTTTTGTTGAGTTGGTTGCTTATTTTGATGAAACTATGGTTAGTATCGGGGGTACTAGCCACGGAAAAGTGATAATACAGTATCCCAACACCAATATAGATAGAATTCAAGTTTGCTACAGTACCAAAAGAGGTAGTAGTCTGTTTTTTTGTGCTGATGATATCACGAGTTTCTGTTTAAGTTTTGTGTTCTGAAGTTTTCAAGTTTTGGGTGAGATTCTCATGGACAAAGAGATAAGGAGTGGAAAGAGCTCAAGCTTGGGGATGACCAAGGCATCCCAAGCCAAATTCAAGGACACCAAAAAGCCTAAGCTTGGGGATGCCCCGGGAAGGCATCCCCTCGTTCGTATTCAATCCATTGGTAACATTACTTGGAGCTATATTTTTATTCACCACATTATATGTGTTTTTCTTGGAGCGTCTTGTATCGTAGGAGTATTTTCTTTTTGTTGTGTCACAATCATCCTTGCTGCACACCTTTTTGAGAGAGAGACATGCACTCATTGTGATTTTTGCCAGAATGCTCATAGTGCTTCACTTATATCTTTTGAGCTAGATTCTTTTGCTCTATGTGCTTCACTTATATCTTTTAGAGCACAGCGCTGCGTGACTTGGTAGTTGGCTTATGCTATGAAAGTAGTCCCAAATGTGATAGGTACCCAATGAGCATACGAAAACCTCCATCTTCATGTGCATTGACTAGAATGAGAAGTCTTGATTCCTCTCAATTAGTTTTGAGACGTGGATTCGGTAATATTAAGAGTTATGTTAGTAGGGTGTTGTGAATCTAGAAATACTTGTGTTGAAGTTAGTGATTCCCGTAGCATGGACGTATGGTGAACCGCTATGTTAGGATGTCGGAGCATAATTGATCTATTGATTGTCTCCTTTGTGTTGAGGTCGGGATCGCGTGATGGTTAACAACTACCAACCCTTCCCCTCGGAGTATGCGTTTATCACTTTGTTTCGACTACTAATAAAAACATTTGCAACAAGTATGTGAGTTCTTCATGACTAATGTGAGTCCGTGGTATAGATGCACTTTCACCTTCGACCATTTCTAGCCTCTCTAGTGCCGCGCAATTCTCGCCGGTGCACAAACCCATCATATGCCTTCCTCAAAACAGCCACCATACCTACCTACTATGGCATTTTGATAGCCATTCCGAGATATATTGCCATGCAACTCCCACCGTTCCGTCTCATGACTTGTGTCGTCACTCTTATATTTCCATTGCATGATCGTAAGATAGCTAGCAAGATGTTTCAACGTCATACGCCATGCTAGATCGTTGCACATCCCGGTACACTGCCGGAGGCATTTCCTATAGAGTCATCATCGTTCTAAGCTTTGACCTGTGAGTAAATAAAAGTGTGATGATCATCATTATTAGAGCATTGTCCCATGTGAGGAAATAAAAAATAAAGAGGCCAAAGATCCCAAAAAAAAAGAAAAAAAAAGAAAAAAAGAGGCCTAAGAGCCCAAATAAAAAAAAGAAGAGAGAAAAAGAGAGAAGGGACAATGGTACTATCTTTTTCCACACTTGTGCTTCATGATTGAGAGCTTCTTTCTTTTGTCACTACCATATGCTTGTGGGAACTTTCATTACATAACTTGGCTTGTATATTCCAATGATGGGCTTCCTCAAAATTGCCTTAGGTCTTCGTGAGCAAGCAAGTTGGATGCACACCCACTAGTTCTCCTTTTGAGCTTTGACATACTTATAGATCTAGTGCATCCTTTGTATGGCAATCCCTACTCATTAACATTGATATTTATTAATGGGCATCTCCATAGCCTTTTGATACGCCGAGTGAATGTAACCATGTCCTCGTTTTTGTCTCACAACCACCACCACACTCTACTCCACCTAAAGTGCTATATCCATGGCTCGGGCTCATGTATTGCGTGATAGTTATAAACAGTTTGAGAAAGTAAGAGTGCGAAAACAATTACTTGGCCAATACCGGGGTTGTGCATGATTTACATTAGTTGTGTGAGGATGATGGAGCATAGCCAAACTATATGATTTTGTAGGGATAACTTTCCTTGGCCTTGTTATTTTGAAAGTTCATGATTACTCTGCTAGTTTGCTTGAAGTATTATTGTTTTCATGTCAATAGCAAACTATTGCTTTGAATCTTACGGATCTGAACATTCATGTCACGTGAAAGAAGTTGCAAAGGACAACTATACTAGGTAGAATTCCACATCAAAAATTCATTCTTTATCACATCCCTACTCGAGGACGAGTAGGAGTTAAGCTTGGGGATGCTAGATACGTCTCCAACGTATTTATAATTTTTGATGGTGTCATGCTATTATCTTCTCAAACTTTGGATGTTTTGTATGCCTTTTATATATTATTTGGGACTAACTTATTAACTCGGTGCCAAGTGCAAATTCCTGTTTTTTCCATGTTTTTTACCCCTTTCAGAGGAGGATTTTGAACGGAGTCCAAACGGAATGAAATTGCCAAAAAGATTTTTTCTAGAACATAAAAAGATCGGAGAGCCGAAGAATCAGGGCAAGGGCCCCCCAGGGACCCCACAAGCCCTCATGGCACGGCCAGTGGGGGAGGTCGTGGCCCCCTGGCTTGTGGGCTCCCGAAGGCCCCTTGGCCCTAGGTTTTGCACCTATATATTCCCTAAAAATCCGAAAAAAATCAAGAGATCATCAAAAGTACTTTTCCGCCGCCGCAAGCTTCTGTCTCCGCAAGATCCTATCTGGGGCACGTTCTGGTGCCCTGCCGGAGGGGGATTCGGATACGGAGGGCTTCTTCATCAACACCATGACCTCTCCAATGATGCGTGAGTAGTTCACCATAGACCTACGGGTCCATAGCTAGTAACTAGATGGCTTCTTCTCTCTCTTGGATCTTCAATACAAAGTTCTCCATGATCTTCATGGAGATCTATCCGATGTAATCTTCTTTTGCGGTGTGTTTGTCGAGATACGATGAATTGTGGATTTATGATTAGATTATCTATGAATGTGATTTGAGTTTCTTCTGATATCTCTTATGCATGATTTCATATCCTTGTAATTCTTTTCGAGTTGTGGGTTTTGTCTGGCCAACTAGATCTATGATTCTTGCAATGGGAGAAGTGCTTGGTTTTGTGTTCATACCGTGCGGTGACGTCACTAAGTGGCAGAAGGGGTAGCGAGGCACGCATCGTGTTGTTGCCATCAAGGGTAAAAAGATGGGGTTTTCATCCTTGGTTTGAGATTATCCCTCTACATCATGTCATCTTGCTTAAGGCGTTACTATGTTCGTCATGAACACAATACACTAGATGCATGCTGGATAGCGGTCGATGTGTGGAGTAATAGTAGTAGATGCAGAAAGTATCGATCTACTTGTCTCGGACGTGATGTCTATATGTATGATCATTTAGATATCGTCATGACTTTGCGCGGTTCTATCAATTGCTCGACAGTAATTTGTTCACCCACCGTAATACTTGCTATTTTCAGAGAAGCCTCTAGTGAACACTATGGCCCCCAGGGTCTACTCCACACCATATTTTCAGCCTTACACTTTTTACTTTGTTGCACTTTCCGCCTTCAGATCTCACTTTGCGAACTATCTTGAAGGGATTGACAACCCCTTTATAGCATTGGGTGGAAACTCTTTTGTGTTTTGCGCAGGTACTCTGGACTTGACGAGATTCTCCTACTGGATTGATACCTTGGTTCTCAAACTGAGGGAAATACTTACTACTCCTGTGCTGCATCACCCTTTCCTCTTCAAGGGAAGAACCAACGCAAGCCCAAGAGACGACAAAAGGATCTCTTGCACCACTGCCGGGCAAGAAATTTTGTTGCCGTAGCAAGCATCAATGCTTAACTCCAATCAAGTGGCTCTTCTCTGGTTCTAAGTAGAAGATCCAAAAAACCCAATCTAAGCTTCAGCCCAAGGCTGACAGCATCTCGTTTCCACCCCTCGTTTGACTAGCTGATGCTCCCACGGGATTCAAACGACTAGGCATGCCCAAGAAAGGGCCCAGGAATCCAAGGCGCCCCAGAGCGCCCCAACATGCCGTGGCATGCTGAAGCTACGCTCTGGGCGCGCTATAGAGAGCAAACGAGTGGGCGCGACCTCCCATGGCCAGTTCCAGCCTCCCCGCAGTGTCTCTCCTCTCCCCCGACTGCTCATCTGCATTAGACAGCCCACAGGGCCCATCCTTTCCTGCGCTGTGAGCCGGTGTGCGCAGGCACGACCAGAGGAACGCGGCCAGGCAGGCACGCAACTCCTCACTTCCCCCTCTCTCGCAGTGAGGTCAGAGGTCCAAACCACGTCCTGAGACCATGGTATCAATCCCAGCCTCTCTTTGTGCCCCCATGCACGCCACGGTGAAATCACCGAGCTTCCTGCCCGGTGCACTATCGTGGGCCTTTATAAGCCCACCGCCTCGCTACAGCACCCCTCACTCCACTCCACCTAGACCCCAATCACCTCCCTAGCCACCCCATTGAGAAAGAAGAGACCCGGTGCTCGAGATCGTCCGAGGCCCCTCCGCCTCGGAGAACCGGTCGATCTCCGGCTACACGTTGGTTCTCGCATCCCTTTGCCCACCTACACACTCCCCGTGACCCCCACAAACCTTTCCCCTAACTTCCCCGAGCGATTCCGTGCCCGTAGCCACCATCTCCATCGTTGACCAACTCCGCCGCGGCCACCTCGTCGCCGGTGAACCAGGACCCCCCATCTTTGACTCGACCACTAGTAGTTAGGCGACGACGAGCCGGACCCATTCCCGCTGTTGTTAGGGCCTGAGGATGTCGGTAGCCACGTCGGCGTGCTCCTCCTCCTCTGTGTCCAGAGGTAGGAGACGACCCCGACAGGTGTGCCCCACATGTTGCAGGCCCATCACACCTACCCCTCGCTCCCCGCAGCCGCTCACCGCACGGGCCCGCGCGTCAGGTTCAAACCTGACGGCGCGCGCGCCTGGGCAGGCTGGCTAGCTAGCCATCTGGGCCGGCGCAGCCCTAGGCCGAGCAAGGCCAGAGCAGTTACCCTTTTTCTTTTACTTTAAAACTCTATTTTAAAAGATTTTTATAAAATTATTTAACCATTGGAAATTAATGATTCCTCCACCATTATTCTTCTAAAAATGAGGAGTATTTAATAAAACTATTAGACAAATTTTTAGGACAACTTAACTATTTTATAATAATTAAAAATGCTATTTGGAATAGTTTTGCTTCTATTAAATTGATTTTATAAATATTCCTTTCACTAAAACGAGAAACAAATATTTTTAAAATAACAATACGGATTTATCAGAATTAAACAACATTTTTATAGTGACTTTGTGATCTGTTTTTGAGTGAGCTACTTATTGCTTTTCATTTACTACGACGATTGAAACTACGATTGATGAAGGAGTTGGACTTGAAGACCCCGAAGACCCCGGATACTTAGCTGATCAAGGCAAGCAACCCTTTGACCATGTTTGAGCATATGTTATATTGCATGCTAGTGTAGCAAATAATTTATTTGCATGTGATCATAAGTATCGGTAAATCATTGAAGTGATGTTATTGATGGCTCCTCCGGAGCACTTACATTTTGAGCATGATCCTACCACCTATCATGGTCATGCTAATATCATGTTGACAAGTAGATCTAAGCATAGTAGAAGCATGAGCATGATGAAGGTATAAATCATAGGTTTATGAAACCCCGTCGGGTGCCACTAATGCCCGAGGGTGATGATGAGTTAGGTGGCCACTTTTGGTGAAGTGGTGCACCCGGTATTTTGTGTGTGTATGCTTTCGGAAATGGGATTAGATTTATGATGTGTCGACCATCCCAACCTTACATGTGCGACCACGTTACCCCCTTATGGGATGGGGCTTTGTTGATTACTCTGGTCCGTGCTAGCAAAGAACCACATTACTGGTGAAGGGACTGAGGTGTGGTCACTCTCGTGATGGGGTCGTGTGAGGTAGGGCGAATATGTCGTTTTTACGTGTTTCGGGCACACCGTTGGTCCCCGCATGGATGATACAGTCCAGAGTCGGTGCTCGTAAGACGTACATCATGTGGGATGGGTACTAATCGAGGGGACCTCTTTGTCTAGTATCGTCAAGGGAAAGGCATAGATCGGTACTTACCTCGGGTATGTTATACATCGCGAATCGTGGATGACACGGAAGTTTCCCGGATCTCGTGGGTACAATGTACGACCTCTGTCGCCAAAATGATCTCCCGAAATTTTGTCGCCAAAATGATCATTTTGGCGACAATCTCGTGGGTACAATGTACGATCTCGTGGATGACACTTACTAAAAACAGTAAAAAACTACATTATACTTATATTGAAATATAAGGTAGCACAAGGAAATAAACAAAGAAATATGACATGTACATTACATCAACTATCCTAAATCAAATGTTGCATATCAACTAAACCCTAGAAACTATCTAAATCAAAATGTTGCATATCAACTAAACCCTACAATTATACTAGAAACTATTAAGTAATTCAGAATGTTGCATATCAACAAGAAAATATCAACTAGCCTACTAAATCGAAATGTAGAAGGGAGGAGGGGTTGTGGATGGAGGACGGAGGAGGGAGAAGGAGGGCGATGGAAGGAGGGAGGAGGAAGGAGGATGGATGAGGAAGGAGAAGCGGGGAGGGGCCAGCGGCGAAGGAAGGAGTGGAGGGAGGACGGAGGAGGTGAGGCGGGGAGGAGGGGGAGGTGACGGCGGCAGAGGAAGGAGGGAGATTACCGAGTCCACGGAGGAGCGGGAGGTGATGGCGACAGAGGGAGGAGGGGGGATTATCGACTGCAAGGAGGAGGGGGAGGTGACGGCAGTAGAGGGAGGAGGGGTA
The DNA here is from genome assembly GCF_904849725.1 of Hordeum vulgare subsp. vulgare. Classification (NCBI taxonomy): domain Eukaryota; kingdom Viridiplantae; phylum Streptophyta; class Magnoliopsida; order Poales; family Poaceae; genus Hordeum; species Hordeum vulgare. Next base: position 278,847,743 of record NC_058521.1, on the reverse strand, counting down.
GGCAACGGTGGCGGTGAGCGGCGGGGAGTTGAGAGCGACAATGTGAGGGGGGACTAAGCGGGCGCCGGGAGTGAGGAAGAGAGAGGGAGCGCACCAGGTGGATAAGGTGGGCATAGCAGCAGCGCGGGTTGGTGCCCAACGCTACAGCTAAGTAGACAAGGAGCAGCGCTGGTTTATGAAGTGCACTACTACTATACCTAGCCTATCGGGAATGGTGTGGCAGTTATAGTAGTAGCGCGTTTTATAGGAGACACGCTACTGATATGAGTTTATTAGTAGCATTGTTTTTGTACACGCGCTACTGCTAAGTAGCAGCAGCGCGTCCTTTTAAAAAGCGCTACTGGTACGCTTCTGTGTATAAGGTTTTCCCTAGTAGTGCAAAGCTGCATATCACTTGTTATTCTACCAATTGCATTGTTCATATCATGGCTGTTAGCGAGTACATTCAAAGTACTCATTGGCTTTCCACTGCTTATAATGTTGACCTGACATGGAAGGACTGGAGTTTGGAGAAGAGTACGTCTTTGGAGACGGCCCTGCGAACTTGGACGCTTCCCAGTCAGAATGCCTGTTGGTGTAGGCTGATGGCATAGGCACCGGCTTAGCCCGAAGATTTCCGCTACTAGTTGTATATGTGTGATTTGGCCTTATAGGCCCTACATTGTGAACTTGAACATTCGGTCATGTGTTGTAATAATTGTTGGGGATCATAGTAATTTCAAAATTTTCCTACGCCATACAAGGATCTATCTATGGAGAAACCAACAACGAGAGAGGTTGGAGAGCATCTTCATACCTTTGAAAGTTGCTAAGCAGAAGCATTACTATGAGCGTGGTTGATGGAGTCATAGTCGCTGCGATTCAGATCGCGGTGGATTCCAATCTATGTGCGAAACTACGGCACCTTCGCGTTCAACGCACGTGCAACTCGGTAACGTCTCCAACACCTTGAACCATCAAGGAGGAAAGAGAGGTTGAGGGAGAGAGCTCCGGCAGCACGAGGGCGTGGTGGCAGTGGAGCTACGTGGTTCTCGAGCAGAGCTTCGCTAAGATATACAGAGGACGAGGATAGAGAGAGGAAGGGATGCACCGAGAGAGAGAATTTTTGTGTCTCAAATCAGCCCCAAACCTTGGGTATATATAAGAGGAGGGGAGAGAGGGTGCGCACCCCTAGGGTTCCCTCCCTAGGGGTGGAGGCAGACCTAGATGGGGCAGGGAGGGCCGACGGCCAAGGTGGAGAGGAGGGCGGCGCCCTAGGTGGGCCTTGGGCCCCTATGCGCCTAGGGTTTTCCCCTCCCACCTCTCCTTGCGCCTTGGGCTGAGAGGGGAGGGCTCACCAGCCCACTTTGGGCTGGTCCCCTTCCACCTTTTGGCCCATGAAGCCTCTTGGGGCTGGTGGCTCCTCCCAATGGACCCCCGGAACCCTTTCGGTGGTCCCCGTACGTTACCAGTGATGCCCGAAACACTTCCGGTGTCCAAAACCTCACATCCTATATATTGATCTTTACCTCCGGACCATTTTGGAGCTCCTCGTGACGTCCGGGATCTCATCCGGGACTCCGAACAACCTTCGGTAAACACGTATACTATTTCCCTATAACCCTAGCGTCATCAAACCTTAAGTGTGTAGACCCAACGGGTTCGGGAGACATGCAGACATGACCGAGACATCTCTCCGGCCAATAACCAACAACGGAATCTGGATATCCATGTTGGTTCCCACATGTTCCATGATGATCTCATTGGATGAACCACAATGTCAAGGATTCAATCAATCCCGTATGCAATTCCATTTGTCTATCAGTATGATACTTGCCCGAGATTAGATCGTCGGTATCCCTATACCTTGTTCAATCTGGTTACTGGCAAGTCTCTTTACTCGTTCCATAATGCATCATCCCATGATGAACTCCTTAGTCACATTGAGCTCATTATGATGATGGATTACCTAGTGGGCCCAAAGATACCTCTGCGTCACGGAGTGACAAATCCAGGTCTTGATTCGTACAAATCAGTAGACACTTTCGGAGATACCCGTAGTGCACCTTTATAGTCATCCAGTTACGTTGTGACATTTGGTACACCCAAAGCATTTCTATGGTATCCGGGAGTTGCACAATCTCACGGTCTAAGGAAATTATACTTGTGTTGGAAATATGCCCTGGAGGCAATAATAAATTAGTTATTATTAGATTTCTTTGTTCGTGATAATCGATTATTATCCATGCTATAATTGTATTGATTGGAAACTCAAATACATGTGTGGATACATAAACAAGACACTTCCCCTAGTAAGCCTCTAGTTGACTAACTCGTTGATCAAAGATTGTCAAGGTTTCCTAACCATAAACAAGTGTTTTCACTTATTAACGGGATCACATCATTAGGAGAATCATGAGATGGACAAGACCCAAACTATGAACGTAGCATATTGATCGTGTCATTTTATTGCTATTGTTTTATGTGTTAAGTATTTGTTCCTATGACCATGAGATCATATAACTCACTGGCACCGGAGGAATACCTTGTGTGCATCAAACGTCACAACGTAACTCAGTGACTATAAAGGTGTTCTACAGGTATTTACGAAGGTGTCCGTTGAGTTAGTATGGATCAAGACTGGGATTTGTCACTCCGTGAGACGGAGAGGTATCTCGGGGCCCACTCGGTAATACAACATCACACACAAGCCTTGCAAGCAATGTGACTAAGTGTAAGTCATGGGATCTTGTATTATAGAGCGAGTAAAGAGACTTTCCGGTAACGAGATTGAAATAGGTATGCGGATACCGACGATCAAACCTCGGGCAAGTAACATACCGAAGAACAAATGGAGTGACATATGGGATTATATGAATCCTTGACACTAAGGTTCAACTGATAAGATCTCCGGAGAATATGTAGGATCCAATATGGCATCCAGGTCCCGCTATTGGATATTGACCGAGGAGTTCCTCGGGCATGTCTACATAGTTCTCGAACCTGTAGGGTCGGAACACTTAAGGTTCGGCGATGTTTTAGTATAGTTGAGTTATATGTGTGGTTACCTAATGTTGTTCGGAGTCTCGGATGAGATCACGGATGTCACGGGGGTTTCTGGAATGGGCCAGAGACGAAGATTGATATATAGGATAACTTCGTTTGGTTACCGGAAGGTTTCCGGCATTACCAGGAATGTAGGGAGTGACGAATGGGTTCCAGAAGTTCACCGGGAGGGGGGCAACCCACCCGGGGCAAGCCCAATGGTCCTAGGGGTGGCGTACCAGCACTTAGTGGGCTGGTGGGACAGCCTAAGAGGGCCTTGACGCCATAAGAAGAAAACCAAAGAAAAAAAAGGGGGAGGTGGGATGGAAGAGAAGGACTCCACTTTACAATCCTATTTTGTGTAGAATTGGAGTAGGAATCCTACTCCCTTCCTAGCTGGCGTACCCTTGGGGATTTTGTCCTCAAGGCAAGCCTCCTCCCCCTCCCTCTATATATAGTGGTGATTTAGGGCTGATTAGAGACAACTTTTGCCACGTGCAACTCAGATCTAGACACCATAGTTTTACCTCTAGATCGTATTTCCACGGAACTCGGGCGGAGCCCTGAAGGAGTAGATCGTCACCACCACGGGAGCACCGTCACGGTGCCAGAGAACTCATCTGCTTCTCCGTCTTGCTTGCTGGATGAAGAAGGCGGAAATCATCATCGAGCTATACGTGTGCTGAACGCGGAGGTGCCGTTCGTCCGGCACCAGATCGGAACGGATCGTGGGATGGTTCGTGGGGCTGATCGAGGGACGTGAGGACGTTCCACTACATCAACTGCGTTTCTTAATGCTTCCTGCTATGCGATCTACAAGGGTACATAGATACAAATCTCCTCTCATAGATGGACATCACCATGATAGGTCTTCGTATGAGTCGGGAATTTTTTGTTTCCCATGCAACGTTCCCCAACAGTGGCATCATGAGCTAGGTTCATGCGTAGATGTTATCTCGAGTATAAAACAAAGGGTTTTGTGGACGGTGATGTTTGATTTGCTGCCCTCCTTAGTCTTTGCTCTATTCAGCGGTATTGTTGGATTGAAGCGGCCCGGACCGACATTATTCGTACGTTTACGAAAGACTGGTTTCATCGATTCATATGCAACCTCGTTGCATAAAGATGATTGGCAGGTGTCGGTTTCTTCAACTTTAGTTGAATTGGTTATGACCGAGGCGGTCCTTGGAGATGTTAAATAGCAATTTGCATATCTCCGTTGTAGTTTTTGCATAAGTAAGATGCGATCTACTAGATACCCATAGCAGCCACGTAAAACATGCAACAACAAACTAGCGGACATACAACTTGTTTCTGCAGGGTATGCTTGATATATGATATGGACAATGACGTGATGTGATATATTGGACGTATGAGATGATCATGTTGTAATAGTTAATATGGACTTCCATGTCGATGGTACGGCAACCGGCAGGAGCCATAGGGTTGTCTTTAAATTAACATTTGTGTTTGCAGATGCGTTTACTATATTGCTAGGACGTAGCTTTAGTAGTAATAGCATAAGTAGCACGACAACCCCGATGGCGACATGTTGATGGAGATCATGATGATGGAGATCATGGTGTGGTGCCGGTGACAAGAAGATCGTGTCGGTGCTTTGGTGATGGAAATCAAGAAGCACATGATGATGGCCATATCATGTCACTTATGAATTGCATGTGATGTTAATCCTTTTATGCACCTTATTTTGCTTAGAACGACGGTAGCATTATGAGGTGATCTCTCACTAAAATTTCAAGACAAAAATGTGTTCTCCCCGACTGTGCACCGTTGCTACAGTTCATCATTTCGAGACACCACGTGATGATCGGGTGTGATAGACTCAACGTTCACATACAACGGGTGCAAAACAGTTGCACACGCGGAACACTCGGGTTAAGCTTGTCGAGCCTAGCATGTGCAGACATGGCCTGGAACACATGAGACCAAAAGATCGAACATGAATCATATAGTTGATATGATTAACATAGAGCTGCTTACCACTGAAACTATTCTCAACTCACGTGATGATCTGACTTGAGTTACTGGATTTGGATCATGTACCACTCAAAAGACTAGAGAGATGTAGTTTTCGAGTGGGAGTTCTTAAGTAATATGAGTAATTGAACTAATTATCATGAACATAGTCTAATGGTCTTTGCAAATTATGATGTAGCTTACTCTATAGATCTACTGTTTTTATATGTTCCTCGAGAAAATTTAGTTGAAAGTTGATAGTAGCAACTTTGCGGACTGAGTCCGTGAAACTAAGGATTCTCCTCATTGCTGCGCAGAAGGCTTATGTTCTTAATGCACGACTCGGTGTGCTGCACCTCGAGCGTCGTCCGTGGATGTTGCGAACATCTGACATACACGGTTTTGATGACTACATGATAGTTCAGTGCGTAATACTTACTGGCTTAGAAGCAAGGCGCCAAAGACGTTCTGAAATGTCGCGGAACATAAGAGATGTTCTAAAAGATGAAATTGAGATTTCATGCTCGTTCCCTTGTTGAGAGGTAAGAGACCTCCGACAAGATTCTTTGTCTACAAAGTAAATGAGAAAAGCTCAATCGTTGAGCATGTGCTCAGATCGTCTAAGTCCAACAATCGCTTGAATCAAGTGGGATTTAATCTTCCAAATGAGATAGTGATGGTTCTCCAAAGTCACTGCCACCAAGCTGCTAGATCTTCGTGATGAACTATAAACATATCAAGGATAGATATGATGATCATTTAGATGTTCGCAATGTTTGACAAGAAGGAGCATCAATTGTTTATGGTTAGTAAAACCACTAGTTTCAAGAAGGGCAAGGACTAGAAGGGATACTTCATGAAACGGCAAACCAGTTGCTGCTCCAATGAAGAAACCCAAGATTGAACCCAAACCCGAGACTAAGTGCTTCTGTTATGAGGGGAACAGTCACTGAGGCGGAGCTACCCTAGATACTTGGTAGATAAGAAGGCTGGCAAAGTCGAGAGAAGTATATTTGATATACATGATATTGATGTGTACTTTACTGGTACTCCTACTATCACGAGGGTATTGGGTGCCGGTTCGGTTTCTAAGTGATTAGTAACTCGAAATGAAAGCTACGGTATAAATGGAGACTAGGTAAAGGCAAGGTGACGATACGTGTTGGAAGTGTTTCCATGGTTGATGTGATCAAACATCGCACACTCCCTCTATCATCGGGATTGGTGGTAAAACCTAAATAATTGTTATTTGGTGTTTGCATTGAGAAAGAACATGATTGGATCATGTTTATTGCAATACGATTATTCATTTAAAGAGAATACTAGTTATTCTATTTGCTTGAATAATTACCCTCAATGGTTTATTGAATCTCGATCGTAGTGCTACACATGTTCATAATATTGGTGCCAAAAGATAGAAAGTAATAATGATAGTACCACTTACTTGTGGCACTTCCGCTGGAGTCATGTTGGTGTAGAACGCATGAAAAAACTCCATGCAGATGGATCGTTTGGACTCACTTGATTTTGAATCACTTGAGGAATGCAAATCATACCGCATGGGCAAGATGACTGAAGGCCTTGTTTTCATTGAGAAGGAACAAGAAAATAACTTGTTGGAAGTAATACATTTTTTATGTGTGCAGTCCAATGAGTGATGAGGCACGTAGTGGATATCGTTATGTTGTTACTTCACTGATGATTTGCGTAGATACATGACTATTTACTTGATGAATCACAAGTCTGGAATATTGAAAAGTTCAAAGCTACTTCAGAGTGAAGATCGTCATGACAAGAGGATAAACTGTCTACGATATGATCATAGAGATGAATATCTGAGTTGCGAGTTTTGTTACACAGTTAAGACAATGTGGAAATTGTTTCGCAATTCCTGCCACCTAGAACACCATAGTGTGATGGTGTGTCCGAACGTCATAGTCGCGCCCTATTGGATATAGTGCATACTATGATGTCTCTTATCGAATTACCACTATCGTCTATGGGTTATGCATTAGAGACAACCGCATTCACTTTAAATAGGGCACCGCATATTTCTGTTGAGATGACACAATATAGATTATGGTTTGCAGAAACCTAAGCTATCGTTTCTTAAAAGTTCGGGGCTGCAATGCTTATGTGAAAAAGTTTCAGTCTGATAAGCTCGAACCCAAAGCGGATAAATGCATCTTCATAGGATATCCAAAACAATTGGGTGCATCTCCTATCTCAGATCCGGAAGCGAAGTGTTTGTTTCAAGAAACGGGTCCTTTCTCGAGGAAAGTTTTCTCTCGAAAGAATTGAGTGGGAGGGTAGTGGAACTTGATGAGTGATACATCTCCATTGTATCTATAATTTTTGATTGTTTCATGCCAATATTCTACAACTTTCATATAATTTTGGCAACTTTTTATACTATTTTTGGGACTAACATATTGATCCAGTGCCCAATGTCAGTTCCTGTTTGTTGCATGTTTTTTGTTTCGCAGAATATCCATACCAAACGAAGTCCAAGCGTTATAAAAACTTATGGGAATTTGTTTTCGAATTTATGTTTTTTGGGAAGAAGAATCAACGCGAGGCGATGCACGGAGTGCCCACAAGCTTTCTCGCCGGGGCCAGGGGGTGGGCCTGCGGCAGGCAGGCTTCTGGCCACTCCTTAAGGTGGTTGGAGCCCTTCTTCCTCCGCCAAAATGATAATATCCGGAAGAATTTTTTTTTATAATTTCAGCCCAATCGGAGTTACGCATCTCCGGAAATTTAAGAAACGGTGAAACGCAGAATCTGGGAGCGCTGAAACAGAAGGACAGAGAGAGAGAGATCCAATCTCGGAGGGGCTCTCACCCCTCCGCCGCCATGGAGACCATGGACCAGAGGGGAAACCCTTCTCCCATCTAGGGAGAAGGTCAAGGAAGAAGAAGAAGGAGGGGGGCTCTCTCTCCCTCTCTCCCGGCGGTGCCGGAATGCCGCCCGGGACATCATCGTGTGACGGCGATCTACACCAACACCTCCGTCATCTTTACCAACATCTCCATCAACTTCCCCCATCTATATTCAGCGGTTCACTCTCCCACAACCCATTGTACCCTCTACTTGAACATGGTTCTTTATGCTACATATTATTATCCAATGATGTGTTGCTATCCTATGATGTTTGAGTAGATCATCGTTGTCCTATCGGCGATTGAATAATTGCTATGATTGGTTTAATTTTCTTGTGGTTATGTTGCTGTCCTTTGGTGCCCATCATATGATCGTGCGCGTGGATCACACCATAGGGTTAGTTGTACGTTGATTAGGTCTATGTATTGGCAGGCTAGAGTGACAGAAGCTTCAAACCTAGCATAGAAATTGATATATATGGGATTGAAGGGGGAACAATATATCTTATTGCTAGGGTTGGGTTTTACCTTAATGAACGTTAGTAGTTGCGGACACTTGCTAATAGTTCCAATCATAAGTGCATAGAATTCCAAGTAAGGGATGACATGCTAGCAGAGGCCTCTCCCACATGATACTTGCTATCGATCTAGTAACGTAGTCAATTACTTAGGGACAATTCCGCAACTCCTACCACCACTTTTCCACACTCATTAGACACTCGTAGTTGTTTCTTTATCTAACCAGCCCCTAGTTTTATTTACATGTTCTTTACTTTCTTGCAAGCCTATCCTATCACTCCTAGAAAGTACTTCTAGTTTCATACTTGTTCTAGGTAAAGCGAACGTAAAGTGTGCGTACAGTTGTATCGGTGGTCGATAGAACTTCGGGGAATATTTGTCCTACCTTTAGCTCCTCGTTGGGTTCGACACTCTTACTTATCGAGAAAGGCTACAATTGACCCCCTGTACTTGTGGGTTATCAATGAGGTTAGTGAACCGTCACTTCAACCAGTGTGTAGCAGGGCGTAGGAAGATGTTCCTGTGGCGCCTACACCAATTGAAGTAGAAACTAATGATGGTGATCATTGAGCTTCGGATCAAGTTACTACAAACCTCGTAGGTAGACAAGGTGGCATACTACTGAAGAGTGGTACAGTAACCCTGTCTTGGAGATATGGAGAAGCGATGGTCTGCCCGGATTCCGACAAATGGCTGGAGGCCATGAAATCCTAGAGAGGATCTATGTATGAAAACAAAGTGTAGACTTTGGGAGAACTACTTGATGGTCGTAGGACTATTAAGTAAAGATGGATCTTTGAAAGGAAGACACACGATGATGGGGTTATAGTCCCAGGGTAGGGTCATAGGTCTGCCCTATAGATCCTACCCAAGGACTACCCTTCATAGAAGACAAGGCCCTTAGACAGTTTCGACTGAACTAAGGGCGCCCCCATCATCCAGTCGGAGACGATCCACTCGGAGCATATCTAACGTACCGACTGGAATCCACTCTGTACATCGTAACCTGCCAGGAGGGCAACGATCATACGTTTTCATACACCATTATTAGCATTTAAAGCTTACGTTACTGGTAACGTAAGCGTTTACTCGCCACTACTCCATCCTTGTCCACCGGGGCATTCTGAAGGGCAGCGCACTCTATATAAGCCGCCCTTCACCGCTGGTACTGGGGTTGGCACTTGCTGTAATCCACAAAACACTCGACACAAAGCTCCGAAGAGCACTGAGACATAGGGCTTTTACCTCCACCATAGTGGGGCCTGAACTCATACATCCTCGCCATAGCTAAGGCTCTTCCCATATACTTTCGTACCCCATACTTGTACTGTCAGACTTATACCCACGACAGTTGGCGCCCACCATGGGGCCAGGCGTCTAAGCGACTTCCGGCGAGTTTGCGATTTCATCTTTTCGTCATGTCATCCGGAGGAGATCCGTGCATGGATCACTAGAGCCTCTTCGGCGCACTCTCCTTCATCGCCGATGATTCGTCATGGCTTCGGCATGCGCCCCTCGACGTCGAGGCGCTTCCCAGTTGCGGGACTACGCACTTCCGTGCCAGTTCCTGCGGCGTTCTTCTTCTCCAGCCATCGACCCCGGTGTCGATATTAACCCCCGTCACGCGCCGTAACAAGCGATCCCGTCGTCCGCAGCTCTAGCGTTGGGTGTGACACGCTCAAGCATGACAAAACGCGTCCTCTCAAGTGGCGGTGCTCGAATCAGTTGTGGTCCCGCCGTCATCCCAGTACTTGGAGTCAGTTCCGACTGAACTACCTTCCGAGTATCTGGGTCATGGGCCTACAGCCGAAGTGCTTATGGCAGATTCCCACGAAAGTCCCCTCGGGACTGGTCGGAACGAGCGTGAGTTTGGATAATCATCCGGCGCTCATCGTCAGCACCATCATTCTTCCAGTCGACGCACTCGCCAGAGCAACGTCGAGGTGTTCCGCACACCCATCCTCAACTTGGCTGCAGCCGCCAGGATAGCCGATTCTCTCTAGCCGACTGATTCAGAGGCTGGTAGAGGAACCGGGCTGATCCGTGCCCTGTTGCATACGGCGCAGCAGCAAAATTCGGGGGTATCCCAGTCGCACAACAGGATCCACAACAGTTCTGTTCAAGCGAACACGCATCCGTCGGTTTTCAGCCCCGACTCTCACCAGGGATGCAGAGGGGGCAGCCGTTCCAGGGACACGAGTCGGAATCCGCTTCCCATTCGGTCTCATCCCGAAGATCGTCGCCGTTCGCGTACTCCTCCATGGAGTGGGCCTTATGGGCCCCGGCATTAAGATGACCGTCGTTCGGGCAGTGGCGCGCATGATCCAAGACCTGACGCAAGAGGGTACATCACCTAGAAGAAGGTCGATAGAAGTCGAGCCCACCCTGATGGTCACGATAGAGACCGTCCAAGTGGAAGCAGGACCGTTGTTTCTGGTCCCAAGTTCTTCAGTCGGGCCATCCGCTCGGCTGACATCCCTCCCAACTTCCGATTGGCGACGGGAATCAGCAAATTCACGGGAGAGTCCAAACCAGAAACTTGGTTGGACGACTACAGAGTGGTGGTCCAGATCGGTGGCGGAGATGACCATGTCACCATGAAACATCTCCCACTGATCCTCGACGGTTCGGCTCGAGCTTGGCTAAACCAGTTAGCCCCTTCAAGCATTTACAGTTTGGCAGATCTGTCCCGGGTCTTCATCAGGACCTTCGCGGGTACGTGCAAACGCCCTGCTGGTCTCGTAGAGCTTCAGCACTATGTCCAGAAGTAAAATGATCCCTTGCGCGATTTCATCCAGCGCTGGACGACCCTCTACCACACGGTGGAGAACGTCACACAGCACGAAGCAGTCTGCGCCTTCAAGGCAGGCGTTCGGTACAGAGATCTGTACCTGAAGTTTGGTCGGACAGGCGACATCTCCATGAGCAAGATGATGGAGATAGCCGCGCGCTATGCAAATGGCGTAGAGGAGGACCGCATACGTAGCGGCAAGCATAAGTCAGTCGCCGATGGAGATGGGAACAGCAGTCGGAAGCAGAAGCAGAAAGCTCAATCCACTCCGCAGGTAGAGGCAGCAGCCGTTACAAATGCCAAGTTCAAAGGCAAGGGCAAAGCACAGTACACCCCCAAGAAGAGGCAGTCAGGAAACTCCATCCTAGATCAACCGTGTCCAATCCACACGAAGACGGATGAATAAGGCAATGTCATATTGTCGAAGCATACCACTCGGCAGTGTCGCCTCCTGATCCAAGGATTCGGTGAAAGACAGCCGAGTGAGAAGGACACCGAGCAGGATGATGAGGACAAGGAGGATCCGTTCCCCTAAGTCCATGCAACGTTGATGATTTTTGCTGATGTCGAAAGCAAAAGTCGACTGAAGCTGGTCAACAGGGAGGTAAACATGGCAACCCCATCCACTCCCACGTTCCTCAAGTGGTCACAGACTGCAATCACCTTTGATCAGTCAGACCACCCAGCACATGTACCCACCCCAGGGAGGCAAGCTCTGGTCGTCGACCCGGTGGTGGAAGGAGTTAGGCTGCGCAAAGTCCTCGTGGACGGCAGCAGCGGCTTGAATATCATGTACGCCGATACTCTCAAGGGAATAGGCATTCCGATGTCCAGACTCAGCGAGAGCAGTATGCAGTTTCACGGAGTCGTCCCGGGAAGAAAGGCCAAATCACTCGGCCAGATTGCGTTGGATGTCATTTTTGGCTCTGACAAGAACTTCCGCAAAGAGAAGTTAACATTTGAGGTGGTAGACTTCCAGAGTGCATACCATGCGATTCTGGTCCGTCCAGCATACGCGCGTTTCATGGCCCGTCCATGTTACGTCTATTTGAAGCTGAAGATGCCCGGTCCCAAAGGTGTGATTACTTTCACAGGCAATCGGCAGCGGGCCAAGGAGAGTGTGCAGCAGGGGTCGAGAATTGATGATCATCAGATGGCTATACTCGAGCTGGCCGAGTACAAGAAGACCGATGACCCCACTGACCTGATGCGTTCATAGAAGCCAGCTTCCGAGTCCGCATTCCAAACGGCGGGAGACACGAAGAAAGTCAGCATCCACCCGACAGACGACACCGCCGCCCCGAGAAACATCTCCACCACCCTTGATCCAAAATAGGAAGCCGAGCTCATCCAATTCCTCCATGAGAACTGGGACAATTTTTGCATGGAAGCCTGCTGACATGCCAGGTGTACACAGGGAGTTGGCTGAGCACCGACTGCATGTGGATCCTGCCGCTCGGCCCGTCCGAGAACGCCTGCGTCGATCCGCCGCGCACAAGAGGAAAGCAATCGGAGAGGAGGTGGCTAAACTTTTGGCAGCCAACTTCATTCGCGAGGTACACTACTCCGAGTGTCTTGCTAATGTTGTCATGGTGCCCAAGAAGGACAAGTCTCTCCGTATGTGCATCGATTTCAAGCATCGTAATAAGGTTAGTACGAAAGACCACTTCCCGCTCCCCCACATTGATCAAATTGTTGATTCGACTGCGGGTTGCGAGCGCTTATCCTTCCTGGATGCCTATTCGGGCTATCATCAGATCCGTCTGTATGGTCCAGATGAATTAAAAACAACCTTCATCACCCCATTCGGGTGTTTCTGTTACACCACTGTGCCTTTCGGTTTGAAGAATGCAGGAGCAACTTTTATGCGAATGATCCAAAAATTTCTCCTAGACCTGGTCGGTCAAAATGTGGAGGCATATATGGACGATATCGTAGTCAAGTCACGCAAAGGTTCCGACCTGCTGACTGACTTGGCAGAAACATTCGCCAACCTACGTAGGTACGATATCCAAAAATGTTTCTTCGTTTCTGAACGAGGGATCGATGTCAACCCCGAAAAGATCGGGACCATTGTTCGAATGGAGCGGCCGGTAAGAGTACATGATGTTCAAAATCTCACAGGGTGCCTAGCGGCTTTGAGCAGGTTTATCGCTCGACTCGGCGAGAAGGCGTTACCTCTGTACCGACTCATGAAGGAGTCAGATACCTTTGAGTGGAGAAACGAAGCTCAAATTGCATTCGACGACCTCAAAGCCCTGCTTTCCACCCAGTCGGTTCCTACTGCCCCGCTCAGTAAAGAACCCCTTCTTCTGTACATCGCAGCTACAAATCAAGTCGTCAACACCGTTCTGACAGTCGAACGCGAAGAAGAAGGCAAAGCGTACAAGGTTCAGCGGCCAGTATATTATGTTTCTGAAGTCCTGACTCCTTCCAAGCAAAGGTATCCCCATTATCAGAAGCTTATTTATGGGATCTACATGACTGCAAAGATGGTGGCTCATTATTTCCAAGACCACTCGGTATCTGTCATATCTGATGCTCCGTTGTCGGAAATTCTCCACAATCGGGACGCATCAGGCCGAGAGTGGCAAAGTGGGCAATGGTGATGTTATACTGGGACATAAAGTTCGAAGCCAAGAAAGCTATAAAGTCTCAAGCTCTTGCTGACTTCATAGCAGAATGGGTAGAACAACAGCAACCGACTCACATCTACTCGGCTCATTGGACCATGTTCTTCGATGGGTCCAAGATTTTGAATGGCTCCGGCGCCGGCGTAGTGCTCATATCCCCAAAAGGTGATAAACTCAAGTATGTGTTGCAGATCCTTTTTGATTCTTCCAACAAGGAAGCAGAGTACAAAGCTCTCCTTTACGGGTTGCGCATGGCCATCACACTCAGCGTCCGTCGCCAGATGGTCTATGGCGACTCAGATCTAGTGGTTAATCAAGTAATGAAGGAATGGGATGTAAGGAACCCCACCATGACTGCATACTGCAACGCAATAAGGAAGCTCGAGAAGAAGTTCGAAGGTCTGGAACTTCACCATGTTCCCCGACTGAAAAACCAAGCAACATATGAATTGGCAAACCTTGGATCCACACGGAGACCGGTCCCGAGTGATATCTGCCTCGAGCACCTACACCTCCCCGCGGTAAAAGAAGATCCTTTTATAGAGGAACCAGTACAACCGAAGAGCTCAACAGATCAGACTAAAGTCGAGGTCCCCACTGTGGTTGATTTGATCATGGAGATTCTAGTTATCATTCCTGAATGGGCTGTGCCGTTCATTGCGTACATCATGAGGCAAGAGTTACCAGAAGACGAAGTCCAAGCTAGGCAGATCGTTCGCAGGTCGAAGTCCTTCACCGTCATTGATTACCAGTTATACACGGAAAATGTTTCAGGCGTCCTTCAGCAGTGTATCTCTCCTGAGGAGGGATAGTTAATCTTGGAAGAAATTCACTCGGGAACCTGCGGCCATCATGCCTCCTCAAGGGCAATCGTCGCCAAAGCATTCAGAGCTGGTTTCTTCTGGTTGCAGGCGAATGAAATGGCAAAAGATATGGTCGACCATTGCGAAGGTTGTCAGTTCTATTCAAACAAGTCCCACAAGCCAACGTCTGCGCTGAAGACAATTCCTCTTGCTTGGCCATTCCCTGTGTGGGGATTATATATAGTCAGACCATTCAGAACAGGCCAAGGAGGATTCACCCATCTGCTAGTAGCAGTCGACAAGTTTACCAAGTGGATTTAAGCCAAGCCTATCAAGAAGCTTGATGCCCTTACGGCCATTAAATTCATCAGAGACTTCATCGCCAGATACGGGGTTCCGCACAACCTTATCACCGACAATGGCACAAACTTTGACTCGGACAGGTTCAAAGGTTTTTGCGCAGGCGAAGGTATCCGAGTGGATTTTGCATCCGTGGCGCACCCCCAAACAAACGGGCAAGCAGAGCGGGCGAATGGACTTATTCTTCAAGGGTTGAAGCCTCGACTCCTGCGAGAAGATGGACATGCCGCCGGCGCATGGGTCACCGAGCTGCCTTCGGTGCTGTGGGGCCTCCGCACAACTCCGAATAGATCGACAGGGCGATCCCCATTTATCCTCGTTTATGGAGCAGAGGCAGTCCTTCCGAGTGACTTGCTTCACAACTCTCCACGAGTTGAACTCTTCTCCGAAGCCGAAGCAGAACAAGCCACGCAAGACGGAGTGGACCTTTTAGAAGAGGAGCGTGAGATGGCACTGATCCGTTCAACAATTTATCAACAAGATATGCGGCGGTTTCATGCACGGCACGTCAGGAGTCACACGTTCCAAGCAGGCGACCTGGTGCTCCGAGTGGATCAACAGAGACTACACAAGTTGGCTCCCGCCTAGAAAGGACCGTTCATTATTTCTAAGGTGTTGAACAACGGAGCGTATTGACTCTACAACCTCGACAGGGAAACGGACGAGCCGCGAGCATGGAATGGAGATCTACTGAAGCGCTTCTACACATGACCGCCGACGGAGACAATGTAAAGAACAAGTATCATCGAAGTAATACAAAGCAGATTGATTTCTTGCCGATTGAAAATTCTTCCGCGTTTGCAGACTCCGGTCTAAAAAACTAACTCCGAGTGTCCACTAAAAGTCACACTCGGGGACTTAGCTGCGACCCAGAGTCGCCTAAGTAAAAACTCGCTCCGAGTGTGCACCAAAAGTCACACTCGAAGACTTAGCTGCGACCCAGAGTCACCTAAGTAAACAACTCGCTCTGCGTGTGCACGTAAAGTCGCACTCGGGGACTTAGCCGCGACCAAGAGTCGCCTAAGTAAAAACTCGCTCCAAGTGTGCACCAGAAGTCACACTCGGAGACTTAGCTGCGACCCAGAGTCGCCTAAGTAAACAACTCACTCCGAGTGTGCACGTAAGGTCACACACGGGGACTTAGCTGCGACCCAGAGTCGCCTAAGTAAAAACTCGCTCTGAGTGTGCACTAAAAGTCACACTCGGGGACTTAGCTGCGACCCAGAGTCGCCTAAGTAACAACTCGCTCCGAGTGTGAACGAAAAGTCACACTCGGAGACATAGCTGCGACCCACAGTCGCGTAAGTACAAACTCGCTCCGAGTGTGCACTAAAAGTCACACTCGGGGACTTAGCTGCGACCCAGAGTGGCCTAAGTACAAACTCGCTCCGAGTGTGCACTAAAAGTCACACTCGGGGACTTAGCTCCGAGCCAGAGTCGCCTAAGTAACAACTCGCTCCGAGTGTGCATGAAAAGTCACACTCGGAGACATAGCTGCGACCCAGAGTCGCCTAAGTACAAACTTTCTCCAAGTGTGCAATAAAAGTCACATTTGGAGACTTAGCTACGACCCAGAGTCGCCTAAGTAAAAACTCGCTCCGAGTGTGCACCAAAAGTCACACTCGGGGACTTAGCTGCGACTCAGAGTCACCTAAGTAAACAACTCACTCCGAGTGTGCACTCGAGATAAACTCGGAGGATTAGCAAACCCTCATTGAGGCTCATGTGGGTGTGAAGACAACTAACAACTACTGTTGGGGAACGTCGCATGGGAAACAAAAATTTTCCTACGCGCACGAAGACCTATCATGGTGATGTCCATCTACGAGAGGGGATATTCGATCTACGTACCCTTGTAGATCGCACAGCAGAAGCGTTAAGAAACGCGGTTGATGTAGTGGAACGTCCTCACGTCCCTCGATCCGCCCCGCGAACCGTTCCGCGATCCGTCCCACGATCTAGTGCCGAACGGACGGCACCTCCGCATTTAGCACACGTACAGCTCGACCATGATCTCGGCCTTCTTGATCCAGCAAGAGAGACGGAGAGGTAGATGAGTTCTCCGGCAGCGTGACGGCGCTCCGGAGGTTGGTGGTGATCTAATCTCAGCAGGGCCCTGCCTGAGCTCCGCAGAAACGTGATATAGAGGTAAAACCGTGGAGGTATGTGGTCGGGCTGCCGTGGCAAAGTTGTCTCAAATCAGCCCTAAAACCTCCGTATATATAGGTGGGAGAGGGGGGCCTTGCCTTGGGGCTCAAGGATCCCCAAGGGGTTCGGCCGAGCCAAGGGGGGAGTCCTCCCCTTCCAAACCGAATCCAAATAGGTTTGGAAGGTGGAGTCCTTCCCCTTTTTCCCACCTCCCCTTTTTTTTATTTTTCTCTTCGATTTTCTTCCTATGGCGCATAGGGCCTTCTTGGGCTGTCCCACCAGCCCACCAAGGGCTGGTGTGCCACCCCCAAGGCCTATGGGATTCCCCGGGGTGGGTTGCCCCCCCCCCCCGGTGAACACCCGGAACCCATTCGTCATTCCCGGTAACTCCGAAAACCTTCCGGTAATCAAATGAGGTCATCCTATATATCAATCTTCGTTTTCGGACGATTACGGAAACCCTCGTGACGTCGTGATCTCATCCGGGACACCGAACAACATTCGGTAACCAACCATATAACTCAAATACGCATAAAACAACGTCTAACCTTAAGTGTGCAGACCCTGTGGGTTCGAGAACTATGCAGACATGACCCGAGTGACTCCTCGGTCAATATCCAATAGCGGGACCTGGATGCCCATATTGGACCCCACATATTCTACAAAGATCTTATTGTTTGAACCTCAGTGCCAAGGATTCATATAATCCCGTATGTCATTCCCTTTGTCCTTCGGTATGTTACTTGCCCGAGATTCGATCGTCAGTATCCGCATACCTATTTCAATCTCGTTTACCGGCAAGTCTCTTTACTCGTTCCGTAATACAAGATCCCGCAACTTACACTAAGTCACTTTGCTTGCAAGGCTTGTGTGTGATGTTATATTACCGAGTGGGCCCCTAGATACCTCTCCGTCACACGGAGTGACAAATCCCAGTCTCGATCCATACTAACTCAACGAACACCTTCGGAGATACCTATAGAGCATCTTTATGGTCACCCAGTTACGTTGCGACATTTGACACAAACAAAGCATTCCTCCGATGTCAGTGAGTTATATGATCTCATGGTCATAGGAACAAATACTTGACACGCAGAAAACAGTAGCAAAAAAATGACACGATCAACATGCTACGTCTATTAGTTTGGGTCTAGTCCATCACGTGATTCTCCTAATGACGTGATCCAGTTATCAAGCAACAACACCTTGTTCATAATCAGAACACCCTGACTATCTTTGATCAACTGGCTAGCCAACTAGAGGCTTGCTAGGGATAGTGTTTTGTCTATGTATCCACACATGTAAAAAAGTCTTCATTCAGTACAATTATAGCATGGATAATAAACGATTATCTTGATACAGGAATTATAATAATAACTATATTTATTATTGCCTCCAGGGCATAATTCCAACAACTACATGCTCCGCATGTTTGCCATTGGCTTCACCAAGAGACGCCCAGACAAAAACCACGAGCCAGAATCGTGTCAAAAAAACTCAGCGAAAGAAGAGCAAAAGATCCGATTCGAATTAAAATTGGTTCTATGATCCGTCGGCTCGGTGTGAATCAAGTTTATCCACACCGAGCAACGAATGTACCGGCCAACAGCAATGGCAAAAGTTTAATACAGACTCCACTCGACATACCGAGGTAAATGTGCGTTCAACATAAAGTTTATCAAGCGTCGCCGAGACTGGCAGGCTCCACAAAGGTGTCGAGGTCGATTCCATCTGCAATCCGAGTGGCTGTGTCGAGGAAGGTCTCCATGAAATCTTCGAATCGAAGCTTCTTGGTGTTGGCGACCTGGAACGTCTTCAGCTTGTCTTCACGGGCTTCCTTGCAGTGCACTCGGACCAGAGACAATGCCACGTCCCTGCCACACCGAGCGGCAGACTTCTTCCATGCTTGCACTCTGCTTGGGACGTCCTCCAGTCGGGTCATCAACCCCTCTATCTCGTTCCGGGAGTCATCTTCAGGCCACAGCTCCTTGTCAATTCGGCCGACAACTCCTCTCAGGCGACTAATGAAAGGACCCACCTTGTTAAGGCGCGAATTCACTCGGAACATGTCCCGGTTAGCTTCATCGCCGAGTGGAACATTCAGAACAAGCGACCGTCCAATTTCGGCGGTCTCGGCCTCAACGTCCCGACAGAAATCTGCAAAGAAAATACAAGTAGAAAATAAGCGCGGAGTGAACTGCAAAGTCAAAAAGCACTCAACAAGAACTTACCACCAAGCAGTGCGACCATCTTCTTCGCCCAGTCGCCAACGTAGTTATCCTGCGCTCTACACCGAGTGTTCATTACCTTCAGCTGGCCCATCCATTCGGATCTCTCCCTCTTCATTTTTTCTACTTCGGCTAGCAGGGCCTTGTTAGCCTCTTGAGATTCCTCCAAATATTTCTCTTGTTCAGCGAGAGCCTTCTTCATGCCAGTCAGATCATTCAGAGCCACCTCCAAGTCCGCAGCAAGTTGAGTCTTCTCGGCCTTCAGAGCATTATAGGCCGATCCCATTTCACATGTCTTCTGCCAAAGAGACACAAAGGGAGGATCAGCCACATTCAACAAGGAAAAAGTCTCGACGGATATGACAAAACAATCAAAACTCAAAATTCTTCAGACCCCTACCGATGCAAGCAATCGACAGCGGTCTCGGGGACTACACCCAGTGGGTTCACTGAGAGTGAACCCACTGGTATGAAGCTCGAACAGGTCGGTCCCATTGAGCTCCATAGCAAACCAACAACACTATGAGTAACACTACACTCGGAGACTACACCAAGTGGGTGCACTCTGCGTACCCCCACAGGTACCATTCGGGCAGATCAACTCTGATGGAAAATACATATAAATACAACTGCCGGTGCAAGCACTCGACAGAAGTCTCGGGGACTACACCCACTGGGTTCACTCGGAGTGAACCCACTGAGAAATAAACCTACTGTATCCGAGTATCTCGCTGAAACACCTAGTGGGTACCAAGAGGAATGTAAACACTTACTGGCGCACTTAGTCGGATATCATCCCGAAGCTCCAAGCTTTTCTGGTACAGAGACGCGATGGAGTCATATGCTCCCTTGGCGTCGCCCACCATAAGCTCCACTTGCACCATGGCGTCCTTGGCGGCTCCTACCTGATTCTCCGAGAGGCGTCCGGCATCATATTGAACAGCCGACGGACCCGGCTTGGCAGAAGGCTCCCTGGGCATCGCGAGCTCCGCTCTAGTCGTTTCCGTCGTGAGAGCCACCCTCACCACCAGAGCACCTAACCAAGCGCCGTCATGACCCCGCTGCTCCGCCGGCTCCTCCCGCGGCACCGAATGATCCGCCGGCTCCTCCCGTGGCCCCGAGTGCTCGGAGTGTGAAGAGGACCAGGGGTGCTTCTACTGAGCCCGTGAATCAGCCGTCCAAGGTGGCTAAACCCAGCGGGTCTAAGCCTCGGAAAGCCTTGCCTCGGATGAGGATCGCTGTTCCGGTCGCCTCAGCGTAAGTGTCTTGTTCTTCCATCTTCTTTCTGTATCTAATTGGACTCTTCTTTTTGGGAATTCATGTTTACCCGTCGAGTGGATTTCACTCAACAGAGCTTCTACCTCCGCCACCTCTCTACCGCGCCAGGATGATGATCCTATGGACACCGATAATGTCGCCACGTCCCAGCAAGGTATGTTGTCACGACTCCGAGAGCTGTATTACCGTTTCGCGAGTGCTGTCTTTGATCTTGACCCTTTTCTGTGTTTTTATTTTGTTCAGTCGGGCTTCCTTCGGAGGTGATCCATTTGGACGATGACGACCAAAGGAGGACGGAACCAGCTTTGGCGCCTGCTTCTGGGGTTATCCAACCTGCTGCCAATCCTGCGATGAGCAGTACTGAGACGGTGGCTCACACAACGGAAACGACTGGAGCGGAGCTCGGCATGCCCAGGGAGCCATCTGCCATGTCGGGTCCGTCGGTTGATCAATATGATGGCCGACGCCTCCCGGAGGATCAGGTAGGAGCCTCCAAGGATGCCATGGTGCAAGTGGAGCTGATGGTGGGCGGCGCCAAGGGAGCATATGACTCCATCGCGTCTGTGTACCAGAAGAGCTTGGAGCTTCGGGATGATATCCGACTAAGTGCGCCAGTAAGTGTTTACATTCCTCTTGGTACCCACATGGTGTTTCAGCGAGATACTCGGATACAGTAGGTTGATTTCTCCGTGGGTTCACTCCGAGTGAACCCAGTGGTTGTAGTCCCCAAGACTTCTGGCGAGTGCTTGCACTGGCAGTTGT
The DNA here is from genome assembly GCF_904849725.1 of Hordeum vulgare subsp. vulgare. Taxonomy (NCBI): domain Eukaryota; kingdom Viridiplantae; phylum Streptophyta; class Magnoliopsida; order Poales; family Poaceae; genus Hordeum; species Hordeum vulgare. The sequence continues at coordinate 278,826,341 of NC_058521.1, read as the reverse complement.
CTTTATATGTATTTTCCATCAGAGTTGATCTGCCCGAATGGTACCAGTGGGGGTACGCACAGTGCACCCATTAGGTGTAGTCTCCGAGAGTAGTGTTACTCATAGTGTTGTTGGTTTGCTATGGAGCTCAATGGGACCGACCTGTTCGAGCTTCATACCAGTGGGGTCACTCTCAGTGAACCCAGTGGGTGTAGTCCCCGAGACCGCTGTCGATTGCTTGCATCGGCAGGGGTCTGACGAATTTTGAGTTTTGATTGTTTTGTCATATCTGTCGAGACTTTTTCCTTGTTGAATGTGGCTGATCCTCCCTTTGTGTCTCTTTGGCAGAAGACTGGTGAAATGGGATCGGCCTATAATGCTCTGAAGGCCGAGAAGACTCAACTTGCTGCGGACTTGGAGGTGGCTGTGAATGATCTGACTTGCATGAAGAAGGCTCTCACTGAACGATAGAAATCTTAGGAGGAATCTCGGGAGGCTAACAAGGCACTTCTAGCCGAAGTAGAAAAATGAAGACGGAGAGATCTGAATGGATGGGCCAGCTGAAGGTAATGAACACTCAGTGCAGAGCGCAGGAGAACTACGTCGGCGACTGGGCGAAGAATATGGTCCCACTGCTTGGTGGTAAGTTCCTGCCGAGTGCTCTTTGACTTTGGAGTTCACTCCGCGCTTATTTTATGCTTGTCTTTTCTTTGCAGATTTCTGTCGGGACGTTGAGGCCGAAACCGCCGAAATAGAACGGTCGCTTGTTCCGAATGTTCCACTCGGCGATGAAGCTAACCGGGACATTTTCCGAGTGAATTCGCGCCTTAACAAGGTGGGTCCTTTCATTGGTCGCCTGAGAGGAGTTGTTAGCCGAATTGACAAGGAGCTGTGGCCTGAAGATGACTCCCGGAACGAGAGAGAGGGGTTGATGACCCGACTGGAGGACGTCCCAAGCAGAGCGCAAGCATGGAAGAAGTCTGCCGCTCGATGTGGCACGGACGTGGCGCTGTCTCTGGTCTGAGTGCACTGCAAGGAAGCCCGTGAAGACAAGCTGAAGACGTTGGAGGTCGCCAACACCAAGAAGCTTCGATTTGAAGATTTCATAGAGACCTTCCTCGACACAGCCACCCGGATTGCAGATGGAATCGACCTCGTCACCTTTGTGGAGCCTGCCAGTCCCGGCGACGCTTGATAAACTTTATGCTGAACGTACATTTACCTCCGTATGCCGAGTGGAGTCTGTATTAAACTTTGGCCACTGTTGTTGGCCGGTACATTCGTGGCTCAGTGTGGATAAACTTGATTCCCGCCGAGCCGACTGATCGTAGAACCAATTTGAATTCGAATAGGATCTTTTGCTCTTCTTTCGCTGAGTTTTTTTGACACGATTTTGGCTCGTGGTTTTTGTTTGGGCGTCTCTTGGTGAATCCAATGGAAAACATGTGGAGCATGTAGTTATTAGTTGTCTTCACATCCACATGAGCCTCAATCAGGGTCTGCTAAGCCTCCGAGTGTTTCTTGAGTGCACACTCGGAGCAAGCTATTTACTTAAGCGACTCTGAGTCGCAGCTAAGTCCCCGAGTGTGGCTTTGGTTGCACACTCGGAGCGAGTTTTTACTCAGGCGACTCTGGGTCGCAGCTAAGTCCCCGAGTGTGACTTTTAGTGCACACTCGGAGCGAGTTGTTACTCATGTAGTTGTCGGGTGTCTTTACATCCACATGAGCCTCAATGAGGGTCTGCTAAGCCTCCGAGTGTCTCTCGAGTGTTCAATCGGAGGATGCTTTTTACTTAGGCGACTCTGATTCGCAGCTAATTCTCTGAGTGTGACTTTTCATGCACACTCGGAGTGAGTTGTTTACTTAGGCGACTCTGGGTCGCAGCTAAGTCTCCGAGTGTGACTTTTGGTGCACACTCGGAGCGAGTTGTTACTTAGGCGACCCTGGGTCGCAACTAAGTCCCCGAGTGTGACTTGTAGTGCACACTCGGAGCGAGTTTGTACTTAGGTGACTCTGCGTCGCAGCTAAGTCTCCGAGTGTGACTTTTCGTGCACAGTCGGAGCGAATTGTTACTTAGGCAACTCAGGGTCGCAGCTAAGTCTCCTAGTGTGACTTTTAGTGCACACTCCGAGCGAGTTTGTACTTAGGCAACTCTGGGTCGCAGCTAAGTCCCCGAGTGTGACTTTTAGTGCGCACTCGGAGTGAGTTTGTACTTAGGCGACTCTGGGTCGCAGCTAAGTCCCCGAGTGTGAATTTTAGTGCACACTCGAAGCGAGTTTGTACTTAGGCGACTCTGGGTCGCAGCTAAATCTCCGAGTGTGACTTTTCATGCACACTCGGAGCGAGTTGTTACTTAGGCGACTCTTGGTCGGAGCTAAGTCCCTGAGTGTGACTTTTAGTGCGCACTCGGAGCGAGTTTTTACTTAGGCGACTCTGGGTCGCAGCTAAGTCCCCAAGTGTGACCATACGTGCACACTCGGAGCGAGTTGTTTACTTAGGCGACTCTGGGTCGCAGCTAAGTCTCTGAGTGTGACTTTTGGTGCACACTCGGAGCGAGTTTTTACTTAGTTGACTCTGGGTCGCAGCTAAGTCCCCGAGTGTGAATTTATGTGCACACTCGGAGCGATTTGTTTACTTAGGCGACTCTAGGTCGTAGCTAAGTCTCCGAATGTGATTTTTGGTGCACACTCGGAGTGAGTTTTTACTTAGGCTACTCTGGGTCGCAGCTAAGTCCCCGAGTGTGACTTCTAGTGCACACTCGGAGTTAGTTTTTTAGACCGGAGTCTGCAAACGCGAAAGAATTTTCAATCGGCAAGAAATCAATCTGCTTTGTATTACTTCGATGATACTTGTTCTTTACATTGTCTCCGTCGGCGGTCATGTGTAGAAGCGCTTCAGTAGATCTCCATTCCATGCTCGCGGCTCGTCCGTTTCCCTGTCGAGGTTGTAGAGTCGATACGCTCCGTTGTTCAGCACCTTAGAAATGATGAACGGTCCTTCCCAGGCGGGAGCCAGCTTGTATGGTCTCTGTTGATCCACTCGGAGCACCAGGTCGCTTGCTTGGAACGTGCGACTCCTAACGTGCCGCGCATGAAATCGCCGCAAATCTTGTTGATAAATTGTTGAACGGATCAGTGCCATATCGCGCTCCTCTTCTAAAAGGTCCACTCCGTCTTGCCTGGCTTCTTCTGCTTCGGCTTCGGAGAAAAGTTCGACTCGTGGAGAGTTGTGAAGCAAGTCACTCGGAAGGACTACCTCTGCTCCATAAATGAGGAAAAATGGGGATCGCCCTGTCGATCTATTCGGAGTTGTGCAGAGGCCCCACAGCACCGAAGGCAGCTCGGTGACCCATGCGCCGGCGGCATGTCCAACTTCTCGCAGGAGTCGAGGCTTCAACCCTTGAAGAATAAGTCCATTCGCCCGCTCTGCTTGCCCGTTTGTTTGGGGGTGCGCCACGGATGCAAAATCCGCTCGGATACCTTGGTCTGCGCAAAAACCTTTGAACCTGTCCGAGTCAATGTTTGTGCCATTGTCGGTGATAAGGTTGTGCGGAACCCCGTATCTGGCGATGAAGTCTCTGATGAATTTAATGGCCGTAAGGGCATCAAGCTTCTTGATAGGCTTGCCTTCAATCCACTTGTTAAACTTGTCGACTGCTACTAGCAGATGGGTGAATCCTCCTTGGCCTGTTCTGAATGGTCTGACTATATATAATCCCCACAGAGCGAATGGCCAAGCAAGAGGAATTGTCTTCAGCGCAAACGTTGGCTTGTGGGACTTGTTTGAATAGAACTGACAACCTTCGCAGCGGTCGACCATATCTTTTGCCATTTCATTCGCCTGCAACCAGAAGAAACCAGCTCTGAATGCTTTGGTGACGATTGCCCTTGAGGAGGCATGATGGCCGCAGGTTCCCGAGTGAATTTCTTCCAGGATTAACTGTCCCTCCTCAGGAGAGATACACCGCTGAAGGATGCCTGAAACACTTTCCGTGTATAACTGGTCATCAATGACGGTGAAGGACTTCGAGCTGTGAATGATCTGCCTAGCTTGGACTTCATCTTCTGGTAACTCTTGCCTCATGATGTATGCAATGAACGGCACAGCCCATTCGGGAATGACAACTAGAATCTCCATGATCAAATCAACCACAGCGGGGACCTCGACTTCAGTCTGATCTGGTGAGCTCTTCGGTTGTACTGGTTCCTCTGTAAAAGGATCTTGTTTTACCGAGGAGAGGTGTAGGTGCTCGAGGCAGACATCACTCGGGACCGGTCTCCGTGTGGATCCAAGTTTTGCCAATTCATCTACTGCTTGGTTTTTCAGTCGGGGAACATGGTGAAGTTCCAGAGCTTCGAACTTATTCTCGAGCTTCCTTATTGCATTGCAGTATGCAGTCATGGTGGGGTTCCTTACATCCCATTCCTTCATTACTTGATTAACCACTAGATGTGAGTCGCCATAGACCATCAGGCGACGGACACCGAGTGTGATGGCCATGCGCAACCCGTAAAGGAGAGCTTCGTACTCTGCTTCGTTGTTGGAAGAATCAAAATGGATCGGCAACACATACTTGAGTTTATCACCTTTTGGGGATATGAGCACTACGCCGGCGCCAGAGCCATTCAACATCTTGGACCCATCGAAGAACATGGTCTAATGAGCCGACTAGATGTGAGTCGGTTGCTGCTGTTCTACCCATTCTGTTATGAAGTCAGCAAGAGCTTGAGACTTTATAGCTTTCTTAGCTGCGAACTTGATGTCGCAGTATAACATCTCCGTTGCCCACTTTGCCACTCGGCCTGATGCGTCCCGATTGTTGAGAATTTCCGACAACGGAGCATCAGATATGACAGATACCGAGAGGGCTTGGAAATAATGAGCCACCTTCTTTGCAGTCATGTAGATCCCATAAATAAGCTTTTGATAATGGGGATAGCTCTGCTTGGAAGGAATCAGGACTTCGGAAACATAATATACTGGCTGCTGAACCTTGTACGCTTTGCCTTCTTCTTCGCGTTCGACTGTCTGAACGGTGCTGACGACTTGCTTTTTAGCCGCGATGTACAGAAGAAGGGGTTATTTACTGAGCGGGGCAGTAAAAATCGGCTGGGTGGAAAGCAGGGCTTTGAGGTCGTCGAATGCGATTTCGGCTTCGTCTGTCCACTCGAAGGTATCTGACTTCTTCATGAGTCGGTACAGAGGTAACGCCTTCTCGCCGAGTCGAGCGATAAACCTGCTCAAAGCCGCTAGGCAACCTCCATTCGAACAATGGTCCCGATCTTTTCGGGGTTGACATTGATCCCTCGTTCGGAAACGAAGAACCGAGTAACTTCCCGCTGGGAACGCCAAATGAGCACTTGGCTGGGTTGAGCTTGATATCGTACCTACGTAGGATAGCGAATGTTTCTACCAAGTCAGTCAGCGGGTCAGAACCTTTGCGTGACTTGACTACGATATCGTCCATATATGCCTCCACATTTCGACCGATCTAGTCTTGGAGACATTTTTGGACCATTCGCATAAAAGTTGCTCCTCCATTCTTAAAACCGAAAGGCATAGTGATGCAACAGAAACACCCGAATGGCGTGATGAAGGCTGTTTTTAATTCATCTGGACCATACGGACGGATCTAATGATAGCCCGAATAGGCATGAAGGAAGGATAAGCGCTCGCAACCCGCAGTCGAATCAACGATTTGATCAATGCGGGGGAGCGGGAAGTGGTCTTTCGGACAGACCTTATTAAGATGCTTGAAATCGATGCACATACGGAGAGACTTGTCCTTCTTGGGCACCATGACAATATTAGCGAGCCACTCGGAGTGGTGTACCGCGCGAATGAAGTTGGCTGCGAAAAGTTTAGCCACCTCCTCTCCGATTGCTTTCCTCTTGTTGTGGCGGACCGACGCAGGCGTTCTCGGACGGGCTGAGCGGCAGGATCCACATGCAGTTGGTGCTCAGCCAACTCCCTTGGTACACCTGGCATGTCAGCAGGCTTCCATGCAAAAATGTCCCAGTTCTCACGGAGGAATTGCATGAGCTCGGCTTCCTATTTTGGATCAAGGGTGCTGGAGATGTTTGTCAGGGCAGCGTTGTCGTCCGTCAGGTGGATGCTGACTTTCTTCGAGTCTCCCGCCGACTGGAATGCGGACTCGGAAGCTGGCTTCTTGGAACGCATCAGGTCAGCGGGGTCGGCGGTCTTCTTGTACTCATCCAGCTCGAGTATAGCCATCTGATGATCAGCAATTCTAGACCCCTGCTGCAGACTCTCCTCGGCCCGCTGCCGATTGCCTGTGAGAGTAATCACACCTTTGGGACCGGGCATCTTCAGCTTCATATAGACGTAACATGGACGGACCATGAAACGCGCTAATGCCGGACGGCCCAGAATCGCATGGTATGCACTCTGGAAGTCTACCACCTCAAATGTTAACTTCTCTTTGAGGAAGTTCTTATGAGAGCCGAAAACGACATCCAATGCAATTTGGCCGAGTGATTTGGCCTTTCTTCCCGGGACGACTCCGTGGAAATGCATACTGCTCTCGCTGAGTCCGGACATCGGAATGCCCATTCCCTTGAAAGTATCGGCGTACATGATATTCAAGCCGCTGCCGGCATCCATGAGGACTTTGCGCAGCCTAACTCCTTCCACCACCGGGTCGACGACCAGAGCTTGCCTCCCTGGGGTGGGTACGTGTGCTGGGTGGTCTGACTGATCAAAGGTGATTGCTGTCTGTGACCACTTGAGCAACGTGGGAGTGGATGGGGTTGCCATGTTTACCTCCCTGTTGACCAGCTTCACTCGACTTTTGCTTTCGACATCAACAAAAATCATCAACGTTGCATGGACTTGGGGGAACGGATCCTCCTTGTCCTCATCATCCTTCTCAGTGTCTTACTCACTCGGCTGTCCTTCACCGAATCTTTGGATCAGGAGGCGACACTGCCGAGTGGTATGCTTCGGCAATATGACATTGCCTACTTCATCCGTCTTCGTGTGGATTGGACACGGTTGATCTAGGATGGAGTTTCCTGACTGCCTCTTCTTGGGGGTGTACTGTGCTTCCCACTTGCCTTTGAACTTGGGATTTGCAACGATTGCTGCCTCTACGTGCGGAGTGGATCGAGCTTTGTGCTTCTGCTTCCGACTGTTGTTCGCATCTCCATCGGCGACTGACTTATGCTTGCCGCTACGTATGCGGTCCTCCTCTTCGCCATTTGCATAGCGCGCGGCTATCTCCATCTTCTTGCTCATGGAGATGTCGCCTGTCCAACCAAACTTCAGGTACAGAACGCTATACCAAACGCCTGCCTTGAAGGCGCAGACTGCTTGGTGCTCTGTGACGTTCTCCACCGTGTGGTAGAGGGTGGTCCAGCGCTGGATGAAATCGTGCAAGGGCTCGTTTTGCTTCTGGACACAGTGCTGAAGCTCTACAAGACAAGCCGGGCGTTTGCACGTACCCTCGAAGGTCCTAATGAAGACCCGGGACAGATCTGCCCAGCTGTAAATGCTTGAAGGGGCTAACTGGCTTAGCCAAGCTCGAGCCGAACCGCGAGCATCAGTGGGAGATGTTTCATGGCGGCATGATCATCTCCGCCACCGATCTGGACCGCCACTCTGTAGTCGTCCAACCAAGTTTCTGGTTTGGACTCTCCCGTGAATTTGGTGATTCCCGTCGCCAATCGGAAGTTGGGAGGGATGTAAGCCGAGCGGATGGCCCGACTGAAGCACTCGCGACCAGAAACAACGGTCCTGCTTCCACTCGGACGGTCTCTATCGTGACCATCACGGTGGGCTCGAATTCTATCGACCTTCTTCTGGGTGATGTACCCTCTTGCGTCAGGTCTTGGATCATGCGCGCCACCGCCCGAACAACGGTCATCGTAATGTCGGGGCCCGTAAGGCCCACTCCGCGGAGGAGTACGCGAACGACGACGATCTTCGGGATGAGATCGAATGAGAAGCGGATTCCGACTCGGGTCCCTAGAATGGTTGCCCCCTCTGCGTGGCTGGTGAGAGTCGGGGCTGAAAACCGACCGATGCGTGTTCGCTTGAACGAAACTGTTGTGGATCCTGTTGTGCGACTGGGAGACCGCCGAATTTTACTGCTGCGCCGTACGCAACAGGGCACGGATCTGCTCGATTCCTCTACCGGCCTCTGAATCAGTCGGCTGGAGAGAATCGGCTATCCTCGCGGCTGCAGCCAAGTTGAGGATGGGTGTGCGGAACACCTCAACGTTGCTCTGGCGAGTGCGTCGACTGGAAGAACGATGGTGCTGACGAGCGCCGGATGATTCTCCAAACTCACGCTCGTTCCGACCAGTACCAAGGGGACTTTCGTGGGAATCGGCCATGAGCACTTCGGCTGCAGGCCCGTGACCCGGATACTCAGAAGGTAGTTCAGTCGGAACTGACTCCAAGTACTGGGATGACGGCGGGACCACAACTGATTCGAGCACCGCCACTTGAGAGGACGCGTTTTGTCGCGCTTGAGCATGTCGCACCCAACGCTGGAGTCGCGGACGACTGGATCGCTTGTTACGGCGCGTGACGGGGGCGAAGATCGACACCGGGGTCGACGGCTGGAGAAGAAGAACGCCGCAGGAACTGGCATGGAAGTGCGTAGCCCCGCGACTGGGAAGCGCCTCGACGTCGAGGGGCGCATCCCGAAGCCGTGCCGAATCGTCAGCGATGAAGGATAGTGCGCTTAAGAGGATCTCGTGACCCATGCACAGATCTCCGCCGGATGACATGACGAAAAGATGAAATCACAAACTCGCCGGAAGTCGCTTAGACGCCTGGCCCCCCGCCAACTTTCGTGGGTATAAGTCTGACAGTAGAAGTATGGGGTACGAAAGTATATGGGCAGAGCCCTAGCTACGACGAGGATGTATGAGTTCAGGCCCCTCTACGGTGGAGGTAAAAGCCCTACGTCTCAGTGCTCTTGGGAGCTTTGTGTCGAGTGTATCGTGGATTACAGCAAGTGCCAACCCTAGTACCAGCGGTGAAGGGCGGCTTATATAGAGTGCACTGCCCTTCATAATGGATCGGTGGACAAGGGTGGAGTAGTGGCGAGTGAACGCTTACGTTACCAGTAACATAAGCTTTAAATGCTAATAATGGTGTATGAAAACATATGACCATTGCCCTCCTGGGAGGTTACAATGTACAGAGTGGATTCCAGTCGGTACGTTAGATATGCTCCGAGTGGATCGTCTTCGACTGGATGATGGCGGCGCCCTTAGTTCAGTCGGAACTGTATAAGGGCCTTGTCTTCTATGAAGGGTAGTCCTTGGGTAGGATCTATAGGGCAGACCTATGACCCTACGCTGGGACTATAACCGCATCATATGTAACTAGCTCCAGTTCGTCAATGTAATGTAGGCATGCATTCCGTATATAGTCATACGTGCTTATGGAAAAGAACTTGCATGACATCTATTGTCCATCCCTCCCGTGGTAGAGGGGTCCTAATGGAAACTAAGGGATATTAAGGTTCTCCTTTTAATAGAGAACCGGAATAAAGCATTAGCACTTAGTGAATACATGAACTCCTCATACTATCGTCATCCCCGGGAGTGGTACCGGCTATTATCACTCCGGGGTTGCCGGGTCATAGCACATAGTAGGTGACTACAACTTGCAAGATAGGATCAAGAACACACATATATTGATGAAAACATAATAGGTTCAGATCTGAAATCATGGCACTCGGGCCCTGGTGACAAGCATTAAGCATAGCAAAGTAGTAGCAACATCAAACTCAAAACATAGTTGATACTAGGGATCAATCCCCATTAAAACTAACTTGATTACATGATAGATCTCATCCAACCCATCACCGTCCAACAAGCCTACGATGAGATTACCCACAAACGATGAAGAGCATCATGGAATTGGCGATGAAGGATGGTTGGTGATGACAAAGGCGTCGGTTCCCCCTCTCCGGAGCCCAGAACGGACTCCAGATCTGCCCTCCAGAGGAAGAACAGGTGGTGGCGGCGGCTCCATATCGTAAAACACGATGAAATCTTCTCTTTGATTTTTTTTCCGGGTAAGAGAGAATTTATAGAGCTGGAATTGGAAGTGTCGGAGCCCCGAGGGGCTCACAAGCCTGCCAGGCGCGGCCAGGGGGTGCCTCCTGGGCTTGTGGGCTCCTGGATACACGTCTCCAGGTGATTCTTTCGCCAGTATTTTTTATATATTCCACAAATAATCCTCATAAATTTCCAGGTCGTTTCGAGAACTTTTATTTCTGCGCAAAAACAACACCATGGCAATTCTGCTGAAAATAGCGTCAATCTGGGTTAGTTCCTTTCAAATCATGCAAATTAGAGTCCAAAACAACGGCAAAAGAGTTTGGAAAAGTAGATACGATGTAGACGTATCAACTCCCCCAAGGTTAAAGCCTTGCTTGTCATGAAGTAATTCAATTGACAAACTGAAAGAGACAAAAGAAAAACTGTCTATTTATGTTTACAAATAAACTTGTTGTAATTATGTCTAACTCATATTTATATTTTCAGCAACATCATAAGCTAACCACATAAGCAATGACATTTAGGTCTCATGATGAACTCATATCAATGGCATAATCAACTAGCGAGCAATAATAATGAGTTTCAAACGTCATCACTTTAATCAAAACAATCATAACACAATACGAACAGATGGTATCTCGCTAGCTCTTTCTGAGACCGCAAAATATAAATGCAGACCACCTTCAAAGACCAAGGGTTGAGTGAACATTGTAATTCATGGGAAAGAAGATCCAGTCACAGTCATACTCAATAACAATTAATAGCAAAGCATAAAAATGACGGAGGTGCTCTCTAGCTGGTGCTTTTTGAAAGAAGATGATGACTCAACATAAACATAAATACACAGACCCTTCGTAGAGGGAAGCATTGATTTTGCAGAGGTGCCAGAGCCTCAAGCTTTTAAAACAGAGACGTATAATTTTGAGTGGTATGCTCTCATTGTCAACGCAATGACCAAGAGTTTTCACCATCTTCCATGCTACACATACTATATGCGGTTCCCATATAGAAAAGTAAAGTTTTGACTCCCCCACCACCGATCAATCACACTCCACGACTAGCTGAATCCTCGGGTGCCGTCCATACCAACAAAAATCCAGGGGAGTTTTGTTTCAATTATCTTTTCGATTTGAGCATGGAACTAGGCATTCCAATTATCGACCCCTTTCTCATGAGTGATAGTGAATAAACACGTATCGAGGATAACATGCCTAGCATGGAAGATACTGATCGCCCCTTGTCATCAAATGAGTGGTTCGGGCATACAAAACAGATTATTACTTGAAGGTTTAGAGAGTGGCACATGCAAATTTACTTGGAACGACAGGTAGATACCGCATATAGGTAGGCATGGTGGACTCATATGGAACAACTTTGGGTTTATGGAAGTGGATGCACAAGCAGTATTCCCACTTAGTACAAGTGAAGGCTAGCAAAAGACTGGGAAGCGACCAACTAGAGAGCGACAACAGTCATCAATATGCATTGAAATTAACCAACATTAAGTGCAAGCATGAGTAGGACATAAATCACCATAAACATGAATATCATAGAGGCTATGTTGATTTTGTTTCAACTACATGCGTAAACATGTGCCAAGTCAAGCCACTTGAATTATTCAAAGGAGGATACCATCCTATCATACTACATCATTAATCATCATGAAATTCATGTTGGCATCCAAGACAAACCATTATAAGCTCCTAGCTAATTAAGCATGGCATCAAAAACTATGATCTCTAAGTTGTCATTGCAAACATGTTTTTCCCATAACAAAGCTGAATTAGGAACGATGAGATAGTCATATTTACAAAAAGAAAATAGATCGAGTTCATACCGGCCTTTCCAGGCTCTGTCACTTCATGATATATCGTCATTATTGCCTTTCACTTGCACGACCGAATGATGTGAATCATAATGAGAGTGTTTGTGCATTGGACTAAGCTGGAATCTATAAGCAAACACAGGGGAGAAGACAAAGTAATATGGTTGTTTGACGGATAAACAGATATGCATGTGAGAGCCACTAAACAATTTAACCATAGTCTTCTACCTTGACCCAAAGAAAAATAAAACTATTTACACGGGAAAGCTCCCAACAAGCAAAAGAAGAACGGAAAATCTTTTTGGGTTTTCTCTCTAAACACCACTAAGCAAGCTGGAAAGCAAACTTAGAACTATTTTTTTTGTTTTTCTGAATCTACACAAACACACAAGAAGAAAGCGAGAAAAAGAAATAAACTAGCATGGATGATACAGTGGCAAGGTGTGAACACCGACTAAGAAAGTGAAAGTGTGAGCATGAATATAAAGTCGGTGAGAAACATGTACTCCCACAAGCTTAGGCTTTTGTCCTAAGTTGGTCTACTCCCACGGCTGGTCCGGGCAATATCCAAAATCATAATGGGGGTTGTACGGGATCACGACAGCTACCGCCTGAATAGATGCCTCACGGAGGCGAGCATCCTTTGCCTCCCTCTCATACTCCTCTGCCTCTCCTCTGGTTATGTAATATCTCCGTTTTACCTGAAAGTCAAAGAAGGCAGGAGCAGGAAGGTTAATATGGAAAACACCCTGTCGGTTAAATATTAACCGGTATAGGAGGGATTCATTATCCCTCTCAAGGAACTGATAACTTGTTATAGCGGCGCAATCAAGGAAAGCTGTATGGAGCGGGGGATCTCCTTCGCGGATGGGTACTCCAAGAATATTTGCTATGCGAGTGGCATAGATCCCACCAAAGAAATCCCCTTCATTAGCATTATTATTTAGCCTCCTCGCGATTATAGCTCCCATGTTGAAACTTCTATCACCCGTTACTGTGGTCTTAAGAATACTAAGCTCAGGTGCGAAGAGGTGACAATGCTCAATCTTGCCGTTAATGCATCTACCTATGAAGAGGCCAAAGTAATGCAAGGCAGGAAAATGAATGCTCCCCATTGTAGCCTGTGTAATATCTATAGTTTCTCCAATAGTTATACGAGAGATAAAATCTCTAACGAAGACTTAGGAGGATCATTGAGACTACCCCAATCAGGTATCTTGCAAATTCTATTAAAATCCTCCAAATCCATGGTATACGATTTGTCATACAGATCAAACAGTATGGATGCAGCACGGCCAACTGAAAATTTGAATCTACGAACAAAAGAGGAAGTGAGTGTAGTATACTATTCGCATTTGTTGGAGATGAATTCCTCAAGCCCGGCGTTTTGAACAAATGTATCAAACTCATCCTTGAAACCTACATCAATCATGAATTCATCGGAAGGCCATTCACATGGTTGTACCTGTGCGTCCCTTGGCTGATAAGGATCGGGGTCCGAAATCAAGAGATGGGGACCCCTTTTGCTTGAGGAACCACCATGATACTTTCTCCTGAACATCTTCCTTTTTTGAAATTTTTAGTGACTCAAGAGAAAAGTGAACAAGGCTCAACAAAACACATAGCCACTACTCCTTCAAGTGCCTAGAGGCCATATCATGCATCAAAACTACTTCGGACTAACTAAAATTAGGATGCAAAGCTCAAGAAGAGGGTCACCAAGGCAGCGAAAATACGCAACGAATAAGGCACTAGAGCAAAAACTAATTGGACCAATGGAGGAGTCACGTACCAAGGAACAATTTCCCCAAAACAGTTTGGTGAATGGGGCTTGCACAAGGAGATCGGAAAACGCAGCAAGAAGAGCAAGAACACGGTTTTGAGCTGTGGAATGATTTTTTATGGAGGTAGGAGAAGGAGATGGGAGCTGGAATAAGTGGAGGGGGCCACGTGGGGCCCACAAGTCTACCAGGCGTGGCCAGGGGGGTGGTTGCGCCTCCTTGGCTTGTGGCCCACTGGTGCATCCCCCTGACTAGCTCTGTGTCTGAGAATTTTTCGAAAATTCCAGAAAGAATCATACTTGATTTTCAGGGCATTTGGAGAACTTTTATTGTTTGGGACACTTTTCTAAGGGACGCAAAAAGCAGAAAATAGGAAAATAAAGCTAAATCTATCATTTTTCTTCTAAGCAACGGAAAATAAAAGTTCAGAACAGAAGCTTGTGAGTCCTAGATTCATCCATCTCATGGTCATCAAAAGAAATCCGTCAATGAGGTTGATCAATTCTCCTTGACAAACTTTTTTCGAATCGCATAAAATCGGAGAAGTTTCGCATAATCACTAGGTTACCTCAACGGGGATGTGCGTATCCCCAACAAGTAAATCATACTTCATCTTGACAGTAGGTATAGGGCATTCAAAGCTCCCAATAAGAATCGATGAAGTTTTTGCAATAGCATTGATGCACTGTACTCGATAATGTTTCTTGGAAAAGTGCACCGTATGCTCATTACCATTAACATGGAAAGTGACATTGCCTTTGTTGCAATCAATAACAGCCCCTGCAGTGTTTAAAAAGGGTCTTCCAAGGATGACCGCCATGGCATCATCCTCAGGAATATCCAGAATAGCAAAGTCCATTAAGATAGTAACGTTAGCAACCACAACAAGCACATCCTCGCAAATGCCGATAGGGAAAGCAGTTGATTTGTCGGCCATTTGCAAGGAGATTTCACTGGGTGTCAACTTATCCAATTCAAGTCTATGATAAAGAGAGAGAGGCATAACACTAACACCAGCTCCATGATCGCATAAAGCAGTTCTAACATAATTGCCTTTAATGGAGCAAGGTATAGTGGGCGCTCCGGGATCACCTAGTGTCTTAGGAGTTCCACCCTTGAAGGTGTAGTTGGCAATCATGGAGGAAATCTCAACCTCAGGTATCTTCCTTTTTTTAGTCACAATATCCTTCATGTACTTAGCGTAAGGAGACATTTTGAGCATATCAGTCAAATGGATTTGCAGAAAGACAGGTATAATCATTTCAACAAAGCGCTCAAAATCCTCATCATCCTTTTTCTTGGATGGTTTGGGAGGAAAGGGCATGGGTTTCTGAACCCATGGTTCTCTTTCTTTACCATGCTTCCTAGCAATAAAGTCATTCTTATCGTATCTGTTGTTCTTATGTTGTGGGTTATCAAGATCAACACTAGATTCAATTCCCACATCCTTATTATTACTAGGTTGAGCATCATCATGAACACCACTATCGATATTATCACTAGGCTCATGTTCATCACCAGATTGTGTTTCGGCATCAGAAACAGAGATATCATTTGGATTCTCAGGTGTAGAAGCAGCAGGTGTGCTAGCATGCAAGTTCCTATGATCATTCTTTTTTTTCCTATTATTAGGATGACTAGGTGCCTCAGTGCTAACTCCCCTAGTGACAACTCTAACATAATTGTCAATCAACTCATTGAGCAAGTCATTTTGAGCCTTAAGTACTTGTTCTACTTGAGTAGTGACCATAGAGGCATGTTTACTCAAAAGCTTAAGATCATTGACATTTCTATCCACACAAGCACTTAAATGACTAAGCATACGAGCATTTTGTTCCAATTGTCTGCTAACGTAATCATTGAAACTTTATTGTTTGGCAACAAAGTTATCAAATTCATCTAGGCATAAGCTAGCAGGTTTATCAAAAGGAATATCATTCTCATTGAATCTACGAAGAGAATTTACCTCTACTACCTGTGTAGGGTTATCAAGACCATGGATCTCTTCGATAGGTGGTAGATTCTTAACATCTTCAGATTTAATGCCTTTCTCTTGCATAGATTTCTTGGCTTCTTGCATATCTTCAGGACTGAGGAATAGAATACGTCTTTTCTTTGGAGTTGGCTTCGGAGGTGGTTCGGGAATAGTCCAAGCATTATCATTGCTCATGATATTATTCAATAGAATTTCAGCTTGTTCCACAGTTCGTTCCCTCAAAATACAACCGGCACAACTATCTAGGTGGTCCCTAGAAGCATCGGTTAGTCCATTATAAAATATATCAAGTATTTCATTCTTCTCAAGAGGGTGATCAGGCAAAGCATTCAGTAACTGGACAAGCCTCCCCCAAGCTTGTGGGAGACTCTCTTCTTCAACTTGCACAAAGTTATATATATCCTGCAAGGCAGCTTGTTTCTTATGGGCAGGAAAATATTTCTCAGAGAAGTAGTAGATCATATCCTGGGGACTACGCACACAACTAGGATCAAGAGAAGTGAACCAAGTCTTAGCGTCATCCTTTAGCGAGAAAGGAAACAACTTAAGGATAGAGTAATGGCGAATATTTTCCTCACTCGTGAATAGGGTGGCTATATCATTCAACTTGGTAAGATGTGCTACCACCATTTCAGACTCATAACCATGAAAGGATCAGATTCGACCAAAGTGATTAACTCGGGATCGACAGAGAATTCATAATCCTTATCGGTTACAAAGATGGGCGAAGTAGCAAACTTAGGATCGTATTTCATTCTAGCATTCACATATTTTTCCTTACACTTGCGCAGTAAATTCTCAAGATCATAGATATCCTTACAAGAAAGAACGTCCTCAGCTACCTCTCCCTCCATAACACAACCCTTAGGTATATCAGGAAATTCATATCTAGGAGAGCTAGTCCTAACAGGTTCTACTTCAATAATTTCAGCTGTTTCAGAAGTATCATCAAATTCAGCAGCAACTCTAGCAATTTGTGCATCAAGGAATACACCTAGCTGCAAAGCAGTATCAAGCAAAGCATCATCACAAGCATCATGGATAGAAGAAGTAGCATCATCAAGCACATGCGACATATCAAAATTTCTAGCATGTGGTGGTGTCGCAAACTTACTCATAACTGAAGGTGAATCAAGTGCAGAGCTAGATGGCAGTTCCTTACCTCTCTTCGTAGTTGAGGGCAAGATTTTAGTTTTTTTATCTCTCGGATTCCTCGTAGTGGTCAACAGACATAAATCCCAAGTGACTCAGAGAATAGAGCTTGGCCTCCCCTGCAACGGCGCCAGAAAATAGTCTTGATAACCCACAAGTATAGGGGATCGCAACAGTTTTTGAGGGTAGAGTATTCAACCCAAATTTGTTGATTCGACACAATTGGAAGCTAAAGAATATTCTCGAGTATTAGCAATTGAGTTGTCAATTCAACCACACCTGAAAGACTTAGTATCTGCAGCAAAGTTTCCGTAGCAAAGTAGGGTGTTAGCAATGGTAGCAACGATAAGAGTAGCAATAGTGATAGCAGTAGCGGCAAAGTAACGTAGCAAGGACCAGTAGGAAAAACTCGTTGGCATTGGATTGGTGATGGATAATTATGCCGGATGACATTCATCATGTAAAGCTATAACATGGGGAGATATGTAACTAGCTCCAGTTCCTCAATGTAATGTAGGCATGCATTCCGTATATATTCATACGTGCTTATGGAAAAGAACTTGCATGACATCTATTGTCCATCCCTCCCATGGCAGCGGGGTCCTAATGGAAACTAAGGGGTATTAAGCTTCTCTTTTTAATAGAGAACCGGAACAAAGCATTAGCACTTAGTGGATACATGAACTCCTCATACTATGGTCATCTCCGGGAGTGGTACCAGCTATTGTCACTCCGGGGTTGCCGGGTCATAACACATAGTAGGTGACTACAACTTTCAAGATAGGATCAAGAACACACATATATTGATGAAAACATAGGAGGTTCAGATCTGAGATCATGGCACTCGGGCCCTAGTGACAAGCATTAAGCATAGCAAAGTAGTAGCAACATCAATCTCAGAACATAGTGGATACTAGGGATCAATCCCCATCAAAACTAACTCGATTACATGATAGATATCATCCAACCCATCATCATCCAGCAAGCCTATGATGAGATTACTCACGAATGATGAAGAGCATCATGGAATTGGTGATGAAGGATGGTTTGTGATGACGAAGGCGTCGATTCCCCCTCTCCGGAGCCCAGAACGCACTCGAGATCTGCCCTCCAGGGGAAGAACGGGTGGTGGTGGCGGCTCCGTATCGTAAAACACGATGAACTCTTCTCTCTGATATTTTTTCTGGGCGAGAGAGAATATATAGAGATGGAATTGGAGGTGGCGGAGCCCCGAGGGGCTCACAAGCCTGCCAGGCGCGGCGAGGGGGGCGCGCCTCCTGGGCTTGTGGGCTCCTGGCTCCACGTCTCCAGGTGATACTTGCGCCAGTATTTTTTATATATTCCAAAAAAAATCCTCATAAATTTCCAGGTCATTCCGAGAACTTTGATTTCGGCGCAAAAACAACACCCTGGCAATTCTGCTGAAAATAGCGTCAGTCCGGGTTAGTTCCATTCAAATCATGCAAATTAGAGTCCAAAACAAGGGCAAAACACTTTGGAAAAGTAGATACGATGGAGACGTATCAAACCCACCCGAAGGAAGCCCAATGGTCCTGGAAATGGCGCACTTGTCCTTAGTAGGCTGGTGGGACAGCCCAAGAGGGCCTTGGCGCCATAAGAAGAAAACCAAAGAAAAAAAGGGGGGAGGTGGGAAGGAAGAGAAGGACTCCACTTTACAATCCTATTTTGAGTAGGATTGGAATAGGAATCCTACTCCATTCCTAGCCGGCGCACCCTTGGGGACTGTGTCCTCAAGGCAAGCCTCCTCCCCCTCCCTCCTATATATAGTGGCGATTTAGGGCTGATTTGAGACAACTTTTGCCACTTGCAACTCAGATCTAGACAACATAGTTTTACCTCTAGATCGTATTTCTGCGGAGCTCAGGCGAAGCCGTACAGGAGTAGATCGTCACCACCACCGGAGAGTCGTCATGCTGCCGGAGAACTCATCTACTTCTCCATCTTGCTTGCTCGATCAAGAAGGCCGAGATCATCGTTGAGTTGTACGTGTAGTGAACACGGAGGTGTCGTCCGTTCGATGCTAGATCTGAACGGATCGTGGGACGGTTCATGTGGCGGATCGAGGGACGTGAAGACGTTCCACTACATCAACCGTGTTTCTTAACGCTTCCTGTTGTGCGATCTAAAAGGGTACATAAATCCAAATCTCCTCTCGTAGATGGACATCACCATGATAGGTCTTCGTGTGCATAGGAATATTTTTGTTTCCCATGCAACGTTCCCCAACAACTTTACATTAGAAAACCTATAGCAGTCGAACAACACGATCTAGTGCTACTCTTAGGATTGGGTCTTGTCCATCACATCATTCCCCAATGATGTGATCCCGTTATCACTGACATCCAATGTTCATGATCAGGAAACCATGATCATCTATTGATCAACGAGCTAGCCAACTAGAGTGTCACTAGAGACACATTGTGATCTATATGTTCACACATGTATTACGATTTCCGCTCAATACAATTATAGCATGAATAATAGAAAATTATCATGAACTAGAAATATAATAAGAAGCACTTTTATTATTTCCTCTAGGGCATATTTTCAACAGTCTCCCACTTGCACTAGAGTCAATAATTTAGTTACATTGTCATGAATCAAACATCCACAGAGTTCTGGTGCTGATCATGCTTTGCCCGTGGAAGAGGCTTAGTCAACGGGTCTGCGACATTCAGATCCGTATGTACTTTACAAATATCTATATCTCCATCCTGGATGTATCCACGAATGGAGTAGAAGTGTCGCTTGATGTGCTTGGTCTTCTTATGAAACCTGGGCTCCTTTGCAATAGCAATAGCTCCAGTGTTGTCACATAACAGAGTCGTCGGACCCGACGCACTAGGAATCACTCCAAGGTTGGTGATGAACTCCTTCATCCAGACTCCTTCATGTGCTGCTTCTGAAGCAGCAATGTACTCCGCTTCACATGTAGATGCCGCCACGATGCTTTGCTTGCAACTGCACCAGCTAACTGCCCCATTATTCAAAACAAACATGTATCCGGTTTGTGACTTGGAGTCATCCGATCTGTGTCGAAGCTAGCATCGATGTAACCCTTTACGACGAGCTCTTCGGCACCTCCATAAATGAGAAACATATCTTTAGTCCTTTTCAGGTACTTACGGATGTTCTTGACCGCTGTCCAGTGATCCACTCCTGGAGCACTCTGGTACCTCCCTACCGAACATATGGCAAGGTTCACATCACGTATGGTACACAGCATGGCATACATGATAGATGCTATGGCTGAAGCATATGGCGGTACTCATCTTTTCTCTATCTTCTGACGTGGTCGGTCGTTGAGTCGCACTCAACCTCACATCTTGCAATACAGGCAAGAACCCCTTCTCAGCCTTCTCCATATTGAACTTCTTCAATATATTGTCAAGGTATTTGCTTTGTGAAAGACATATGAGGCGTCTTGATCTATCTCTATAGATCTTGATGCCTAATATGTATGCAGCTTCTCGTCCTTCATTGAAACACTCCTATTAAAATAGGCCTTGATGCTTTCCAATAGTTCTATATCATTTCCATCAACAATATGTCATCCACATATAATATGAGAAATGCTACAGAGCTCCCACTCACTTTCTTGTAAATACAGTGTTCTCCATAAGTCTGTAAAAACCCAAACACTTTGATCACCTCGTCAAAGCGAATGTTCCAACTCCGAGATGCTTGCACCAGCCCATAGATGGAGAGCTGGAGCTTGTGTACTTTGTTAGCATTTCTAGGATGAACAAAACCTTCCGGTTGTATCATATACAATTCTTCTTTTAGAAAGCCATTTAGGAATGTTGTTTTGACGTCCATTTGCTAGATTTCATCATCATAAAATGCGGCAATTGCTAATATGATTCAGACCGACTTCAGTATCGCTATGGGTGAGAAGGTCACATCATAGTCAATCCCTTGAACTTGTCGATAACCCTTAGCAGCAAGTCGAGCCTTATAGAGGGTCACATTACCATCCGCGTCAGTCTTCTTCTTGAAGATCCATTTATTTTCTATGGCTCGCCGATCATCGGGCAAGTCCACCAAAGTCCAGACTTTGTTCTCATAAATGGATCCTATCACGGATTACATGGCCTAAAGCCATTTGTTGGAATCCGGGCCCGCCGTAGCTTCTTCATAGTTTGAAGGTTCACTGTTGTCCAAAAACATGATTTCCATGATAGGGTTGCCGTACCATTCTGGTGCGGATCGTACCCTTGTCGACCTTCGGGGTTCAATAGCAACTTGATCCGAAGTGTCATGGTCATCATCAGTAACTTCATCTCCAACCGGTGCAGGCACCTCAGAAACATTTTCTTGCACTGCGCTACTCTCCAATTCGAGAGGAGGTACAATTACCTTATCAAGTTCTATTTTCCTCCCACTTCCTTCTTTCGAGAGAAGCTCTTTCTCTAGAAAGGATCCGTTCTTAGCAACAAAGATCTTGCCTTCGGATCTAAGATAGAAGGTGTAGCCAATAGTTGCCTTAGGGTATCCTATGAAGACGCATTTTTTCGCTTTGGGTTTGAGCTTCTCAGGTTGAATTTTCTTCATGTAAGCATTGCAGCCCCAAACTTTAAGAAACAACAGCTTAGGTTTCTTGCCAAACCATAATTCGTACGGTGTCGTCTCAACGGATTTAGATGGTGCCCAATTTAAAGTGAATGCGGCAGTTTCCAATGCATATCCCCAAAATGATAGCGGTAAATCGGTAAGAGACATCATAGATCGCAGCATATCCAATAAAGTGTGATTACGACGATCAGACACACCGTTACGCTGCGGTGTGCCAGGTGGAGTGAGTTGTGAAACAATTCAACATTTCCGTAAGTGTGTGCCAAACTCATGACTCAAATATTCTCCTCCACGATCAGATCATAGAAACTTTATTTTCTTATCGCGTTGATTCTCGTCCTCACTCTAAAATTCCTTGAACTTTTCAAAGGTTTCAGACTTGTGTTTCATTAAGTAGACATACCCATATATACTTAAATCACTAGTGAGGGTGAGAACATAACGATAACCACCGCGAGCTTCGACGCTCATTGGACCGCATACATCGGTATGTATTATTTCCAATAAGTTAGTTGCTCGCTCCATTGTTCCGGAGAACGGAGTCTTGGTCATCTTCCCCACGAGGCACGGTTCGCATGTCTCAAATGATTCAAAATCAAGTGACTCCAAAAGTCCATCTCTATGGAGCTTCTTCATGCGCTTTACGCCGATATGACCAAGGCGGCAGTGCCACAAGTATGTGGGACTAACCTTATCAACCTTGCATCTTTTGGCACTCACACTATGAATATGTGTATCATCACGATCGAGATTCATTAGGAATAAACCATTAACCAGTGGGGCATGACCATAAAACATACCACTCATATAAATAGAACAACCATTATTTTCAGATTTAAGTGAGTAGCCATCTTGCATCAAGCGAGATCCCGATACAATGTTCATGCTTAAATCTGGTACTAAATAACTATTATTAAGGTTTATAACTAATCCCGAAGGTAGATGTAGAGGTAGCGTGCCGACGGAGATCACATCGACCTTGGAACCATTCCCGACGCACATCGTCACCTCGTCCTTAGCCAACCTACGCTTGTTTCGTTGTTCCTGCTTAGACTTGCAAATGTGAGCAAGAACACTGGTATCAAATACCCAGGAGCTACTATGAGCGCTGGTAAGGTACACATCAATAACAAGTATATCACATATACCTTTGACGTTGCCGGCCTTCTTGTCCGCTATGTACTTGGGGCAATTCCGCTTCCAGTGACATGTTCCCTTGCAGTAGTAGCACTCAGTCTCGGGCTTAGGTCCTTTATTTGACTTCTTCCTGCAACTGGCTTACCGGGCGCGGCAACATATTTGTCATCTTTCTTGAAGCTTTTCTTACCCTTGCCCTTCTTGAAACTGGTGGTCTTATTCACCATCAACACTTGATGCTCTTTCTTGATTTCTACCTCCGCAGATTTCAGCATTGGATACAACTCCGGAATAGTCTTTTCCGCCCCTTGCATGTTGTAATTCATCACAAATCCTTTGTAGCTAGGTGGAGGCGACTGGAGGATTCTGTAAATGACCGCATCATCCAGAAGTTCAACTTCCAGCTGAATCAAGCGGTTGTGCAACCCAGACATTCTGAGTATGTGCTCACTGACAGAACTACTCTCCTCCATCTTATAAACAAATAACTTGTCGGAGATTTCATATCTCTTGACCCGGGCATGAGCTTGAAAAACAAGTTTCAGCTCCTCAAACATCTCATATGGTTCGTGTTGCTAAAAATGCCTTTGGAGCCCCGGTTCTAAGCTGTAAAGCATGCCGCACTGAACGAGAGAGTAGTCATCACTCCGCGACTGCTAGGCATTTCTAGCGTCCTGGTCTGCCGCGGGAACGGGAGGATCACCTAGCGGTGCATCAAGGACATATGCCTTCTTGGAAGCCATGAGGATGGGCTTCAAGTTACGAGCCCAATCCGCATAATTGCTACCATCGTCTTTCAACTTGGTTTTCTCTAGGAATGCGTTGAAGTTGAATGAGACATTTGTGTTGGCCGTTGGATCTAAAATATTTGTAAAAATAACTTTAGACTAAGTTCATGATAATTAAGTTCATCTAATCAAATTACTAATGAACTCCCACTTAGATCGACATCCCTCTAGCCATCCAAGTGGCACATGATCCACGTCGACTAGCCCGTGTCCGATCATCACGTGAGACGGACTAGTCATCAATGGTGAGCATCTCTATGCTGATCGTATCAACCATACAACTCATGTTTGACCTTTTGGTATCCTGTATTCGAGGCCATGCCTGTACATGCTAGGCTCATCGAGTGAACCTAAGTGTTTTGCGTGTGTAAACTGGCTTACACCCATTGTATGCGAACGTTAGAATCTATCACACCCGATCATCACGTGGTGCTTCGAGACAACGAACCTTCACAACGTTACACACTTATGGGATTACTTATCTCAAAATTTTAATGAGGTATCATCTTATCTTTGCTACCGTCGTTCTAAGAAATAAGATGAAAAACATGATAAACATCACATGCAATCATATAGTGACATGATATGGCCAATATCATCTTGCTCCTTTGATCTCCATCTTCGGGGCACCATGATCATCATCGTCACCTGCATGACATCATGATCTCCATCATTGTGTCTCCGTGAAGTTGTCACGCCGACTATTACTTCTACTACTATAGCTAACTGTTAGCGATAAAGTAAAGTAATCAACATGGCGTTGCATCTCATACAATAAATTAAGACAACTCCTATGGCTCCTGCCGGTTTTCATACTCATCGACATGCAAGTCGTGAATCCTATTACAAGAACATGATCAATCTCATACATCACATATGTAACATCACATCTTTTTGGCCATATCACATCAGATAGCATACCCTGCAAAAACAAGATAGACGTCCTCTAATTGTTGTTGCAAGTTTTACGTGGCTGGTTTGGGTTTCTAGCAAAAACTCTTCTTACCTATGTGATAGACACAACGTTGAGATGCCAATGGATTTACCCTTCACAAGGACCCTTTTCATCGAATCCAATTCGACTAAAGTGGGAGAGACAGACACCCACTAGCCACCTTATGCACCTAGTGCATGTCTGTCGGTGGAACCAGTCTCAAGTAAGCGTACGTGTAAGGTTGGTCTGGGGCGCTTCATCCCACAATAACGCCAAAAAATATAAGACTAGTAATGGCAAGCAAGTTGACAAATCAGGGACCACAACTTTTGTGTTCTACTCGTGCATAGAATCTACGCATAAAACCTTGGCTTGGATGCCACTGTTGGGGATCGTAGTAATTTAAAATTTTACTACGCCATACAAGGATCTATCTATGGAGAAACCAGCAACGAGAGAGGTTGTAGAGCATCTTCATATCTTTGAAGATCGCTAAGAGGAAGCAGTACTATGAACGCGGTTGATGGAGTCGTACTCGCTGCGATTCAGATCGCGTTGGATTCCGATCTATGTGCCGAACTACGGCACCTCCGCGTTCAACACACATGTAGCCTAGTGATGTTGTCAACACCTTGAACCAGCAAGGAGGAAGGAGAGGTTGAGGGAGAGAGCTTCGGCAGCACGACAGCGTGGTGGCGGTGGAGCTACGTGGTTCTCCGGCATAGCTTCGCTAAGCTATGCGGAGGACGAGGATAGAGAGAGGAAGGGTTGCGCCGAGAGAGAGAGTTTTCGTGTCTCAAATCAGCCCCAATCCTTGGGTATATATCGGAGGGTTGGAGAGAGGGTGCGCACCCCTAGGGTTCCCTCCCTAGGGGTGGCGGCAGCCCTAGATGCGGCAGGGAGGTCCGGCGGACAAGGTGGAGAGGAGGGCGGCGCCCTAGGTGAGCCTTGGGCTTCTCTGCGCCTAGGGTTTGCCCCCTCCACCTCTCCTTGCGCCTTGGGCTGAGAGGGATGGCGCACCAGCCCACTTTGGGCTGGTCCCCTTCCACATTTTGGCCGGTGAAGCCTCTTGGGGCTGGTGGCCCCTCCCGGTGGAACCCCGGAACCCTTCCGGTGGTCCCGGTACGTCATCGGTGATGCCCGAAACACTTCCGGTGTCCAAAACCGCACATCCTATATATTAATCTTTACTTCCGGACCATTCCGGAGCTCCTCGTAACGTCTGGGATCTCATCCGGGACTCCGAACAACCTTACGTAACCACATATATTATTTCCTAATAAACCTAGCGTCGTGAACCTTAAGTGTGTAGACCCTACCGGTCGGGAGACTTGCAGACATGACCGAGACATCTCTCCGGCCAATAACCAATAGCAGGATCTGGATATCCATGTTGGTTCCCACATGTTCCACGATTATCTCATCGTATGAACCACGATGTCAAGGATTCAATCAATCCCGTATGGAATTCCCTTTGTCTATCGGTATGATACTTGCCCGAGTTTTTATCGTCGCTATCCCTATACCTTGTTCAATCTCCTTACCTGCAAGTCTCTTTACTCGTTCCATAATGCATCATCCTATGACTAAATCCTTAGACATACTGAGCTCATTATGATGATGGATTACCGAGTGGGCCCATAGATACCTCTTCGTCACACAGAGTGACAAATCACGGTCTCGATTCGTACAACTCAAGAGACACTTTCGGAGATACCTATAGTGCACCTTTATAATCACACAGTTACGTTGTGACGTTTGGTACACCCAAAGCGCTCCTACTGTATCCGAGAGTTGCACAATCTCACTATCTAAGGAAATGATACTTAACATTAGAAAAGCTTTAGCAGCCGAACAACATGATCAAGTGCTACGCTTAGGATTGGGTCTTGTCCATCACATCATTCCCCAATGATGTGATCCCATTATCAATGACATCCAATGTCCATGATTAGGAAACCATGATCATCTATTGATCAACGAGCTTGCCAACTAGAGTCTCACTAGGGACACATTGTGATCTATATATTCACACATGTATTATGGTTTCCGGTCAATACATTTATAGCATGAATAATAGACAATTATCGTGGACTGGAAATATAATAATAACCACTTCTATTATTGCCTCTAGGGCATATTTCCAACAATAATTTGGTACTAGGATGTAAGACTTTTAATATTCAGCATATGTGTGTTCGGTGAGCATTGATGTCTGGGATCACTGAGCACGTTCCTTCAGCGATCTCAACTCGTAAGTCGGGGTCCCCACAAGTAATTTGATAACCCAGTTCCAAATCTTCTGTCAGTCATACGTCTGGTTTGGATTGGTCTGGTATTTAAACCATAGGACACCCAATCATTACCGTATTCTCCTTGAGAAAAGGTCACACAGACCTTGCCCAACACCCGTGGTAAGTCTTCAGGGTAGACTTCCAAACCCTCACAAACTCGGTCACCCAACAATCCACAATTTAATTCTGGATGCTCTAGACCATTGACGCCTAACTGTGTGGAAGATACATAGTCTTCAAAGGTAACAAGCATCGGTTCCACACAGGAACAATCTCTTATGTGATGCTCAATCAGTTTGGGTTTTGGTTTTGGTTTGGGTGTTTGGGTTTCCTCATTGTTGATTTTCTCCCAAAGTCCTGGAGGATGGGTTGCTCTCAAATGACAACTGTCAAGTTCTCTCTCGGAGTAGCCAACCAACTAGTGGTTGTAGGGGAGCTATTTATAGACTAGGAACAATCCCAACGTGATATGACATAAATGCCCCATAATGATATGACTTTTATGTCCATAAGGTTTTGGGACAGCTAGCGCAACGCATAGATACGTTCAGAATTTTTGAACTATGAAAATCCTCAGATCTATCATGTTCCTCACTTATAATAAATTCACAGTAGCAAAATCCTAACTCCTCAAACAGAACAATTTCCTCAGACACCAGAAGAACTTTGTCTATGTTAATGAAGATATTGATTGAACTGCAAGGGATTTCCAAAGGCTTCACACAAAGGATTGGTTGTGTGTAGGCTTTGAGATGAGCATCACTCGGAAAATTTTCCTTAGTATTACCTCGACCCCTTTAAAAGTACGGTGTTCCTATGAATCAAAAGAAAGGAAATGAAACTACGAAAACAAAAGTCTTCATGCTTCAAAGTCCTCACATCAATATCTTCAAGGACACACCAATTTCCTCACTTTCATAATCTTCAGGAAAGTATTAATGTCTTTAGTTGAAGACATTCGTTTTCAGGGGTCAATGTTCTTTGAATATCTCAAACTCCTCAGTGGTTTATAAGGCATCTGTACACTCACAAATATATTAGTCCCTTAACCTATAAGTCTTCAATACACCAAAATCACTAAGGGGCACTAGTTGCACTTACAATCTCCCCCTTTTTGGTGAATGACTAAAAATAGGTTAAGTTTTCAATGGGGATAAATATGTGAAGTATAAGTACTGAGTTTTAGGAATTTGATTGCAATATATAGATAAACTCCCCTTGAAAATGTTCATATTTAAGGAATTTGCTTTGGACTTCAAATGCACGTTGTAGGTTTATACCACGGAGATCTCCCCCTATATAACATGAGGAAGTTCGAATGAAATTCATCATGCTTGCATTAATAAACATGAGGAATATGCACGCATAAAAAGCAGCTCAAAAGTGTCTGACCACCACCGAAGTTAAGTTTACAACTAGAACAACCAAACACTTCACAAGAACGAGGGTTGCAACTTAACAAAAACACATCTCATATAGGTAGACCCGCTTGAAGACTAACACATATTTGTCCCCATTTGTAATCAAGTGACAAAAAGGAACGAAACTCAGGACTAACGACCCTGAAGAATATCTCCTTGATGGTGGTGGAGGAGCGCCAGCGCTGTTGGGGTCGTTTCTCAATGAAGGGCCTACAGTAGTGTCGTGAAGATCTTTAGCTTCACCCATCGAACGCGATGAAGAAAATGAACTAGTGACCGACAGAGGAACTTGAACTTTCTATAGTTTATTCTTTGGCGGATAAGACTAGTCAAAGTCCTCTTGAAATTCCATCTCCTTGAGTTCTTTAGGAGTCTTGAGGTGAGAACGAATGGCTCATGTGCGCTCAAAAATTCCATGTAGATAATAATCATTCGTCCTCACGGAATTATGCATGACAGTCATGTCATTGACAAATTTCACCAAACTGATGCTTTGCACACTTGTGATTGTGATCGATCTTCTGATGAAGACTTAGAAACAGTTCATGATGAGTCATCACACATGGGGCAGTTTCTCGAGGAATTTGAGCTGAGGCATTTGCTGCAAAATCTTGTGATGGTTTGTCATCATTGGTGGAATATGATGCAGCTTGACGAAATCATACATCAAGGGGTCGAGATCCTTCATTAATAATTGTTATGTCCTTGCCTTCCTTGGAGGAGAAGTTCTCTTGATGACTTCGAGTGGGGGTAGGAAATTGAAGTGATTTTGAAGATCAGCTTTATAATGGATTGAGGATCTTGCCCTCATGAATTTCATGATCCACGGTGCATAGGGCTTCATCTCAAACTGTGACACAACATTGTTGGCCAAAGTCCTCATGAAGAAATCTGAAAGATGATGGGAATCCCATGAATGATGTTGAATAGCAAATTCTTCAAGATTCCCGCCACATCTTCTTCTTCAGAATTATGACCCTTGATAGGACTGAGGGTTTTGGTCAAGACGCGGTAGACTGTTCTTGGCACATAGAGCAAGTCCTTGACGAGGAATGTGGTTCTCGGAGGTTTCCCTGGTGCCAAAGGTTTCATCAGCACTTGCATCAATTGATTTGGCAATTCAGGTTCGTCATAGATGCATCTTGCCCTTCTGTGGGAATACCAACTAGGATCACACAAAGTAATTCTGTTCCCGGAGGAGTGTAGTGTGTGTCTTCAGTCATCCATTCGAGTATCCATGTGTTGATATCATGTGCTTCTCCAGGCATGTGCAGAGTTGCATAGAATTGAAGACTTAGCTCTTCATTCTAGTCATAGATATCAATGCAAAACGACAATATTCCAACTTCATGAAGGACATTGCGGACTGGAGTGAAGTATGGGATGGACTCCATATCTATATGAGGAATTTGGCGGTGCTGAAAGATTTTGTTCTTCTCATAGAGCGCAACACTGGAAATGTTCATTTGCGTTGATGTATAGAACCTCTTGCGCCTTATCCTCACAGAGTCATAGGGATTTGCACTCGCGAAGAAATGATGCTCATCATGACAATTCTCCTTGAGGAATTTGGGTCGCTTTGTACCCTAGTATGGCTGAAGTGGCTTGGGCTGAAGATTTGACTTGTATCTCCGAACAAGTCTGTTGGATTTTGGGCTCCGCAAAACCCTAAAGATTCAAACTTAGGGGCGTGTACGAAGATCTCTCGTGGGCTCGCCTCACCTAACTCACTACTCGTTGGGGATGGAAAAGAATTCACTCGATGGTGAGGAAGACACAAAACATGGAGTTTACCAAGGTTTGGGCCGCTGAGAAGTGTATTACCCTACTCCTTCTTTGGTGGACTACGTCGCGTGGAGGTTGGTGGATGATATGTACAGTGTTTGAGGGCATCCGGAGGCTGGATGGCCTTTGTGTGGTGTGGGTGGGCGAATGAGTGGATGGATCCCCCTCTACAAAGTAACCTATCCTCGATATATAGCGGCAGCCCGGGTCCTCTTCCCTTATCACAAGGGCGTGAAGGGATCCCACAACAGCCAATTTTGAGGGGGAACACGAGAACATGCTCCCCCTGCCTAAAGGTGGTCTTTGCCTGCCAAGTGGCTTCCAGCGATGCAGGGAAGGGTCCACGGATGACGTGTGTCCTACTAGCGGGAGGTGACGGCCTTGTTGCACCAGAAAGGAAACCTTTGGAAGATGCCTTGGGAACCCGCGTACGTCCTTCCCTACTTTGCACGAAAGGGGAAACTGCACCATCCTACAATCCCGTGCTCGCCTATCCTTCCCCTGTGTCATCCTCGACTCCTGAGGCCGGGTCTCGCCTCGGAATGTCCGCCACTCCGGAGGGGTCCTGAGGAGGCCCCCTGCGGGTCTTGATGTTGTTCCTCGTCGCGAGGCTTGGCCCCTCATGAGGGCCTTGCCTCGAGTGTTGTCGGGCCTGTTGATTTTGGTAGATGAAGTGGGCAAACCCTGGGCCGCACGTAGGCAGGTCTGGGTACCCCCATTCCTAGAACGCCGACAGTATCCCCCGGGGCCAAGGCGCGCATGGGATGGTTTCTTGGCAAAGCCTTGACGACGGTCTGAAGCGTCGCATGTGCTAATTGCCTGCGGGTGAGGCGGCACACGTGTCCAGCCGCCATGCGGCGACACTCTCGCTCCTTGAGGCGTCCCTGGCGCACAAGACCATGATGGCACGATCTCCAAGAACCGCGCCGACCATCATTGTTACTCATTGAATGGCATCGGCGCGGCCTACCCATTCCCAACGGCACACACGGACTTGACCGCTCGGTTGTCAGGTGAGGCTACATGGGCGGCAATGCGCCCGCTAGCCCACCTCGCGGCCCCCGAGGGGCATGCGACGC
This sequence comes from Hordeum vulgare subsp. vulgare, assembly GCF_904849725.1. NCBI lineage: Eukaryota > Viridiplantae > Streptophyta > Magnoliopsida > Poales > Poaceae > Hordeum > Hordeum vulgare. The sequence continues at coordinate 278,795,531 of NC_058521.1, read as the reverse complement.
TCGTGCTCCCACGACGGTTGGTGGCCGCGGTTCACCTGTAAATCTTCCCCGCCCCTGGGAAGGGGCAGGCACTGCGATCTTGAGCTTCCTCTCTGCATCCTTTGCTCCGTCAAGAAAAACCTCTTCTCCCCTTCGCTTCTTCATCTTCCATGGCATCTCAACGAGGCGACGCTGGTAAGGGGAAACACGCGGCTTCGTCCGCGCCCTCGTCCGCCCCCGGGAGAAGTGGAGGAGGGCCATCAGGGTCGCCGCGCGTCCGTCGTTGCTGGGTTCTAAGTGATGAGTAAGTCCCTCGTTTGCACCTCCTTTCCTTGTTGAATCGTCCGCTGCTTGGTGGTTGATCTTGCCTTTTCTCCAGATCGGCCACAGCCAAGAAGCTCAAGCTCGGAGAGCTTCAGGAGGAGGCAGAGGGGCTGCGGGCTCAACTCGAGAGTGTCGAGACCGCCCTCAAGGCCGCTCGCCAGGGAGAAGCGGAGTCCAATGCGCAATTGGCATCACTGCAGAGACAGGTCCAGGAGGCGGCCGACGCCGTTCACGCCTCCCAGGACGAGGCGGTTCGGATGATGGAGTCCCAGCGTGCCATGTAGTTCGTAAGCATCGCCGGCCGGGCGGCAGTTGCGATGCGCCGATTCATGGGGGATGCCCTGGCACTGCCAAGGGTGAGCAACAATGGGGGCTACCCTCACCTTCTTCCAGAAGGTGGTGGAGACCCTGGAGGCCGGCGTCTCCCGCATGGAGGAGGACAACACATCCGACACGCGCGAGCTTCTGGGACTTGCCTTGACGCTCGTCTTCTCCAACCTACGCCGCCTTGTCCGCGCGTTGTCAAGATGGTTCCCACTGAGTCCTAGCGTCTTCCCCGAGACGAAATGTTCCCGTGCGTGGATGCCCTGGTAGAGCGGTATGTCCGGGTGCCCATCTCCAGTGAGCGGGAGGACTCCGATGCCGAGCTTGTTAGTACCAAGGGCGGTATCAGCGACCTCTCCCCCTAGGCGTCCCCCAGTGAGGATGGGACCATGAACAATGCCCTGTCGGGCGTTAGACTTTTGTATGTTACCTTTGTCGTTCTCCCTTTTTCCATTCGCTCTTGAATTGATGGTTTTCTCACAGGTAGTCATTGTGGCTTGGCTCCCTCGCATAGGGCCCGTCAATGACCCAGACGTCGCTCAGGGGCAACGGCGGCTTGGGCCCTCAGGAGGTCCCATCCTTCCAAGGCATCGTTTGTGCCGCAGTACGCTTGGTTGATGGCCTCGTTCCTCACCGCAAATTAGTTCTTAGGCCCTGCATCCTTTCATTTGTACGCGTGTTTTTAATTCGTTTCTTGGTTTGACACGAAACCACATGGCCCCCGTCTGAGATAGCGGGGTACTTAGCTCGTTGGTTTGCGCCGGTCCCTTCCGTAGCTCCTTTTTTGTCGGTGGTACGGGGTGGAGACCCTTTCGGCACTCTATGTCCGCGGGTCCCAGTCCCACACATTTTCTTGCCGTCATGAGGCGCAACCAAATAACAAGGTTGTTCCTCACGGGCCAAAGCCCCTATGCCCTCGGTGCCGACATGGGCTACACTTGGGTGGCCGAGTGGCTTTTCGACCAGTAAGGCCCCTGAGGCATGTTGCTCAAGAGCCCCCCTTGACACTCAAGTCGCTCTACATCGACATGTCCCGGTCCCGCAAATTTCCCACTGCCGTTTGGTTCGACGCACTTCACGGGGCGGGGCCCCGCCGCCCCCAACACCGACCGGAGCTCCAGGACGGCACAAGGGGTGGCGAGTGGCCTTATGACCAATTAGGCTCCTGAGGCTCGATGGTTAGGAGCCCCCTTTGGCGTTCGAGCGATTCCCCATTCCGTCCCTTTGGTCATCTCCCTAGGGCGCCCTGGGGCCTCCCGAGACTCTTTGTGGTGGTATCGTGCTTCGATCCGGAACCCCGAGCGGGGGTCGACTGCTGGAAATGTGTGCCCCTGGGACGGCAAGTCCTTTCTTTCATGCTCCTTGGCGCCTAGGGGCGGTGCGGAGCGTTCAACTCCTCAGAAAATGTCATCCAGAAAAGGAGGCTTCAAAGCCGACGAAACAAGAAAGAGCACGAGAAAATTACCCCCATTTTGTTTTTCAAACATCAACTTTTGAAATCGGCAAATTTAAGTCCACTAAAGGATAATTCAAGCTCCAGGAAGAAGCAAGCAAACACCGCCTCCGGCACCTAGGCTAATCTCCGCCGCCATCTCCCCCCAGCTGTGGGCATAGTCATTGGCGGACTAAGTTGACTGCCTCCATCTACTCCCCAGCGCAGAGCGTAGGGCTGCCACTAGGCATGGGAGGGACCCCTCCACGTCCTCGGGGGGTTCCGGGTGTATACAGCCGCAACTCGTTGTTACGCGAGAGTGTCACGGTGGGGGTGTGTATGGGAGGTCGCGAGGATGCTTTGACCTCACGAGTGTCCCTACCCCCGAGGCATAGGTGCCTGATTCCTTTTGAGTCATTGGTGGACTGTGTTGATTTCCTTGCCAACTGTGGGCATAGTTATTGGCAGACTGAGTTGATTGCCTCTGTCTTCACCCAGCGCGGAGCATAGGTCATCCACTCGGCATGGGATCGACCCCTTCCGCGTCCTCGGGGGGCCCTGGGCGTATACAGCCTCGGATCATTATTACGTGAGAGTGTCATGGGATGAAGTAGGTTTCGGATGGATCGAAGGACGATCCAGAGGTGCGTCAGGTTGATGCATGTCCCACGGGGACTGTAGGCCGAACGCGGGGGCGCTCCGGCTTTGCGATGTTTCCTCCTTCTCGTGAGACTGGTTGAGGGCTTTTCTACCACTCTACGTCGACAGGTCCCAGTCTCGCACATTTCCCTGCTGTCGTGAGGCGCCTCACGGGGCAAAGCCATGACACCCCTCATACCGATCGAATGTGCCTAGACAGCACCAGTGTGGCTTAGTGGCTTTGTGACCGGTAAGGATCCCGAGGCACGATGCTCAGGAGCCCGCTTTGACATTCGAGCGGCTCTGCGTCGCCAAGACCCGGTCCCGCACATTTCCCAACCGCCGTTGCTTGCGACGAATGGACGAACACAACTACCGGGTCAAACCCTGCCACCCCAGATAATGACTGAATGTCCGTGGACGGCATTAAGGGTGGCAGGTGGCTTATGACCGGTAAGGCCCTGGAGGCTCGATGCTCAGGAGCCCCCTTTTGACACTCAAACGACCCCCATTTCGTCTTGTTGATTGTGGCCCTAGTGAGCCGTGAGGCCTCTCTAGGTCCCGCGATGGGGCACGCGCACCGGCCGGAGCCCCCGAGCGGGGGAGGTGGGGTAGATCGCCTAAAGATGCAAGCAAGGTAAGATGTCAAATCGCCGAATGGATGGCGCAAAAGTTATGGAAGGATGCGTAAATGATATGATGGACAGAGGTATGCCCTGAACACTTGAAGTTCATGTGGCCCGAAGATACCCCCTAGAGTAGTGCACCCAAAAATTACCTCGCATAGCTTCTTTGCGCCTGAGGGGTGCCTCATGAGGCTCGGAGCTCGGCGCCCTCACCAGCACCATGGTCGTCGTGGGTGATCTGCGCCACTTGCGTCTCGGTGCTTTCTCTGACTCGTCCTCCTGAGGACGGGGACCCGGTTCTTCGCAGTTTCTCCGCGGGGGCGGCGGCTGGCGTCATGCCCTGCGGCCTGGGGGCGCCTCCCTGCCCGCGCCTCTTGGGCCCAGTGCTCCGCCAGTGGGTGCCCTACGGTCCGGCAAGGGGGACCACCAGAGCGTTCCTTACTCCTGAGGAGGACTAGCGCCTGGGGTTGTCGCTTGAGTCTCTTCCTCGACGGGAGGGTCAGGTGGTGTTACATAACATGGTACGTAAGGCTCCATGTAGTTGCTCGAGCAACCTCCAAAGTCGTTCAGCAGCACGACGGTGGCGGTCCCTCTCTATGGCGGGGGGAGGTCCCCCCGGTCGCGTTGCTCGGAGTTCTTCTTGCGATGGGCCTCCGTCAGAAGTTGTTTGCTCCTGTTGCCGCCGTTGGGTGGTCCCAGCATTGCCTGGTGCAGACTCCCCCCTTGGTACCTTGGCGTGTCTCCACTGTCGTAGATCACCCGTGTTGCCGCCCGCTGGTTGCGCCTGAGGGAGCGCTACCACCTGGCCGCCCCGGTTTGACGGGGGCCGACCTGGTCTTGGTGGTGCATGCCGGTGTGTGCATCAAACGTCCCGCCGTTCTCTCCACATCACTGGAATCTAGAGGAGGAGGAGGGTACCATGCGACACGTCCTGCTCAGCGCCGGAAGGGCCTTGTCGCTTGCAGGCCGAGGGACCGGCATGAGGTGCGAGCCCCTGGCCCAGCGCCTGCGTCCTTCAGAAGAGTGGGGTCAGATGTACTTCTGGGCGATGGTGATCAGCTCTATGATGTGGTCTACACAGGCGTTGAAGCCCCTTTGAATCGGTCGTGCGCATCGAGGTCCACCAAGTTGATGCGGTGCATCGTGGAAGCCGGGGGCACCGCCCAGACGCCGTGCGCCTGGGTGGCGCGGGTGGTTGTGACAGTGGAGACGATGTTGACGACCTAGTACGAGCCGCCTGGTACCATAACGCCGGTATACGTGCCTTCGGCCGCCGTGATATGACGGTTGGAAGCCAGCGCAACGAGGCTCGAACAAGCTTGTTGGGCATCGATCATCGGAGCAGGGGAGCTTACGGAAGATGAAGCTCGGAGAAGACCTTGAGATGCCCCCTACCTGGCATGCCAAATGTCGGATTTCGGGCTCCGCAAAACCCTAAAGGTTCGAAATCAGGGGTGTGTACGAAGATCTCTCGTGGGCTCGCCTCACCTAACTCGCTACTCGCTGGGGATGGAAGAGAACTCACTCGATGGTGAGGAAGACACATAACATGACAGTTTACCCAGGTTTGGGCCGCTAAGATGCGTAATACCCTACTCCTGCTTTGGTGGATTTCCTCTCGTGGACGTTGGTGGATGAACTAGTCCAGGGTTCGAGGGACTCCGGAGGCTGGATGGCCTTTGTGTGGTGCGGATGAGCGAATGAATTGATGGATCCCCCTCTACGAAGTAACCTATCCTCTATATAGAGCGGCGGCCCGGGTACTCTTCCCTTATCACAAGGACGTGAAGGGATCCCACAACGGCCAATTTTGAGGGGGAACACGGGAACATGCTCCCCCTGCCCATAGGTGGTATTTGCCTGCAAAGTGGCTGCCAACAATGCAGGGACGGGTCCAGGAATGACGTCTGTCCTGCTGGCGGGCGGCGACTGCCTTGTTGCACCAGAAAGGAAACCTTTGGAAGATGCATTGGGAACCCGCATACGTCCTTCCCTCCTTTGCACGAATGGGGAAACTGCACCATCCCGCAGTCCGCTACTCGCGTGTCATTCCCCTATGTCATCCTCGACTCCTGAGGCCAGGTCTCGCCTCGGAATTTCCGCCGCACAAGAGGGGTCATGAGGAGGCCCCATGCGGTCTTGATGTTGTTCCTCCTCAGGAGGCTTGGCCCCTCGCGAGGGCCTTGCCTTGAGTGGTGTCGGGCCTGTTGGTTTTGGTCGATAAAGTGGGCCAACCATGGGCCACAGGCAGGCATGTCTGGTTACCCCCATTCCTAGAACACCAACAAAGTCCTCTTGGCATGCTTTCTGTTTGTGGATCTTGTGCCACAACAACCGCTGAATGAGGAGTTTTAACAATAGGTTCATCAATGGTAATCGTAGTGGTTATGATGTAAACATGTAGTTCCTCGGGCAGAGGAATTTGACGTGCAATTTCTTCATCCACTTGTTCTTCAGATTGAGGAATTTGCGGAGCAGATTCATCAGCTACATTCTCGCTTGTAGTGGTCTAAGGAACAGGTTTAACAATATCTTTAGTCATGTTTATAGTTGTCAGAACAGTTTCGTTAACAGGTTCTCCAGTTGACGGAGCTGGTATTTCCTGTGGAATAGATTGCATCAGAGTTAGACGATCATTAGACCCTTTATGAATTTATTCAGTGACAGCAGGTGTCTGAGGAATTTGATGGAGTGGAGTGTCCACTTGCGAATTTGGGTGAGCTGTTTCCCAATATTCATGACTTATCACCAGGGTGGTGTAGCCAATGTCCAAATCTTCTTCAATTTCTTCAACTCCCGTCCCTACGTCCTTATATTCTATTTAGGATTATAAATAGGTGTAACCAGACCTGGGGGCCATATGCACCTCATTGGGCTTCTATTGAATCGAGAAATTGGATTGTAGATCTTTCATCTTTTTGATTGTGATATCGATTTTTATACATATAAGGTGTCCTACGGATAATCCAAATTGAAGAAATTTGATGTCTGACTCAGGCGCTCTTCAGCAGAAAACTGAGGTGGTGTTGATGACCCTTGAGGGCTTAAAGTGTTCTGATACACTTCAATTTATTCATCGATCGGCTCCATGGAAGGAGCAGATCAATTTTCTTAATCCAGTTCAGGAATGACATATTCTTCACCAGACGCTAGCATTTCATGGGAGGATACCATAGTCATGGGCATTGCATCAATTGGTTCACTTGAGGAACTTGGCAAAGTCCTCAAGCATTTGACATCAAAGGATTCTGTGATCGTTGAGGCTTTCCGATTTTGAGCGGCTTCCTTTTTCGTAGCTTTTGTTTTCTTCGCTTCTGATGCAGAAGGAAGTGTTAGTTTCTTGACCCTTGAAGATTTTGTCGTTGGAGCAAACGGTGAAACTGACACAGATTCTTCAGGCACGACTGATGCAGTCATCCTAACAAGAGAATTTTCTTCACACACAACAATTTCTTCAGCTGGACTGGCAGGTTCCCCACGTGCAACTGTTGAGGTTGCCTTGACAGTTTCTTTAGGCGTTGCTACTTCTTCAGCAACCTTGGCTGTTTCTTCAGCCATTGGAAGTTCTTTAGTCGGGTGAGCATTTTCTTCAAGATGAGCGGAGGAGCTAGCCTGAGCAAACGATGGTTGCGATGGGGATACAACCCTGGTGTTGTGTTCAGTGACGGCCTTGGTCGCTAGGTTGATGAACCTGACCTTGGCGCCTTTCCAATCAGCATGGTATCGATTGTATTCATCACTGAGATTTTTGATCGCAGTCTGTCTAGTGATGAGTTGTTCCAGAGTCACAAAGAGCACATTATTCTTGAGAAATCACTATTTCTTCGTCTGGCCCTTTTGGCCTTTCAAACTTCCATTTTTCTTCGGCGATGAACCCCGTTAGCACATGCATTATCCTAGGTGGCAGCTTTAGATCATCGATTGGTGTTCGAGGATTTTGATACCAAACATCAATGAAGTCAAGCACAAACCTGGGTGTTCAACATAAGATGAATGTTGGTTCCCTTGGCCTCATCAACTCTCTCATATTTCCTTCTCATGATTTATGCCAATTCTTCATCATCAGCTTCATCATGCTCAGATCCCAAGGGAATATTGAAGACCACCTTGTGAGTACTTGGTGTTTTGATTCGTCCAGTAGTCATCTTTTTCTTCATAGTTGCGCTCGAAGAGGTGAGTGTAGAGCCAGATGCTGATATTCCTGAGGGAATTGTGAATCCCATGGTTCATTGACACATTGCAAGGTGTACTGGTCTTGAGCACTTTGCGGTAGTTGCTAAGGAAGTTGCACACACATTTGCAGGTGGTTTAGGAATTTGTGGTGAGGATTTTGAACTTGAAGACTATGTCTTCACACCAGATTTCTTCCCAAGAGCTCACTTTGGAACTGTTGTAGTGGCAGATGCTTCAGTAGCAGAGGAGGTGGTAGCAGCAACTGCACTTGCGAGGTTGAATTGTCTCACTCTTCTACACACATATTTTGTAGCTTAGCTAGACGCTTGGCCCACTCCTTGGGAAATTCTTTACCATTGATGATGTTGGCAGGATCAGCAACTTGGCCCTCATCGAGTGAAGGTTTTGGGCATGGAGTGGTTACAATGAACTTCATGTGCTTAGGAGTAACATATATGTACTCCCTCCATTCCTTTATCCATCTCCTCTCAATCTTTTGGTTGTGTGTTTTGTGCTTCTCCTTGGTCTCCTTACCGTAGATTTTCTCATCTGGAGTGCAGTATTCATCATAGTTATCATCACGGATATCAAATGCAATGTTGGTATGTGCCTTCTTTCCTCCTTCCTGGGGTCTTTTCCCTTCAGCCATTTTCTTCACATCAGGAATTTGTGCTTTTGATGATTATGAGGAAGTGTGCAAATTTTATTCAAGGAATGCTGCAAATTAGTTAAGCTGATGAGAACCTAGAGATTCATCAACACACATTTTATACATGTGAATAGAGTATAGGTGCAAAGAATTTGAAGAGGTCATATGCGTTCTCAGAAATTTTTCAAAAGAATATCAAGTTGAGGAATATGACCATGGGTTTTCCTGAAGAATTTCGCTAAGTATTCTTGTTGTAGGTTCGAGAGTTGTGCATATTTGAAAATTTACACAATTGAGGAATCTTTGAAGAAATTCATGACTTAGTGAAACAGTTCAAGTCAAATGAAGGCAATTCACGTGTTTACTGGATGATTGGCAAGTAATAAACAACTTCTGAAGAAATTGTGAAATAAAATAGATCAAATAGGGTAATAAAATTAGCTTTTATTTACCCTGACCGAAGAACACGACGAACACGGAGTGATAAAGGAAGAAGTCTATCAGTTCAGATCTACTGCGCCCTAACTCGGCGGCTGAAGATAGCTACGTCGGCGACGGAGTGAAGATTTCCGCGACCAACATGACTATGACGAGGAGGAGGTTAGGGCAGCACATATCACCATTTCCGGGGACGATGAAGAACAGTTGCAGCGTTGGGTCTGAGCTCAATTGCGAAGAGAGCCAGAGTAACTGAGACACTGAAGGGGTGAAGGGGTATTTATCAAAGTGGTAAAAAATGTTCGGCCCGAAGATTTCGGACCAGATTGCCCCTAACCCTTCCTATCTACATGACATGTGTCACCCATGTACACACAGGGGGAGATCATGGGGCATCGTGGGTTATCTAGTCATGAATAGATTTCGTTCACAAATTCTTCAGCTAATACGAATTGAGTGAATACTTTGAACAGGTTTCAAATAGAACACATATGAAGAAGTTGTGAATAGACTAGGTTGAGCTTAGCATAGAGGGGGAAAGGATTCAATCACATTCACTTACAAGAAAATCAATTTGAAGAATTAGACATACGTGAATGTAGTTGAGGACTTTGAAAGCTCATATATATATATGTGTGTGTGTGTGTGTGTGCGTCTAATCAATGAAGAATGCATGTCGAAAAAGTTTGAGGAATTTGAAAATTTGAAGAATTTAGTAAAATCTCAATTTTGAAGAATTTCAGCTTTGGTTGGTGGCATGACTAAACGTATAAGAATGATGATTTTAGATACCGCGTACAATTGTTCTAGTGTTCTGAGAATCAAATTCTACATTAATTTATTCACACTCGGAGTGTTAGTCTTTATTTGTTTAAGAAAACGTTACTTTGTGTGTTGCACATCTAAGTTGTCAATTTTGCATAAGTGTTAGCATGTGCGTCCTTTCACAAAACATTTGAAAATTCTAAGATATTTATCTCACACCGCAACTTGCAAAATCACTTATCATCCAAGTGCTTAGTGACAATATCAGCTGGTTGTTCTTTAGTCTTCACGTGGTCAATATAGATGTTGCCCTTGAGTACATGATCACGAAGAAAATGATGACAAATCTGGATGTGCTTGGTCTTTGAGTGTTGAACTGGGTTCTGAGCAATCTAGATTGCACTCTCATTGTCGCAGTAAAGTGGCACATTGTTCACTTTGATGTCGTAGTCCTTGAGGGTTTGCTTCATCCACGACAGTTGAGCACAACACAAACCAGCAGCAATATACTCAGCTTTAATAGTAGAAAGTCACACGCAATTTTGTTTCTTTGAGGACCAGCAGACTAAGGATCGTCCAAGGAAATGGTATGTGCCTCGTGTTAACTTGCATTCCATGCAGCCACCAGCATAGTCAGATTCAAAATATCTAGCGGGATGAAGATTTGATACCTTGGAGTACCATAAATCAAGCATTGGTGTGTGAGCTGTATATCGAAAAATATGCTTCACAGCCTTACGATGTGATTCCTTCGGTGTTGCCTGGAAACAGGCACACATCCAAACACTTAGCATAATATCTGGCCTAGATGTAGAGAGATACAATAAGGAGCCAATCATGGAGCGATATACCTTCTGATCGAAATCTTACCATTTTTGTCGGTGTAGAGGTGGTCGTAAGTGGGCATTGGAATTTTGATGCCTTTGAAATCTTGCATGCCAAATTACTTCAAGACATCCTTGAGGTATTTCTCTTGACAAATGAAGATGCCATTGCATTGTTGAAGAATTTGAAGTCCTAGGAAGAATTTCAACTCCCCCATCATGGACATTTGATATTCCTCACTCATGACAAAGCCAAGTTCGTCACTGTAATGTTTGTCAGTACAACCAAAGATGCTACCGTCTACGTATATTTGACACACGAATAGTTCATTTTCATAATATTTTGTGAAAAATGTTGGGTCGAGTGAACCAGGTTTGAAGCCTTTCTTCATGAGGAATTCCTTCAGAGTAACATACCACGCCTGAGGGGCCTGCTTGAGGCCATAGACAGCCTTGTGGAGTTTGAATACTTTGTCAGTATGCTTTGGGTCTTCAAAACATGGGGGCTGAGCAACATATACTTCTTACTCAAGCTTACCATTGAGGAATACACTGTTCACATCCATTTTATATAAGGTGATATTGTGATGGTTAGCATAAGCAAGCAATATACGAATAACTTCAAGTCTAGCAACAGGTGCAAAAGTTTCATCAAAGTCAATTCCCTCAACCTGTGTGTAGCTTGTGCTACAAGACGAGCCTTATTCCTCACTACTAGACCTTTTTCGTCTTGCTTGTTGTGGTAGATCCACTTGGTACCAATTACATTGATCTTGCCAGGATCAGTCGCTTGACAAGTTCCCACACATTGCTGAGCTTGAATTGATGTAATTCCTCTTGCATTGCTTGAATCCACTCATGCTCCATAGAGGCTTCATCAACCTTTGAGTGTTCTATGATAGACATAAAATAAAAGTGCCCACAAAAATTAGTTAGTGAATCTTTTGATTATCTGAGGGGACCTGGTGCATTCATATCCTCGAGGATTTTGTGAATCTGCAGTTCATTTGCCACCCTAGGATGAGGAGGTTCATGACCTGGTTGGGATTGAGGATTTTTATCAGCATCAATTTCCTCAGGTGCATGAGTAAGGATTTCTTCATTGTTCGGGATCACTTCCACACCATGCAGAGGTTCTTAATGGGTACGATATCTTCAGTATCCTTAAACCTAATGGACTTCTTGGGAGGCATTTCATCTAGCATAGGAGGTAGGTGCTCTCTTTGCGAGCAATTAGTTTCATCGAACCTCACATCTACAGTTTCAACAACTTTTTTGTGGTAGTTATTGAAGACTGTATAGGTGTTCTATTCCTCTCCATAACGAAGCATAATACCTTGGTGTGCTTTCGGTACAAATTTAGAACTTCGGTAAGGATCTCTAATCCAGCATCTTGCACTCAAGACTTTGAAATAACTTACATTGGGATTCTTGTTAATGATGAGTTCATATGAAGTTTTTTTGAGGAATTTGTGAAAATATACCCTGTTGATGATGTGGAAGGAAGAGTTGATTGCCTTAGACCAGAACCAACGAGGGGTGTGATATTCTTGAAGCATAGTGCAAACCATCTCAACAAGAGTCTTATTCTTGCGCTCCACGACACCATTTTGCTGCGGAGTATATGGGGCAGATAGCTCATGAGTAATACCAAGTTCATCAAGATAATCATCAAGACAAATGTTTTTGAGCTCAGTCCCATCATCACTACTGATGAGCTTGATCTTGACTCAGAAACTCAGCGATGCGCTTGAGGAAAATCGTGTGAAGACTTCCTGCACTTTATTTTTCTAATAGATAATATGCACCCAGGTGTAATGTGAATAATCATCAACAATGACTAAGAGATATAGAGATGCAACAATGGTTAGTGTGGCATAATAAGTGGGGCCAAAGAGGTCCATGTGAAGAAATTCAAAGGGACGAGTGGTGGTCATGATAGTCTTTGAGGGATGCTTGAATCTGGTCATCTTTCCACACTCACAAGCCCCACACAAATGATCCTTGAGAAATTTGATGCCCTCGGTGCCAATGACATGCGTCTTCTTCACGAGAGTGTGCAAGTTCCTCATGCCAGGATGGCCAAGTCGTCGATGCCATAACCAGCCCTTTGAGGCTTGTGTAAGTACACACGTGGCCGGTTGTGGACCTGTATAGAAATAAACAATATACAAATCTCCTCTCCTAAAGCTTTTGAAGACTTTGGATTTGTCGGATTCCATGAAGACTACGCATCTATATTTGCCAAAGATGATAATCATATCAAGGTCACAAAGCATTGAGAGTGGCATGAGTTTGAACCCAAGGGATTCTACAAGCATGACTTTGTCTATGTGTGTGTCCTTAGAGATTGCAACCTTATATAGACCCAATACCTTGCATTTTTTCCTTTTTCTGTGTAGGTGGTATGCCTCAGGTGCGATGGTGTAAATGGAATGTCCATCAATAGTTTCTTGTCAACAGACATGTTATTAGTACATCCACCGTCGAGAACCCATTCAGTAGCTTTAGGGGCATCAGCCTCTGGATGAATTAGTACAACTTACACCTTCTTATCATTGAGAGTGAGGAATATGATATCAAATTCCTCATACCTGAATTTCATCAAACAGTGTAGAGTTAAGATAACATGAGGATGTGTGAAATGATTATCATTTCATCATGATTAGCTTGCATCCTTTCAAGCATTTCCGCAGGTCTCTAGCAAATTCATCACACATTGAGTTCGTCTCGAGACGTGACGTGCATAAAAGGTTAGTTCAATTTCTTCACCACCCACATCAGAAGGGCTGGCAAAGAGTTCATTATTCTACGAGCACCATATGAAAATTTAGGCATTAAAGCTAAAGCACTTGTTCCATAGCAGAGGGGTTAGTGTACTCAAATGCATATGCATAGAAATTCTTTCAGGATTTATGAACATAATGATGTGAAGAATAATGCACATATTCATGACCGTTCTAGTATCCCTGCATAACAGAAGCATTAGCACGAGTATGAGCAGAATTTTGACCATATGAGGAACTTGATCCTTGTGAAGACTTTGGTCCGCTTGAGAAATTTGATCTGTGGTTCATATTCTTCATAGGCGTCACGAGGACATTCACCGGAAGATTTTCCAAGTAGCTTTTAGGAACCCAGATCTTACTCAAGGGTGGTCCATTCCTGTATTTAGTTCCAACGTATCTAGCAAATGCTTCACCATTCAGATTTTTAAACAGTTTATAGTTGGAGTCAAGTGACTCATCAAAGGAATATGAAGATGCATGTGGCGCCCCACCTGATTACCACTGTAGCCAGACGGTCTCCACGCATACCAGCCCAAGAAATCACTCTGGCATGCACATTTACAACAAGTATCATGAACAAAGGTATTTGTATTAATGGATATAGGAGTCTTACATAATGAGCTACAAGGGTGATGGCAGCAGAAATGCTCTCTCAAAGGCAGCATGGTCTTGGCGCGGCTCCAATCCACACGGATCTGACTAGGTTACTCTTCTAGCCCGCCAACGCTTTGGTTCCTCGATGATGGACGGGAGATCCTTATGTGAACCTGGCCATGTTAAAAGCCGCTGAGTACTTTTGAATGTACTCGCAAGCAAACCAACTAACATATACACTAAGAAAAGAAATATATGTCATTTATGCACTTATTATTAGAGCAACGCTAATTATTATGGCATAGCTTACCTATATAGTAGTATTAAATATCATGATATATTAGGATTATCCAGCAAGATAACTACTAAAGTAAATACGATAAGGTAAAGCATATTCAGCAAATGATTCATACTCCGAATATTCTCACGATCCAATCTGTATCCGATCCAAATCCAATCCAAATCATGTGGTCATTCGACCACTCATCTGATAGCCATCCCTTGGCTAACATGTCATATATCTGACATCATCGGATGTCCGCACAAGACAAGTTCTCCCATCATTATTATCACTGCTACGATTGACCGCCTACTGAGGTCTCGATGGGTTGTCCAATACCGTGGATGCGACTATTCGAATAGATTTTACACTCTGCAGAGGTTGCGCACTTTACCCACATCATGGAGCACTGACCTCGTGATCCCATTTCGATGGACAAGTGTTTCTCCAACGAAACCTTCCTGGCCCGTGACTCTTCCATTGTACCACCGACATTCATCCTCCCCCGGAGTCCTGCCCTAGGTGGCCCTGTGTCCTCATGACACCTGCCACTGTCGTGGCCAAACTAAACTGATTCAAACGGGGACGCTGGCACAAAACAATCAACTGGCTCACAAGGTTATCGCCGAATACCAGACCAAGGTAGCGCGCGCACATAACCTTCCATGTCTGGTGGTACCGGTGGAAGAGCACGCGATCAGCGCAAGTCATGGCTGTCCCATACCGGCAAATGTGGTTGCACGGATAAGCCCGGACAGGTCACTCTAGATCAACCAACTAGGTTTGGTTTTAACATCATATTTATCAAGCATGGTTCTTCATAAATAATGACTCAACATGATGATAACTATGTATGAGATAGCAACAGTAGAGACACAACAACCTATCTCCATATCACCATGAGTCATTAATAAGACATGATGTAAATGGAAATTTATTACTTTACAAGTTCTAGTTGTAAATTACGACCCTCGGAACACTTGCATAAAACCGGCAAATAAACCGGTAGCCACCAGAACGGTCTTTACAACAAAGATCTGGGACATTACTGGAATAACTCAACCCCGGATCAAGACGGCTGGAAAGAAACTCAGAGCATGAGGCGGCGTTGATAAGAAGAATGTAGCACTTCCCTAAGACGGCTGATGAACAACTCAGAGCATAGGGTCACTGCCACGGAAAGAAATTCAAGAGCTGCCCGCGACGGTCGAAAAGCAGCTCAGAACACGGGCCAGCTGCTCACAAGATAAATATAAAGTCTGCATCCACCCCAGACGATTGAAAGCATCTCAGACTCACGCGTGGTGCCGTCACTGAAGAAAGTGCACGCAAGGGTTCGTCAGCATCTCATACAACACACTACTATGCACACGGACATAAGCATTTCAATTCAAATATGCAAGAACATCACATAGCAAAGCTTGAGGGCATATATCAGATGGTCCGCTTGCCTCGGGTCAAAGAATACTCCGACAAGAAGGGCGATGAAGCCGCGGAACTATACGCCGGAACGGTTCTCTCTCGAAGAGGGTTGATTGGAGGGCAAGGGCAACATGATCATTTTCACAATGTGAACACACTGTGAAAATGATACCAAAATATCATGCTCGACGAGACGAAGATGTGGGCGTTGGTTTCACCGGAATCTGAGTCATGAGCAAAAAGATATAACTGTTTTTCTATCAGGGACCTATTTGTAAAACGAATATTTCCACCGGGGTCCATGGCTGCTCAGCCGGTCGCGCACATTGGAAGAATATGCTTTCCCTTAGGGAAAGCGTAATTATGGTCGGGCTGTCTCCACTTGATCCAGCTGGTCGACCCACTCTCGTCGACAGGTGGGGTCGGGGCCCACCTGTCGGGTCTCTCTCTCCTCTCATGATCCTTCTTCTACCTCACGACGGGCAAAGGAGCTGCTTGCGCACTGAAGCTCGTCCCGGCCGCTCGGCTCAACTCATGTGATGCCCCGGACACTCGAGGGACCAGTGCGGGGAGGCGCACCCGCCTGGACGCCTCACACACGCCGGCGACCTCTCGAACGAGCACAACTCTGGTCGCGGCTGAAGGTGGCTACGATCATCTCTGAGGTGCTCGACCCGGGGCACGAGAGGGAGGATGGATTGAGGGGAGAGATTCAAGGAGGTCGAGGAGGCCCATGGAAGAGGAATGAGGTGGAGAAGGGCTCGGGCTTGCCCGAATTTTGGTTGGGCACGTCGACGGCCAACGACGGACAAAGGCGAGGAGGGGCGACTCTAATGTTCTAGGGAGGGGGCTGGAGGGCTTGGGGCTAGCTGCTCCTAAGAAGTGGGGCTCGGGAGGCGCCTTATATAGCCGAGGGAAGAAGCTACGCGATGCCGGACGAAGCTCCGAGAAGCACGGCGAGATGGCGGCGCTCCGGTGGTTGTTAGATGCGTCCATGGCGAGGGGCAGAGGGGGGGATTGACCGCATGAGCACGTGCTAGCTACTGGACATGGAGAGGGCTCGAGAAGGAGAGGAAATGGTCGAGGCCAAGGGCCCCAATGCACAAAGCATGCGTTTGGCATGCTGTGCCCGTGGTCACCGCGTGTCCATGGCCTTGCCACGCCGAGAGCGATGCCAAACCTTGTCTAGGGATATCCTCATACTTCTCTGAGTTGACTAGAGCAAATTTGGAGGGAGGTGAGGGCAAGGGCTGATTGATGTGAGCTGACCTAGGTTTTGAACAAAACTTGTTTGTGTTGTGGTGTGGCTACCACAGTGCTCCTCTTGGCATGACCTTGGGCAGAGGTTGATCATCTACTAGGGTAACCATCTTGGCAAAAGCTCAAATGCGAAAAGCTAGATGATACTTCCTTTGCACCCTGGCTATCTGACCAGATTTGGAAATGAGGATGCTGGGATCAAATAGCTAGATAAAAATGGCTCAAATTTGGTGGAGAGAAGTTATTTGAATGTATGAAGCTACTGTAAAAGTTTCATACCATTTGGGGACACCAAAATTGTACTTCCTTCACAGTGCTTTCAAACGGCCGGGAAATTGGGAAAATTGTTGGGTGAATATTGATAGAGGGATTGAGCTTATTTTTGGTTTCCATGAGTGATTTAGCAATGTTAACCACCAGGAAAAATTTCAGCTAAAGGAGATCAATGAATCAAGCACTTCCTTTGCAAGTAGGAAATCTGGACATAATTTGCAAAGGGATGTTGTGCTCAAATTTTGAACTATGGGATTTGGGATATTGATGGAAATGGATAATATATGGATAGGATAAGCTCCACAATTTATTTGGGAATTTTCATGGCTTCCAAAATGGTAGTTCCTTCAGAAACTGCCCAAAATGCAATATTGGCATTAAATAGGAAAAGGCAATTTCCCCTATTTAATAATAGCCAATATTTTATGGGAGATCAATATGATTACAAATAATATCTCCACAAGTTTTCATTAACTTTGGAGATGGATAGATGTTTTCTTGGATTTAATTCCTTCAACTAACAAAAAAATGAATATATGATAACTCAAAAATATTGCAAATGACTTGGCAATATTTTTGCATATCCAGGGTTTATGGATGAAGGTTGATCACTTGGAAAGGTTTGGGAGGCAACAGGGCAAGGGAAATTGGGGTTCCTTTGTAATTGGCAGGATTAGAGTTTTCCTTCCGACAACTCGGAAGGTAGGGTTTCGATGGCAAAGTTCGGAGATAGATCTTGGGTGGCAAGGTCTGACTGGGGAGAATCTCGAGTTGGATGGGGAAGGCATGGCTAGATAACCATCTTCACATACCCAAGAGCTAGAGAAATCCGATAATACCGAGAGAAAAAACGGGAGTCAAATCCCGCAAAGGAAAAACACAGGGAGCGAAAACCAGGGTTTTACAATTCACATGTATAGCCACATAATGTAGTTGGATCTACAAGAGGTCCTTTTGCAGCAACCCATGAGGTTTTGGGATACTGCTCAGGTTTCGAGTATCATCCATCAACGTTCAATTTCCTCTCAAATGCAGTACCCTCTTTCCTACTGTTTCTATCCAGAATCTACTTTTTTAGCACAATGCAAATGGTTTGATGCCCTTCGAGACTGTTGCAAATTCCTATCACATACAATTCCTTCAACCCTTCATTTTCGTGAGTGACATTTGTGGGTTCCTCAAGTGAGGAAATTGTGACCTCGAATATAGTTGAATTGTTTGCAGCAATCGAAGCATTTGAACTTTCAGGTGAAGAATTAGTAGATTCTCGATCGATACATTACAAACATGGTGGAATGAATTCCTCTAGAGCCGAACAAATCTACTAAGGAAGCAAAGAATCGTTTTCACTTTAAAGATCCTCATGAGACATTCTTAGTTTCACATGATCTTGATTTCTTTGAAGAAATTCATACAGAAGTTTCTCATGATAAGCTAAGGGTGTTTCATGAAAACTTTGAAGGCTTTCAAACTTAGGTTGAAGATGTTGAAAGTCTTTAGTCAGAGTTTGTGTCCGATCCATTTACTTGTTCAACAGGTCATCGCTTTTTTCTAGTAGTTTCTGAAGCTTTTGAGTACCATTATGTTGCTTAGTGGTAATATTAGCAAGTTTGTAATAGCTAGTGTCGGAATCGGGGCTCCGCAGATCTAGAAAGGTTCAAACACTGGGGTGCGCTCGCTCTCCTACCCTGTTCTGCCTCTCAACCTCACAGTGACTCTCCGATGGCTCGAGCTAAGGAAGGCAAACAACAACACATGCGCAGTTTACCCAGGTTCATGCCATCTTGCGGTGTAAAACCCTACTCATGCTTGTATGGATTGCTTGTGGGAGAGAGAGAGACTAGAATGTAGGTTCTTGCCCTGATGGAGTCGATGGATCCCGTGGTACAGAGGTCGGACCTCCCTATTATCCAGGTCTTGGTCCTCTTCACCCCAAAAAGCACACACTTGGCAGGAAGGGTTGCCACAACGGCCATTTCAAAAGGGGACAAGACTACAGTCCATCCTAACAAAGGTGGTATTCCCCTGCCGAAGCTCTTCGTCGTGATGCACTGGTGGGCTCGGCGATAATCTCCGACCTGCCGAGCCCCCAGCCTTGGTCCTCTTGCACCAAACGGGAAGCCTTTGGGCTTGCTTTTGGTGCCCACGAGCTGTCCCCACTCCCTTAGCACGAAAGTGGAAACCCTCTCTATTCTTGCCCGCTTGCACCGTTCCTGCGCCACATGCACAACCTGCATCACCCACGTGAAGATGTAGGGTCACGCGACCCTGCCTCGTCACCCTTGATGAGGTCGCCCCATGAGGGACTCAAGGGTGGCCTCAGGACGCGTCCTTGTAGCGAGCAACCTCACATGGTCCTTGACAACAAACCTCTGGCATTTTCCTCACGAGGCGAGGACCCTCGCGAAGGTCTTGCTTGTTGGGCCTGCCGCCAGGCCGAATCGGGCCTGTGTACTGCGTTGCACCTCGGGACGTAAGCTGACAGGCCTGGGTACCCTAGGTTCCAGGGGGGCGATAGTAGCCCCTGAGCCCGCGTTGTGCACTACTCCACCCGATGGGAGGGGTGAAGCGACAAAGGCCCCAACCGCCTATGTGCAAGGCTCGACGCGTGGCACCGAGCAGGTCATGGGACTCTACTTCTCCCTGCAACGCTTCGAGAACTTCCCCGAGTGAGTTGACATAAAGCCTACGCATAGTGCCAGCCATCATTGTTCTCCTTGACTAGCTCCATCCCCCGCACCTTCCTTCCCGCGTAAGACTGCTCCTGGGCCTGCGGCACGCACAGAGTAGTCTGTTGTGGGAAGAAGGTGACACGAGCCATAAACGTCTACGGGCCAGGCATGGCACGTGGTGCTTGATGGGGCACACGCCACATCCACTTCCCACGATGCCTCTAGGACTATGGTCGCGCCTATAAAACCGCCACACCCGAGCGGCAGAGCTGCCACCACACAGCCTCTCCCATATGCCTTCCACCCGCACTGCTCCGCCATTCTTGTGCGAACGTTGCCTCCTCCCCTATTTTATTCTTTCCATGGCGGCCAGGAGGGATGCCTCAAGCGATGAAGTGCACGCAGGCCCTTCGGTGCTGCCATCTTCTCCTGGGGGCGACGGGGGCACTCCCCCGAGGTCGACCCCAACGCGACAGTGTTGGGCTGCCATAGACGAGTAAGTGTGCTATCGCCATAGCTCTTCCTTGCATACCTTCTATGGCCCAATGAATCTGGTCACCAAACTTTCAGGGTGCCTACACCAAAGAGGTGGAGGGATGGCCCATCGGGGGTGGCCTCTCACTCGCTGCCTGCTGGTGAGGCATCTCCCTCCGCGCTCGGACTCATGAGGCCTGGAGGATCTGCGACCCTCTCCAGAGAAACCACATGGCCCTAGGGGTGTGTGGCCCATACCACGACGTTGACCTCTCGAAGCGCCGGGCGAGAGGTGGACCTGGCCTATAGGGAGGCGGACATTATTGAGCGGGAGGTGGACGTGGCTCTCCGTGAGTGGGAGGCCTCCTAGACCGCCTTCGATCAGGAGGCCGACCACGAGCGCCTCGTGGCTTTGGAAGGGCGTCTTCTTGCCAAAGAGGCCGCCCTCGCGGTGACGCGTGAGGAGGCCGTTGCCGATGCGGATGCGAGGGTGGCTCGAGAGTGGGAGGCCGCCCTGCAGGAGTATCACGGTGAGCTAGCCTCCAGCTCTAGTGCGACACAATCCAGGAAGAGGTGAGCATGCTCAAGGCCCAGCTGTAGGGCGTCCAAGCCGCTCTCCAGGCCGCCTTCAGGAGTGAGGAGGGCGCTAAGGAGGAGCTGGCGTCGCTTCAGGCCTTTGTTGGCAAAGCTGTCGATGCCGTGCACGCGGCCAAGGACGACGTGTGGCACGCATGGCATATGGATGGGCTGCGCGCCAAGTAGTTCCTGGAGCTTGCGCGTCGCGTGGTTGGTTCACTCCGTCTCTTCGTCGGGGATGCCCCTGTGCTGCCGTGTGTGCATGGTCACGGAGGCTACCTCGACTTCTTCCTCAAGGTGGTGTAGGCGCTGAAATCGGGCGTCTCCAAGGTGGACTAAGACATCAAGTCTAGCGCGCCCGATCTTCTAGATAGCGCACTGATGCGCGTCTTCTCCAATCCACGTCGTCTGGAACCCATGTTCGACCTCTCCGGCGTGATGAGGCCAGTGCCCGCGGAGCTCCGGATCCCCCTCAGGGATGAGGCGCGTGAGCATGTGGAGTCTATGGTCTGGCGGATCGTTCAGGCGGCACCCTTCGAGGAGAGCTACCACCTTGGCACCGGAGCCTCCGACAGCAATGACGAAGACAACGCATCATCTGCCTAAGCTTTCCCGTCTCTTTCAAGTTGCATCAAGAAACACATGGCCCTGGGAGGGCGTCGGACATTTCGTAATATATTTTTATCTTAAGTAGTACTTTCCTGTTATGCTTGAGTGCCTTTCGTCCCTTCCGCGAAGTCTTTAGTTTTCGTTCATGTGTTTCCTGCGTTCTGGCCGGCAGGGTCCCGTCTTCTGAATTGGCCTTGCGTCGTTGATACGGTCTCACCCCATGTGGTCCTCCTAGGTCAGGGGTAGAGGCTTTCGAGGCATGCCAGGGCTCATAGGACGCGGCCCCCGAGGCTCCCATCCGTGACGCATAATGGGGGCCTCAGGGTGACAGCCCCTTAGCGCTTTCTAGTACTTGCCCTTACCTGGCTAGGTCGTTGCTTCGCGATGGGCCTTCCTAATTGAGCCCCGTCGCGGGGTGTCTGATAATCCTTTCGATATGTAAGAGTGTCGAACCCAATGAGGAGCAGAAGGAAATGACAAGTGGTTTTCAATAAGGTATTCTCTGCAAGCACTGCAATTATTGGTAACAGATAGTTTTGTGATAAGGTAATTCGTAACGGGTAGGAAGTAACAAATGTAACAAAGGTGCAACAAGGTGGCCCAATCCTTTTTGTAGCAAAGGACAAGCCTGGACAAACTCTTATAGAAAGCAAAGCTCTCCCGAGCACACATGGGAATTTCCGTCAAGCTAGTTTTCATCATGCTCATATGATTCGCGTTTGTTACTTTGATAATTTGGTATGTGGGTGGACCGTTTCTTGGTTTCTTCCCTTACTTCGACAAACATCCCACTTATGATTAACCTCTCTCGCAAGCATCCACAACTATGAAAGAAGAATTAAGATAATTTGGTATGTGGGTGGACCGTTGCTTGGTTTCTTCCCTTACTTGGACAAACATCCCAATTATGATTAACCTCTCTCGCAAGCATGCACAACATATGGATCCAAATCAGCCCCTCACGAAGCAACGCATAAACTAGGGTTTAAGCTTCTGTCACTCTAGCAACCCATCATCTACTTATTACTTCCCAATGCCTTCCCCTAGGCCCAAATAATGTTGAAGTGTCATGTAGTCGACGTTCACATGACACCACTAGAGGAGACACACCATACATATCATCAAAATATCGAACGAATACCAAATTCACATGATTACTTGTAGCAAGACTTATCCCATGTCCTCAGGAAGAAACATAATTACTCACAAAGCATAGCCAGAAATTCAAGGTTCCACACGAACTCCTGTTCTGTTCATAATCAGAGGAGTATTAATAATCATTAAGGATCTGAACATATGATCTTCCACCAAGTAAACCAACTAGCATCAACTACAAGGAGTAATAAACACTACTAGCAACCCCCAGGTACCAATCTGAGGTTTGAGACAAAGATCGGATACAAGAGATGAACTAGGGTTTGGAGACGAGATGGTGTTGATGAAGATGTTGATGGAGATTGACCCCCTCTCAATCAGAGGATCGTTGTGATGATAATGACTTTGATTTCCCCCTCCTGGAGGGAAGTTTCCTCTGCCTAAGTTCCGCCTCGAGATGGCACCGCTTCTCCTCAAAAGTTCTGATATGTTATTTTCCACGTCAAAACACTTCATATAGCAGAAGATGGGCACGAGAGGCCTCCCAGGGGGCACACAAGCCTGCAGGGAGTGCCCACGGGCGTAGGGCGCGTCCCCTGGCTTGTGGCCACCTCGTGGGTCCCCTAATATATTTCTTTTGGCCAATATTTTTTATATATTCCAAAATAATTCTCCGTAAGTTTTTAGGCCTTTTGGAGTTGTGCAGAATAGGTCTCTCAGATTTGCTCCTTTTCCGGTCTAGAGTTCCAGCTGCCGACATTCTACCTCTTCATGTAAACCTTGTAAAATAAGAGAGAAAAGGCATAATTATAGTACCATAATGTGTATTAACAGTCCATAATGCAATAAATATCGATATAAAAGCATGATGCAAAAATGTATGTATCAACTTCCCCAAGCTTAGACCTCGCTTGTCCTCAAGCGAAAACCGAGATCGATAAATATGCCCACATGTTTAGAGATAGAGGTGTTGATAAAATAAAATACGGACAGGAAGGCATCGTGGTTATCTTTAGAACACCAATACATATTGACATAGAATATCTTATGTCAGAGTAACAATTCATTCACAAGGTAAAATGTGAATCAAGAACTCTATTGAGACCTAACAAACTATGATTTCAGTCATTGAAGCAATTCCAATTTATTGCAACGTAGGAAAGAGTCAATATAAGAGCTTATAAAGAAAATCCACTTACTCAATCATCTTATGTTCTTTCAGAATTGCTAACACTCAGGCGGTACCTATGAGGTCAAAGCTTCAATCCTACACAGAGAATGACACGGGCTTATAGTTTTGCCTCCCAACTATTTACCTCAAGGGTAATGTCAACAATAATTACTCAAGAAAACCCACATCCGAGTGGATATCTTTTTCTAGATCATTCCCCAACACATGACGCTTGCCAAAAGATAAAGGCGAAATAAAGAAAATGGTTAAGATCACCACGACTCTTACATAAAGGTAAGTACTAGAAAGTGGAGGTAACAGATAGGCCCTTAGCAGAGGGAAGGAGAGGTTGTCATGTGCTTTTATAGTTGGATGCGCAATCCCTTAATGCAAAAGAACGGCAATTTATATTGCCCCTTGTGATAAAGAACTTTTTTATACAATTTGTCGCTTTTATTTTTTCCATATCACAAGTTCGTATAAAGTTTATTTTCCTCACACTAATAGATCACATGTATTTAGAGAGCAATTTTTATTGCTTGCACCAATGACAACTTATTTGAAGGATCTTACTCAATCCATAGGTAGATGTGGTGGACTCTCAAGGCCAAACCGGGTTAAAGGTGTTTGAATGCACAAGTAGCATCTCTACTTGGTGTGGAATGTTTTGGCTACATTGAGGTGGAAGCAAGCTACACATGCTGAAGGATCTATCACCATATAACTTCTATTCAGAAATAAGCAAACATAGCTCATTATGTTGTCTTCCTTGTCCAATATCAACTTCTTAACATATAATATAGTAATGAGTGCTGAAAATAATAAAAGATATCCAAGATAGTGTATTTATATCTGAGACTCTCTTTCTTTATTACTTCGTTTGAATTGCAGCAATGACCAATAGTTTTGTTTGTCAACTCACAACAAATTTTGATCAACATACTTTTATATGTGAAGTCATCACTCCCCATAAGATCATTATATATACTCTTTTGCTTTTATTCTATACTTCTTTCTATTTCTATTTCTCAAGATCATCGCAAGCAAGCAAAGTCCTCAAATCAAAACTACTCTTTATTATATAACTCTCGAACTTACTTACATAAGGGGAACATAAAGCAAAACTCAAAACTAGATCACACCAATTTTTTTATTCTACTAGATCAAGGTATTACCAAAAATATCGAACAGAGAAAAACGAAGAAAGTAAAAGATGTGATGGCGCTACGATACATGGGCAACTGCCCCAAGCTTGGCACAAGCCAAGGGAAATGCCCTATTCCCATGTATTTAGTTGTCCTTCTTCGGATGTGGTGATGTTGGAGTTGTTGGTGAGGTTGGAAGCTTGTCCTCCATCTTCTAAGGCATGGGCTCACCATTGTGAAAAGATGAAAGAGTCTCCAGGATCCTCAAATCTGCAGTCAAACTCGTTCTCTTAAATCTGTATTCATACTCAGAGTTTTAGTTTCGTAGGTCATACATCTGGGCTTGGTGATGCTCGATTTTCTCGTAAAGCTTGAAGACATGATCCCACATGTCCTTGGTGTCTATCTTATGCTTAGGGGTAAACTCTGCGATCATCATGTGATTGGCATTGAGTCCTCGTTCCACCATCCCTTGGCACTTGAATACTTGTTGCTCGATTGCTTCGAGCCTTGGCTCCACGCTTCCGGTCTTCTTTGCCCCTCAACATCATGCATGTGTAGCACCCCCTCATGCATCTCAATGGCTTGAGGGTGTTGCAGCACCTCCGCAAGGTAGGGGTTGATGACCCACTCAAAGAACTTGTCCTTCAAAGCGCTTGAAGATGTCATGCTAATCTAAATCTGCTACAGAAATAGCTCAAGACGAAACCAGGAGATATTGTCATGATACGAAGGTCAAAACTTTGGGGAGATTATATAATGAAATTTTACCGACCCGAACGAGTATTCCACAAGAAAACAGAGTTCGAAGGGTACACGGGGTGGCCACAAGCCTGTAGGGCACGCCTAGGGGGGTAGGGCACGCCCCCTGTCTTGTCGCCTCCCCGTGCATTTTTCTGGCTTCTTTGAATTTTCCTATTTTTCAATATTCCGAAACTCATAAAAAATGTAATTGGAAATTTTTTGGAGTCGGTTTGCTTACCGTAACACATACCTATTACTTTTCGGAGTCTAAAACGTTCCTATAGGCCTCCCTATTGTACTTTTCGAGAGTTATGGTATTGACAATATTGGTTTCAACATTTATGGGAGTACGTGAGATATAATGTTTGATTCTTTGCAAATTTACCACCTTCGGATTTGTGCCTTCTGCGTTGATCTTGATGGCACCAGAACGATATACTTCCTCGATAATGTAAGGCCCTTCCCATTTAGAGAGAAGTTTTCCTGCAAAAAATCTTAAATCAGAGTTGTATAGCAGGACATGATTACCTACATTGAATTCATGCTTTTGTATCCTTCTATCATGCCATCTCTTAACCTTTTCTTTAAACAACTTAGCATTCTCATAGGCTTGGGTTCTCCAATCATCAAGGGAGCTAATGTAAAATAACCTCTTCTCACCAGCAAGCTTGAAATCATAGTTAAGCTCTTTAATTTCCCAGTAAGCTTTATGTTCTAGCTCTAGAGGTAAGTGACATGCTTTAGCATAATCCATTTTATACAGAACATACCCATGGGGTTTTTGTAAGCGGTTCTATAAGCACATAATGCATCGTCAAATTTCTTAGACCAATTCTTTCTAGATCTATTAACGGTCTTTTGCAAGATCAAATTAATTTCTCTATCTCTCAATTCTACTTGACCACTAGACTGAGGATGGTAAGGAGATGCAATTCTGTGATTAACATCATACCTAGCAAGGAATTTTTGGGAAGCACCATGAATAAAGTGTGAACCACCATAAGGCATTAAATATCAAGGGACTCCAAATCTATGGAAAATAACTTCTTTTAGCATTTTCATAGAAGTGTTATGATCAACACTACTAGTTGGAATAACTTCAACCCGCTTAGTAACACAATCAACAACAACTAGAATATGAGTATATCCATTGGACTTTGGAAAAGGTCCAATATAATCAAAACCCCAAACATCAAATGGTTCAATAACAAGAGAGTAATTCATAGCCATTTCCTAACATCTACTACTATTACCAATTCCTTGACATTCATCACAAGACAAGACAAACTTACGAGCATCCATGAAGAGAGTAGGCCAATAAAAACCGGATTGTAATACCTTGTGTGCAGTTCTATCTCTAGCGTGGTGTCCTTCGTAGGCCTCGGAGTAACACTTGTGTAGGATCTGTCCCTGTTCATGCTCACATACACAACGTATAATAATACCATCTACTCCTTCTTTATAAAGGTGTGGATCGTCCCAAAAGTAATGTCTTAAATCATAGAATAACTTTTTCTTTTGTTGGTATGTGAAACTAGGCGGTACAAATTTAGCAACAATGTAGCTAGCATAATCAGGATACCAAGGAGCACTGCGTGGAGCATTTATGATAGCTAATTGTTCATCAGGAAAGCTATCATCAATAGGTAGTGGGTTATAAGAACACTCTCCAATCTAGACAAGTTATCCGCTATGGGGTTATCAACACCCTTTCTATCAATAATATGCAAATCAAACTCTTGTAGCAGAAGAACCCATCTAATAAGTATAGGTTTAGCATGTTTATTTTTCATAAGGTATTTAATAGCAGCGTGATCAGTGTGAACAGTTACTTTGGAATCAACAATATAAGGTGTGAACTTATCACATGCAAACACAACTACTAAAAATTCATTTTCAGTGGTAGCGTAGTTTCCTTGAGCATTGTCTCGAGTTTTACTAGCATAATGGATAACATTTAATTTCTTATCAACTCTTTGTCCTAGAACAACACCAATAGCATAATCACTAGCATCACACATAGTTTCAAAGGGTAGGCTCCAATCACGTGGTTGAACAACATGTGAAGTGATCAAGGCTCTCTTAAGAATTTCAAATGCTTCTTTAAAATCATCATAAAAAACGAATGGAACATCTTTTTGCAAAATATTAGTGAGAGGCCTAGAAATCTTAGAGAGGACTTTAATAAACCTCCTATTGAAACTAGCATGACCAAGGAAACTTCTTATACCCTTGATATCTGTAGGACACGACATTTTTTCAATAGCATCAACTTTAGCTTTATCAACTTCAATACCTCTTTCTCAGATTTTGTGTCCCAAGACAATGCCTTCATTAACCATAAAATGGCACTTCTCCCAATTCAAGAAAAGATTAGTTTCTTCACGTCTCTGCAAAACTCGATCAAGGTTGCTCAGGCAATTATCAAAAGAAGTTCTGTAAACCTAAAATCATCCATGAAAACCTCAACAATCTTTTCACAAAAGTCAAGGAATATAGCCATCATACATCTTTGAAAGGTGGCAGGTTCATTGCATAAACCAAAAGGCATACGTCTATAATCAAAGGTACCAAAAGGGCAAGTAAAAGTAGTATTCTCTTGATCCTCTTTTGACATAGGTATTTGAGAGAAACCAGGATAACCGTCTAGAAAGCAAAAATGTGTATGTTTGGATAGTCTTTCTAGCATTTGATCAATAAAAGGTAGAGGGTAATGATCTTTCCTCGTAGCTTTATTTAATTTCCTAAAATCAGTTACCATTCTATATCTTGTAACAATTCTTTGCGGGGTCAATATTTTATTATCATTAGGAACTACGGTAATACCTCCCTTTTTAGGGACACAATGAACGAGACTAACCCATCTACTATCAGCAATAGGATAAATTACACCTGCCTCCAGAAGCTTTAGTATTTCATTTTCACCACTTCCTTCATTTTAGGATTTAACCGGCATTGGTGATCAGCAACTCGTTTACCATCAGGATCCATATTAACTATGTGCTGACATAGAGTGGGACTAATGTCCTTAAGATCATCAAGAGTACATCCAATAGCAACATGATGTTTCCTCAAAGTTTTTGATAATCTCTTTTCTTCATGCTCTGAAAGGTTAGCACTAATAATAAAAGGATATATCTCCTTTTCATCAAGATAAGCATACTTCAAAGTATTAGGTAATTGTTTAAGATCAAACACGGGATCACCCTTGGGTGGAGGAGGATCCCCAAGTATTTCAACTGGCAGGTTGTGTTTCAAAATAGGTAGGAGATCAAAGAAAATATTATCTATTTGATTCCTTTAATTCATATGCATATCATTTTCATGGTTTAGCAAATATTGTTCTAAGGGGTCAGAAGGAGGCACAACGATAGAAGTGACACCAATAATTTCATCTTTACTAGGCAATCCTTTCTCATAGGCACAACGATAGAGAAAATGAACTCATGAGACACATCCCCAAAACTTGCAGTAACCGTTTATTTCTCACAACCAATCTTAGCATTAACATTATTCAAGAAGGGTCTACCAAATATAATGGGACAAAAATCATCTTGCGGGAAACCAAGAACAAGAAAATCAGTAGGATACTTGACTTTCCCACACAAGACTTCAACATCTCTAACAATCCTAGTTGGTGCAATAGTATCTCTATTAGCAAGCTTGATGGTAACATCAATTTCTTCTAATTCAGCTGGTGCAATATCATTCATAATTTCTTAGTATAAGGTAAAGCGAATTGCACTCACACTAGCACCCACATCACATAAGCCATTATAGCAATGATCTC
This sequence comes from Hordeum vulgare subsp. vulgare, assembly GCF_904849725.1. Taxonomy (NCBI): domain Eukaryota; kingdom Viridiplantae; phylum Streptophyta; class Magnoliopsida; order Poales; family Poaceae; genus Hordeum; species Hordeum vulgare. The sequence goes on along the minus strand of NC_058521.1, from coordinate 278,766,464 downwards.
CTATTTTAACTGAAACAACACGCACGCCAACAATAGGTCTATGTTTACTTTTAGTATCAGGTCTAGAAATTCTAGCAGCTTCATCACTTTAACCATAGAAATATTAGGTTCAACCTTAATTTGTTCAGGAGGTATAGGTGTTCTAGTACAACTCTTATGAACCACAGTTGAAGCTTTAGTGTGGTCCTTTATTCTAACAGGAAAGGGTGGTTTGTGAATGTAAGCACTGGGACTAACAAGATCAACATTATAAACAATAGTTTCTTCTTCAAATTTAATAGGTTCAACCACTATAAATTAAATGGGAGGATGCTATTTAGACCAATTCTCCTTGGGGAGATCAACATGATTAGCAAAAGATTCACATAATGAAGCTACTACCTTAGAGTCAAGTCCATATTTAGTGCTAAAATCACAAAAAGCATAGGTGTCTATAAAGGATTTAACACAATCAAACTTAAGGCTAGTACCTGACTCATGAACTTCGTCGAGTTCCCAATCTTCGTAGTTACATTTAATTCTTTCCAATTAGTCCCATTCGAATTCAATATCTTTCTTCATAAAGGAACCAACACAAGAAGTATCGAGCATGGATTGATCATTACGAGAGAACCGAGCATAAAAATTTATGAATAATAATTTCTCTCAGGAGCTCATGATTGGGGCATGAATATAACATTGACTTAATCCTACCCCAAGCTTAACTGATTCTTCCTCCTTCACGAGGCCAAAAATTATAAATATAATTCCGATCATGATGAACCAGATGCATAGGATAAAACTTTTGATGAAATTCCGATATTGTAGTTCCATAATCCAATATCATCACATAGCCTATACCATGTCAACGCATTTTCCTTCAAATATAAAGGAAATACCTTCGTCTTGACATCATCCTGGTGCAGACCTGCCAGCTTAAATAATTCACAACCTTCATCCACATAGGTTAGATGCAAATCAGGATGTATTGTTCCATCTTGATCTCCTGCATAAGGATGTAGTGTTCCATTTAGATCTCCTGCATAAGGATTAGCTAGCAGTTTTTCTATCGTACCAAAAGGTATTTCATAATAAATATTTTTAGTAGGTGCAACAGTTTCAGGAGCACCTCTTTGTGTTTCTAGTCCAGGCGAAGATACCCCGAACAAGCCCCTCAAAGGATTATTTTCCATAGTGACAAGTGACTGTAAATTTCAACACAGTATATCAATTTTTCCTTACAAAGTTCCACTCACCAAAGGAGCTTCACTCCACGGCAACAGCGCCAGAAAAGAGTCTTGATGACCCAGAAGTATAGGGGATCTATCGTAGTCCTTTCCATAAGTAATAGTGTCGGTGCACTCAAGAGTGGGGTCCGTAGTGCCCCGGACTTTTGCACGGGCGCAAAGAGCCCCTGCCAGCAGGGCATGGTAGGACCCAGACAAGATGCATCCCCCAAGATTACCAAGGCCCCGGCAAGACAGCCAATGCCACACCTATTTAGTGGGTGTGACGAGCTCGCCAAGTACAAAACCTGGACAAGCCTCCCTTGTCGGGATGACAACCGAAGCCCCCAGCAAGCTCCCTTGTAGGGACAAAGGCCCAAGGCCCCGACAAGCTCCCTTGACGGGATGACGGGACTAGGCATTGGAGGGATACCGCCCTTGCCATAGTGCCACCGCCCCCAAGTTCCAGCGCATTCTGCATGCGCCAGCGCAGTGTCAAGGTGTCGAAATACCCGGATACGTGTCGTCACCAGCACATTGCTGACAAGGACAAGACGTGCATTTAATGCACCTGACAGCGGTAGATTGATAAGCGCCGCCCTAGGTTCCCTGTAAATTCTCGTGAACCTACCACCGATCACTGTAGGTGACACCTTTGCCTATAAAAGGAGGCCCTTAGCTCATTCACAAGGGCTTGGACTCTTTGGACATTGGCTTAGAAGAAGGTTATCAGCAGTTACTGTAATAATCAACAACAAAACGCTTAATACGACCAGACAAGCAGGACGTAGCGTTTTACGCGTAAGCGGCCCGAACCTGGGTAAAAAGGCTTGCCAACTGCTGATCGTTAGCTCTACTCTTGACGTCACGTTTCCCCGCCCTACGATCACAAGGGTTTCATGTTGATTCCCATAGGTGTCGACGTAGCATCGCCGACATCTTTTGCGCGCCAGGTAGGGAGGGAAGGTTGCGTTAACCTGTCCTAGCCATCAGTGCACCACCTCTTCTTCATCGCCATGGCCCCCCAAGATAAGGGGCGCTTCGGCGGCCAACGCTCCCGCACCCAGCCCTCCGGCCCAGGCGGGGGAAGGAGAAGGCGCAGGCGCACGACAATGAGGTGGAGGCCCCGAGCTTCCGCAGCATTCTCGAGAGCAAACCCAGGCGAGTGGGGTCGCCCGCCGCCGCGGCGATCATCCTCGCCCCGGTGTGTCGAAGGACACGGCCGCGCGACCAACCGAGTGCACGGCCATGCCCAAAGATGCGACGGCGCCTTTCAAGGTGCCCACGCAAGCGCACGCATCGCGGCGTTCTCAGGCCACACAGGGCGGATCGCCCCAGGAGTTCAGCGATCCGCCGCCACCCAAGGGGACCCTTGGACACCGTTCTCGAGGTACACCCAGCAGGCGTACCCACTCTGTTACGGCGTGGGCTGGCGAGTCACCGCATGACCAACAGGGAGCTCCTTCTAACACGGGTAAGAGTAAGAGCCCCTCGACGTCCTCGCACATCTCGCTGCCACCCGCACGGGTGGAATAACTGAAGTGAGCCCAACTGCTCCTAGATTTCCCTCCAATGGCGGACAAGCAAGAGGAGTGGAGAGACACAATCCAAAGCCTCCTCGCAGTCGCTGATGGAGACCAACCGCAGGAGGCGGGGACGTCGAAATGACCCCCAGCAAGCACGCTCGAGACCGTACTGAGAAAGTTTGGGCTCCCACGGCCACCGTGCACTCTCCTCCATGGTGACGACAATAGGTCATCGTCTCTGACGACTCGACCGGGTCATCCGACCCTGGCTACCGCCGTGACGAGGGGGACATTCTCCACGAGCGACGCGGGGAAGACGCTCACACCCTCATCGAGCGACGACGCGAGACGTGCCGTCAATCGGATATGCGTGCTGGAACCGCTGCTGGCACGCCAGCTTCAGGGTACCCTAGCGGCCTACCCTACGAGGTGGGATATCCAGCATTTACCCGTGAATTATGGCAAGTCTAGTGGCCCAGCTCCCGTACTTTCAAGCCGGAGATTCCGGAAAAGTATAATCGCAAGACCCACCCGTCGGAGTTCCTCGGCATCTATGCCATCGCGGTGCAGGCTGCCGGGGGACGAGACGAGAAGATATTATCCAACTAATTCCCGTTGGTTCTTAAGCCCAACGTCAGGTCTTGGTTGATGCACCTCCCCAAGAACTCCATTTCCTCCTGGAAAGGATTGTGCCAGGACTTTGTTTTTGCCTTCACTGGTGGCCACCGAGCTCCTGGTCAGGAAAGCGACTTGCACATCATCCCCCAAAAGGAGGGTTAATCCCTGCGCAAGTACATCCAGAGGTTCAGCCGCATCCAACACAACATCCCGAACATTCACCGAGCTGCCATGATCAGTGCGTTCCACCAGAACATTTATAATCAAAAGATGCGTGAAGAGCTGGCGATGAACAAAGTCCGCGACGTCGCCAAGCTTTACACTCTGGCAGACAGATGCACGCGTGCAGAAGAAGGAAGGAGGCTTCCTGGCGAGAACGCCGGTGTTGAAGCCGACTCCAAAGATGAAGACGTCGACGTTCCCACCAAGAGGGGAAAGCGGCATAACAAGAACCGGATAGGCAAGACCGTGTTTGCCGTCGAGGCGACTACCGATTCCGATTCCGCCAAGAAGGCGAAAGTCAAGACCTTCGGCAAGGATGCTGCTGGGTGTGGCTCCTTCCAGGCCTTTGCGTCCGACGAAAAACCGGATGGCTCCAGCACCCAGTACTTCAAGATCCACCGCACCAAGGGCCACAACCTCCAGCATTGACGGCAGGTTGAACAGCTTGCCGAGAAGCAGAGAGCCGAATACCAAAGGTGCGACAAGGAGAAGGCCGAGCAAGGTGGCGAAGGGTCAGGCGGGAAGAAGGGCGCCCAAGGGGGCCGCCCCGGCAAGTTCAAAGGCAAGAAAGCAAGGCCCGCACAATCGTGCAAGAAGATGGAGGAGGATGATAATGAGGACTGCCCCGACGGCGACTCCAGCGACCACGAATTCCAGAGGGCAACGGACATGATGTGCCTTGAAGGAGGCGCCTTGCTACATTCTTCCCACCGCCAGCTCAAGAAATGGGCGCGTGAAGTGATTGCAGCAGAGCCCTCCAACGGCGTCTGCAAGTCTCTGAGATGGTCGTAGACACCGATCATTTTTGACTCCAAGGACCACCCAGACCACGTCACTGTGGTCAGGTGCTTGCCGTTGTTGGTATCACCAACGATCCGCAACCTCATAGTGACGAAAATGCTAGTAGACAGAGGGGCTTGCCCGAATCTCATCTCCCCTGATGTGATCCAAAAGTTGCAGATCCCCGAAGAAGACCTTGAGGACACAGGCGCTTTCCAAGCGATCAACCCCGGGAAGATCTAGCCTCAGGGAAAGATCACGTTGCGAGTAACTTTCGGCAGCGATGAGAACTACCGAATGGAAAAGGTCGTCTTCGACTTCGCCAATAACCCGTTCGCGTACAATGGAATCCTGGGGCGCCCTCCGTTGGCCAAATTCATGGCCGCCTCGCACTACGCCTACGGTACCTTGAAGATGCCTGGCCCGGTCGGCGTCATCGTCATCCACGCCGCCAAGAAAGACGCCCTCCGGTGCACCGACTGCAATCGAGGCCCCTTCCGCCATTACTGAGATCCCAGGAGAGAAGAAGGCCGACAAGAGGACCTCCTGCGTCGACCCCGGCAAACACACCTTGTCAGAGTATTGTGCTGCTGACAAGGACGTGCGCGAAAGCTCTACCACGCGGAGCAAAAAGTCCAAGGCCGCTCCACCTGACACCAAGAAGGTGCTAGCCAAGGAAGACGGCTCGGGTGGAACTGTCACCATCAGTTCCACCCTCGACATCAAATAGGAAAGCGCGCTCGTCGCCTTCCTACGGGAAAATATATATGTGTTTGCTTGGCAACCGTCAGATATCCCCGGTGTTCCCCGGAAGGTGATTGAGCACCACCTTGCCGTGTGTCCACACGCGCGGCCGTTCAAGCAGAAGGTGAGGAAACAGGCCCTGGAGAGGCAAGAGTTTATTGCCGAGGAGATCAAGAAGCTAGAAGCAGCAGGCCTAGTCAGAGGGGTCATCTATCCCTCGTGGTTGTCCAATCGAGTCTTTCTGCGCAAGGCAAACGGGAAGTGGCGGCTTTGTATTGACTTGACCGACGTAAATAAGGCATGTCCCAAGGATCCCTTCCCCTTACCGCGCATCGACCAGATTGTTGACTCCACTGCCGGCTGTGACTTGTTGTTCTTCCTTGATGCCTACTCCGGTTATCACCAGATCTACATGGCCGAGGAAGATCAAGCAAAGACCGTGTTCATCACCCCTTGTGGCATGTACTGCTTTGTGAGATTGCCTTTCGGGTTAAAAACCGCCGGTTCAACTTCCGCAAGGGTGATCCAAATTGATTTTGAACCCCAACTCCATAGAAATCCGGAAGCCTATATGGATGACATAGTGGTCAAAACCAAGGACAGGTCGACCCTTGTGCAAGACCTAGAAGAAATGTTTGCCAACCTACGCAAAATCAACCTCAAGCTCAACCCCGAGAAATGTGTCTTCGGTGTCCCATTTGGCAAGCTTCTCGGGTTCTTCGTGTCCCAACATGGGATCGAAGCCAATCCCGACAAGATCAAGGCCATCGAACAGATTGAGGCACCAAAACGCGTCAAGGATGTGCGACGCCTAGCCGGTTGTGTAGCTGCCCTGAACCGGTTCATCTCCAAGTTCGTTGAGCGCACCCTACCCTTCTTCAAAATCTTGAAGAAGGCGGGGCCGATGGAATGGTCTCGTGAGGCAGAAGTGGCACTACAAGATTTGAAGAAGTACCTCTCCTCCGCACCCATGCTGGTGGCCCCTAGACCCCAAGAGCCGCTGCTCTTGTATCTGGCGGCGACCAACCAGGTGGTAAGTGCTGCCTTGGTGGCGCAGAGGGAGGAAGGCGATGAAGCCCCGGCAAAGGCGACGCGACTCAATGAGGATGCGCAGAACAGAGAACAACGGCCCCTATGGAGTCAGTGGGCAACCAAGAAAAGTCCTCGCCAACCGGCGAGCCTGAGCAACAGAAGAAGTTGGTGCAACGCCCAGTCTATTTCGTCAGCTCCCACCAGCAAGGGGCCAGGACGAGATATTCCGGAGTGCAGAAGCTGCTTTTTGGCCTCCTCATGGCCTCAAGAAAGTTGCGCCACTACTTCCAAGCACACGAGATTACCGTTGTCACTCGCTTCCCGCTGCAAAGTGTTCTGGGAAACCCCGATGCGATTGGTAGGATAGTGGAATGGATATTGGAGTTGTCTAGCTTCGGCCTCAAGTTCGAGAGCACCTTGACCATACAGAGCAGGGCCTTGGCGGAATTCATTGCAGAATGAACCACGACGCCGGATGAAGAAACACCAGAATCAACCCTCCCGGGCAGAGAATCAGATGAGGAATGGGTCATGTACTTCGATGGAGCGTTCTCCCTCCAGCGCACTGGGGCTGGCTACTGCTAGTCGCGCCTACCAGAGAGCATCTCAAGTATGTGATCTAGATGTATTTCCCCCGGGAGAAGTCAACCTGCAACACCATAGAGTATGAAGGGCTGCTTGCCGGACTCAGGATCGCGACAAATCTTGGAATTCGGAAGCTCATCATCAGAGGTGACCCCCAGCTGGTCATCAGGAAAGTCAACAAAGACTATGAGAGCCTGTTGATGGAAGCCTATGTGGAGGAGGTGAGAAAGTTGGAGGAACGCTTTGATGGTCTACAGATGGAGCACGTACCCCGTGCCGAAAACACCATCACAGATGACCTATCAAAGTGCGCAGCACTTAAACTTCCTATGGAACCAAGAACTTTCGTGCTACGAGTGACTCAACCCTCCGTGGCACCACCAACCTAGCCACACAAAAGGAAGAAGCTTAACTCCGGCAAGTACTTCCCGGCAGACTTGCCAAGGAGATCAGGCAAGATCCTTGCCGCGGAAGAAGTTGTCGGACCAAAAGCAATGCATGTCGTGGGGGATCCCACCCCGGTAGAAGACATGCCATAAGTCCTCGCCGTCGAGCCCCACGCTCCGGCATGGGTGCAACACATAGTCCGATACCTCGAAACTGGGGCATTTCCCGAAGAACCCTAAGAAGCAGAATAAGTAGCCCGCCAATCAAGCATGTACCAATTCGTGGATGATGCCCTCTATAGAAGATGACTGAATGGCGTGAAGCTGAAGTGCATTCCCCAGGAGGAAGGACTGGAGCTGTTGGCCGAAATACACGGAGGAATATGTGGATCCCACATAGGGTCAAGGGCCCTTGCCGGCAAGGCGTTCCGGCAAGGTTTCTTGTGGCCCACAGCCCTCCAGCATGCAACTGCACTAGTAACCAAGTGTGAAGCGTGCCAGTAACGTTCAAGAAAGCTTCATTAACCAGCACAAGCTCTCCAAACGATCCCTCTCTCATGGCCATTCTCGGTGTGGGGGCTCGATATTCTCAGGCCCTTCCCCCGCGCCGCCGGGGGCATTGAGTACTTGTACGTCGCAATTGACAAGTTCACAAAGTGGCCAGAAGTGGAGCGAGTGAGAAAGGTGACAACGCGATCAGCCGTCAAGTTCTTCAAGGGGATAGTCTGTCGCTTTGGCATCCCGAACAGGGTCATCATGGACAACGACACCCAGTTCACGAGTCGCATCTTCATGCAATACGCCCAAGACCTCGGCGGCAAAATATGCTTCGCTTCCTTCGCTCACCCAAGGAGCAACGGCCAAGCCGAAAGAGCAAAGGCCGAGGTACTGCGCAGGCTCAAGACCAGAACTTTTGACAAGCTACATGAGCATGGAAAGCACTGGATTGATGAACTGCCGACGGTTCTTTGGTCGATCAGAACGACACCAAATTGAGCCATCGGCCAGATACCATTCTCCCTGGACTACGGGGCAGAAGCAGTTCTTCCCACGGAGCTCATTTATGGATCACCTCGGGTGCTCGCTTAGGATGAGGTTGAGCAAGAGCAATTGCGTCCAGACGACGTAGTGCTTCTCGAGGAGACCCCAATTCACGCAGCTGTGTGAGCCTCTCGCTATGAGCAAGCCTTGCACTGCTATCATCGCTGCAAGGTATGAGCCAGAAGTTTCGAGGAAGGCTGTGACAATCCGAGACCGACGCCCCTGAAGATTCCCCTTTTATTCTGTTGATGTCGTCTGATTATTTTAATTGTCGCACCATCATCACATCATTCGCATCATCTGCATTGCATCGACATCCCGTTGCCGCCAGTTTTCATAAATTTGCATCCGTTATTAGTTGTCGGTTCTCTCCGCGTTTGTCGTTGACCGTCTCGAGCCCGACCACACACGCACGGGCCCGTGGCATCGTTTAGAACCTTGTTTTTAAAAGTGTGTATTAAACTTTCTTGGATTCAATTGAAACATGGCGTGCAGTCTTATTTTAATATAGGTAGACCGCCTGCCAATTTTCGTCCTAATCGGAGTTCGTCTGGTACCCAAACGGTCGACCGTTGCGGCACCGTATTCGGTTATCGTCGCATGTTTTTTGGTATTTTAAGTCGCATTGCCGGGTGCTCGTTTTCCCTCTCAACTCCGGCTAGCCCCTCTACATAGCCTAACCTAACCCTAGGGCATTTTTGGAGCATCCGGTCGAGATCTGAGGGTCCGAAAACGCCCCATTTGGCAAACCCTAGCTACCCCGACTATAAAAGGAAGGGTCTCCCCTTCCATTTTTGCCTCTCTCTCTCTTCCTTGAAATCCACACTGCCCACTTAACCCTAGCCGCCTCCAGCAAACCCCCTCCTCTCTCCTCAGCCGCCAGGGCCCGCCGAAGCCCATCCGCAGTCCTCCCGGGCCCGGATCCGTCGGTCGCCGGCCGCTCGCCCCGCTCAGCACCGCTCCCTCCCGCGAGCCTGAGCTCTCTGCTGCCCTAGCCGTCGGCCAGCTGCTGCCCCTAGCCAACGGACAGCCACCGCCCCTAGCCGCCGATAGCGTTGCCACGCTGCCAGATCTCATTGCCCCGTTCAGAGGAGCCTCTGGCCCTTCTTCCCCGCGCCTCGCGCCGAGCCTCCTGCCCGAGCCGCCGCCCAAGCGCAAGGCGAGCCGGCCCAGTGCGGCCTCCTCTGCGGCCCATCCCGCGACCGTGGCCCATCGACATCACCTCCAGATCTGGCCTGAGGCCGTCAGGTGAGCTATTTCCCGCTCCCCACGCGTTTTTGTTAAATCGCGCCCATGTCCTGTTTTGGGCCAGGTCTAGTTTCGACACGTAGGTATTTTAGATTAATCTGAGATTTATTTTATTTCAGAAAATATGCTAGATATTAAAACGCTCGTATCTTTTTATTCGTGCATCGGATCAAGGCGAATTATATATGTAACTCATGTAGAATTTCGCGTAGATTATGATTTTACAACTTACATGCATGTTTGAAGTGGTTTGGCCCACCGTATGCCTAGATTTGTGTGCTGTCCTAATAGGGAATTATTCCGTAGCTATTTTTATGCGTGCCGGATTATTCAAATACTATAGATAAAATGTTCGTGTTGTTCCCGACCCTTTTCCATGTATTTTAGAGTAGTTGCTTGAATGTTTGCATGTAGGTTCCGTCGCTAGTTTGCCATGTCGTGTTTAGGACATATTATCGCATATATGTGTGGTGCTAGTTTATTTTTCGAACCCCACATATTGTATATGTTTTCGGGGTAGAAAAATCCATAGAATTTAAATGTACATTTAGTTTCAGCTTTTGAGCAAGTTTGTGCACGTGATATTTTGCCATGTTGCCCTTTTGTTTATTTTGTGGGATTTATTCCATGCATGATATGATTGACTTGTCAACTAGAGATATGCCCTTGGATATGCAATTGCTAGCCCGTGGTAATTTTGGTTGCAATAAAAATCCATGTTTAGGTGTTTTTTGCTTGTTGTCAACATGCTAGAAAATAGTGCTGATTTGGAGATGCAGAAATATTTCTAAGTCTGAAATCTATTATATTTTGTTGCTGTCTTGCCATGAGTTTTTCTGGTGATCTATAACTCTTTTGAGGTTGGTGCAATGGAGTTAGTCGTAGTCCTTAAGATTCTCTAGAATTATGTGAATTTTCAAGCCATTTGGATCCCTGTAGATTATAGTTTTGTTGGTGTCAATATGCCTTTAGATCAAAAACTCCACTGTCAAAACTGATATTTTCACTAAGTCTGAAATTGTGTGTCAGATGCCATTTTATGAGTTCTTTTCCTAGTGATCCATGCTTCCATGCTAGATCTTAATAGTAGTATGTTGCAGTGCATCTTCACCACTACCTCCTCATGTCTTGTTTGAGCATTTTAGATTTATGTAGCTCGTTGTTTTGGGGTCTAGAAAATGCCATGTTGTTGTTTTTGGCAGATTATGACTATTTCTTGTGTAGCTTGTATTTGTTGAACCGTTGCTCCGTTTTGATCATGTCCTATATGAAACTTGCTTAGAATCTCATGCAGCTTCATATTATGTGGCTGCCTTCTTGTTTTGGGATGCTTCTGACTGTCATTGTATACATATTGCCCTCATGCCATCATATCTTGAGGAGATCATATCTTTTGAACCGTAGCTCCGTTGGAGATGCTCTCTATGTGTAAATTGATTGGAGCGAGGCGTAGAATCTCGGGAACCTATTTATTTTGATCTTTAACAAATATTTAAATGTGTTAGTTCAGATCTGGACATAATTTTAATTTAACGCATGATGTCAGTTCGGAGATGATATATGTCATTTCCGACATCATTTAAAATGCCTAGATAGGTAGTTTAATTATGCTTCACCTCTTGCCATGTTTAACCAAAATTTAATATTGTCGTGTACCTAATCGGGATAGAACTAAATAATTCGTATGTGGAGTATCGTCAATATGCAACTCCTTGCATATTGAACTTCACTTAATGTGTAGTATTTGATTGTTGTGAATTGACATGCCTTGTCTTGAATATATTCAGTTGAACATGCATCATATGTGCATTGCATCTTGTTGTGCATGTGCCGTGGTGAATATCGTGTGTTGATTCTTGTTTTCGGTTTCCTTCGTCTCGATAGAGTTCCGCAAGCGTGTCGGAAAATGAGGACCCGTTCGACTACATCGGTTCATCTGCTTCACGGAGTCATTCTTCTTCCAAGCGGGATCTCAGGCCAGATGACCATTTCCCTAGATACCATTACTATCATTGCCATGCTAGTTGTTTCGTTTCTATCGCTATGTCTCGCTGCCTACCACATGTTAAATATCAGCCTCTCAACATTGCCATGAAAACCTTCAACCTGTTCACAACCTAGCAAACCAGTGATTGGCTATGTTACTGCTTGCTTAACCATGTGTTAGCGTTGCTAGTTGCAGGTGCAGTTGCTTCCATGTGATAACATGGGTTCCTTGTTATATCACCCTACTAATTGCTATTTAATTTAATTCACCTATATACTTGGTAAAAGGTGGAAGGTTTGGCCTTTTCTAGCCTGGTGTTCTGTTCCACCTTTGCCCCCTTAGTTTCGGCTACCGGTGTTATGTTCCATAAATGAAAGCTCCTAGATTCTCGTTTTAGGATAAAAGCTCGTTTGGCAAGGCCCAACATTGGTACTATATTTTCCCAACATAATAATTCTGTTAATACTAAAAGCATAGGGAGATAGTGCTACCCGAGGAGTAATTAAACATAATACAGGGAGGGCCAGTGCTAATGGTGTTGGTCGAAAACAGAGCCGTTTGCGGGGCCAACCCGGGGCAACTCGAGTGATTTCTATCACGCCACTGTATGTTGCGCTCATCCGATTGTGCCCGTGAGAACGAGATATGTGGCTCCTATCGGGATCGTCGGCACGTCGGGCGGCCTTGCTGGACTTGTTTTACCTTTATCGAGCGTCTTGTGCGAGGGACTCCGAGAATGCTTTGAGCTAACTCGAGATTGAGGTTTTCCAGTAGGGATCCGAGGAGATCACGGGTTTCCCTGATTGAGGTCATTCCGTCGCAGCGTGTGGTAGTTTGTGATGGACTAGTTGGAGCACCCCTGTAGGGTTAAATCTTTCGAAAAGGCATGCCCGCAGTTATGTGGCAATGTGGAAATTTTGTTTAAAACTGGTTCTAGATAACTTGAAGTTAACTTAATTAAAACTTGCGAACTGAGTGCGAAACCGTGACTGTCTCTTTCGTGAGCTCCTTGTCCGATCGAGGACATGGTGGGGTTATGTCTGACGTAAGTAGGTGTTCAGGATCATTCATTTGGTCATCAGTAGTTCACGTCCGCCATGCGTAGATCTTCCCCCTCTTTATTCTTGTACTCATAAGTTAGCCACCTCATATATTGCTTAGTCGCTTATTACAGCCTCACCACTTAACCATACCTCACCCATTAAGCTTTGCTAATCTTGATACCTTTGGAAATGAGATTGTAGAGTCCCCTGAGGCTCACAGATAACTACAATGCCAGATGTAGGTACAGGTAAGGTGATTAAGACGTGAGCGTGATGATTGTTCATTTGGAGTTGCTTCTTCTTCTTCGCCGTCGATCTAGGATGGGTTCCAGGCTGGCAGCCTCGGGTAGCAAGGATGGACGTCGTTCTTTTCTCGTTTGTTTTCGTCCGTAGTCGGACCCTGCTCTTCTTCGTGATATTTATGTATTGTACTGATGTGATTATGATGTAGCTTGTGGCGAGTGTAAGCCAATTCCATATACTCTTCTCTTCAGTACATGTACTTGTAACGATATTCATTCTTGCGAAACGACGAGATGCGCTTCTATCCCTGTCGAGGCCCTCGTGCCAAAATAAGGATAGGATCGCATCTTGGGCGTTACAAAGGCGACCTTGTTCTTCGGCACGTTCTGTCGGCCAAGAATACAAACAAGTTAACACCGAAGTGGGAAGGCCCGTATCGTGTAGTGCGAGTAACCAGGCCCGACGCTGTCCGCTTGGAGACCGAAGATGGCTTAGCAGTGAGCAACTCCTAGAACATTGAGCATCTTCGAAAGTTCTACCCATAGGGAGAGGTTGCCGGGCTGACCGACGACCACCTTTTGTAAAAGTCTTGCCGAAGTTGCATGCAATACTTTGTACAAAGCCAGGCGAAAACCCTGAGCACAGTCAAACAAACCATAGCGTTCCACATCATCATATAAATTCTCATGATAGAAAACATGCATGCATCTATGATTTTGTGAAAGCACAAACTAACAAGGGGACCACAGCCCCGACAGATATTTTCCGTTTCTCCTTTCCTTTGAAAGACACGTACAACCCCACGCACAGGTTTGTCAGGGGGAAGATAGTGGGGATGCCCACAACAGTAGCAAGAGCCAAGATGATCCACTCGAGGCCAAAAATGGTAAACGCAGCTGGCAGATAACTTGGAAACACTTTGAGTAAGTCATTGGGTGAGCACGTCCCTCTCCTCTCTAAACGTCCTTGATTCTCTCACGTGGAAAAAACTGTGCACTGGGGATCATTGTCACAAGCCTTATAGACGTCGTCTCGAAGCGCGCTCAACAACTGAGATGGCTTGTCCGTCATACCTGTTTTGTAATAAGCATGCTCGGCAACCCATGGCGAGGCTCGGAAGGGCGCTAAACATCCTGTCGGTAGTGATAGCTCCGACAAGGTATCGCCCCACCCCCAAGGTGCTCGTGACAAGGCCGATCGTGCAAATGATTCCCCAACATACACACAAAGGCAGACCATGATAAAAAAAGAGAAAGAGAGAAAGGGACTGTGGAGGAAGAGAAGCACCGCTCTCTCGAACGAAGCACTTAGTATACTACTAATAACAATAATTATGTTCAAAGCACAGATTATAGTAACAAGGGGGCATGGGGGCTAGTCCCGACGTGAACCTCGCACCCTCTTAACTTTGTCTACCCTGTCGATGATAGGCATGACCTTCTCCTTAAAGGGCTTGGGGTCCACGTCCTTTGGCAGGCGTACCATGGAGAGATTCAGATCGGGGTTTCTGTACGCCAGCTTGGTGAGCGCCTTGAGGAGGATGTTCCGGCATAGCCATCGGGCCTCGCTCGCCAGCCGCATCACCTCGTCGGTCTGAAGACGCTTCAGGGTGTCGGTTAGACTCTCGAAGAACAAACCCAAATTGACGCTCGGAGGAGCCCCTGGAGAAGGAAAATAGCTAGGACCTTCGAGATCCATGGTGGCCAGCTGGTCGGCGATGTCAGACGCAACATTAACAAGGCGATGGTTCCACAACTTGACGGTCTTCACGTACTTGTTGTGGTCGATGGAGGCGGCATCGAGCTGTTCCACCGCGACCTGGAGCCTCCGAGTCAAATCCTCCTCTCGGGCCGCGCCCTCCTTGAGTGCCTCCTCCATAGGAGTCAATTTGTTTTGCATGGCCTCCAGGGAGGCATTGGCGCTACAAAGCTGGGCAGCCTTGTCAGCCGCAGTAGTCTCTGCATCCTTCAAGCTAGCAAGGGCCTTGTACCTCGCGGTGGAAAGCGCTGATCCCTTGTCGCAGAGACCATCGAGCTCTTCCTCGAGCTCTTTCACCATCCCGGTTAGCCCATCCTTGACGACTTGGGCGGCAGACGCTCGGTCGGTGACCTCCTGGATCTTGCGGCATATTCTGAAGCCTGAGCATCGAGGTCGCTCTTGAACCGGTCTGCTAGATCCTGAGTGCGCCGCGCCACCAGTTTCTCGACCTCCTCGTCCTTGGCACAGAGCCACTCTCTGAGCGCGCGCTCGCGAGCAGCGAGCTCCTTCTCATGGTCTTCTAGGCCGATCCGGATGTTGGTGAGGCGGGCTTCCTCGGTTGCAATTCGATGCCGAGACTCTTCCTCCTCCTTATGGATGTCATCCGACCGAAGGTTGAGCGCTTGGTCCTCGACCTTTAGCTTCTCTGGCTCGTTCTGCAGCGCCTTGTCAAAGTGAGCCCATGTTTCCTCGAAACGCTTCTCAAACACCACTTCCGCCGCCTTGATGTCCCCCTCCCGGGAGTCCATCTTCTCCCTCCTGGCTTGATACAAGGCATGGAGATGGCCGATGTGGTCTCTCATGGAAAGAAAGAGCTGCTCCTCGTTGAGCTTTTCATCGCCGGCTTCCAGCCCCACCCAGGCGTCAGGACCAACGCCGGTAGAAACCTCCGCGTCAACGCTCTCCCACTCCACCAAGAGCCTGTATTGCTCCGCCCCCGGCGGGACGACGAACGTCTCCTTGCCGACGCGTAGGTATGCGCTACCCGGGATATCCCCAGGCCAGGAGGCTGACGGCGACCTTCCTCTCCTCCAGTGGGCTGGGATTACTTGCCCCTGGCAGTCTCCTCGACCCCAGTAGGCGAAGAGTCGTTGGGACGCGCCTCCGGGCCCTCGACGGGCCTCCGGCCAGTTATGGGCCCCTCTGCAGGCTCCTGGATATCCCGATCCTGCTCCCGCTCCTTGTCGGCGGCCTCGCACGCCAGGGCATCGGCGGCTTCAGCAGCCGCTTCACGGGCAACCTCCGTAACCATGGCCTCAACGTCCATCTCCTCCGCGGGAGAAGCATCTAGGGGACAGGAAGGGAAGTGGAACAATCAAGATCAGGCCAATTAATCAAGAAGAGAAATCAAGGCCCAACTTGCGGATGCTCCTGGATAGATGCTTACCTCGAAATCCGCAGGTTCCAGCGAGGCGCGTTGGGGCTTTGCAGGGGGCTAGCCATGGGAGTGGTCGGAAGCGCCGATGAAGCCTCTGGAACGTCCACCAAAGGATTGTCATTGCTCGGCTCCACGGCACCTCCCGGGGGCCCATCACCGGCCGACGCATCAGCTTCCACCAAGGGATCACCATCGGCTTCCCTCCTGGGGCTTGCCGAGGGCACCCCACCAACCGACGGGTCCGCCCTTGCCAACGGATCGCCGGAGGCTGACACCCTGGCCCTCTTCGCCAACCTTTGGGCCAGCGTCTGGGTGTCCCTGCAGGTGGACAGCGGCATGAAATCTGTAAAAGCACCAAGAAAGTAAGGATGGTGGGGAGACGGAAGATCGAACTCATACTCGTCGTCCTCCTCCTCCGAACTCAGGGTTGAGATATCATAATCCACCTCCGCCCAGGCACTCATCGACGGGGTGCCGCCCTCGGACGTTTGGCGAGTGCAGCAAACGGGCCTTGGCGGACCAGGATCTTGCAGCCGACGCGACGGCGGTAGACGCCCGTTCCTCTAGGCGACCCCCAACAGCCAAGCTGCCGGCACCCCCGGCGAGCTCGGCTTGCGGCGGCGCCTCACCACCAATTGCTTCCCCGCCGTGGAAGCCCTCACCCCCAGCCCCGATGGCGAGGGTATGCTCCTCCACCCGGCGGGCGATGTCCGCTTCTTCCTCGGCAATGGTCTCGTGGACGAGGCCGCTTTCCTCCCGCATGGAGACCTCCAACAATCTGTCGAAGAAAGACGAGACCACCTCCGCCGTGGGATCTAGCCAGGTTGCGACCATACCGTGAGTATCACAGTCCGGCATCATCGCCGTGAGTCTTCTCAGGGCCGAGCTATTGCACAACGAAAAGACCCCCCGCGGCAACCGGATCTTTAGCTCAGAGCTGAACAACTTCTGATAGAAGTACCCAAGTTCCATGGCCGTTAGATTGTTGTCCACCCCGGGTCACAGCCGCATGACATCCGTCAGGTTCACAAAGGACGAAGCCAGGCTCCCTCCCCTGTACTAGAGGGGGGCGATGCGCGTGCGGATGAAATCGGCGGCCACCATATCCATCGTAAGCCCCGCGGCCCTGAGGCGCAAGATCCTGGTGGTGGTGATGGTCAGCTTATCATCGTCAGGGGACAAATCGCTCCAGCCCTCTCCCGGGGACCCAATCCTGGAGGACCTGGGCTCGCAACAGGGCAGGTACCCCTCATGTCGAATCCAGCACCATTTCCCCCGCCACTCGTCCCACTTCTCGCGGAGGGTACCACCCGAAAGGGCCTCCCCGCCCTAGATACGAGGAGTGAAGTAGTGGTAGAAGAGAGTTGTGTTGGCAGTGATCCCGACGAAGTTCTCGCAGAGGTGCGCAAAGATGGACATGTAGGTCAAGGCGTTCGGCGTAAAATCGAGGAGGCGGAAGCCGTAGGTGTGCATGAGGTCGACAAAGAACTCTTAGAAAGGCGGGCAAACCCCGTAGAACAAGTAGTCGGCGAAGAAGCGGAACTGGTCCGGGCCCCCACTTCCCATGCCGGGGAGCACCTCGGTGACCGGATGCGCCTTCGTCTCGACAGCCCACATGATCTGGTAGCGGCTCTTTAGATTGGACATACCCATACCCTTGGGGAAGTAGGCTTACTTCTTCCGCATCCTCTGCAAATCCTTTTCGGTGGCGACGCCCTTTCCCCTGGAGGCCTTTGGCGGCATAGAGACGGCGGAAGATGGACGATGTCGCCCGAAGCAGAACCTCATGGAGGGAAGGGGGCGTGCAGAAGCTCTGGACAAGGAAGGTGACGGCGGCGGCGTTTGAGATTGGAAAGGGACCGGGAACAGTGGCCTAGGAGGGCTCGTGTTTATTCCTCTTATGGAGACACGGGCCGACCGTTTTCCTACTCAACCAACGGTTCCCCACGCCCGCGGCCGCCTAGGCCACCGCGCGCACGACAGCCCACCCCACGCGTTCAATGCGCGACGTGGAGAAATCCAACCGCCAACGGATCCAGTCATGAAGGCCCGTGCACCTCCTAGGGCCTGGCCCAACAACGCTTCGCATGCGTATGTGGCCCAGGACCGGGGGCTCCTGATGGTGCACTAAAGACTGGGGTCCCTAGTGCCCCAGACTTGTGCACAGGCGCAAAGAGCACCTGCCAGCAGGGCATGGCAGGATCCAGACAAGATGCATCCCCCAAGATTACCAAGGCCCCGGCAAGCCTGCCTTGCCGGGAAGATAACCAAGGCCATGCCCATTTAGTGGGCGTGACGAGCTCACCAAGTACAAAACCTCGGCAAGCCTCCCTTGCCGGGATGACAACCGAAGCCCCCAGCAAGCTCCCTTGCTGGGACGAAGGCCCAAGGCCCCAACAAGCTCCCTTGCCGGGATGACGGGACTAGGCATTGGAGGGCGACCGCCCTTGCCACAGTGCCACCGCCTCCCCAAGTTCCAGCGCATTCCGCATGCGCGAGCGCAGCGTCCATGTGTCGAAACACCTGGATCGTGTCTTCACCAGCACATTGCTGACAAGGACAAGACGTGCATTTAATGCACCTGACAGCGGTAGATGGATAAGCACCGCTCTAGGTTAACTGTAACTTCTCGTGAACATACCACCGAGCATTGTAGGTGACCCTTTGCCTATAAAAGGAGGCCCTTAACTCATTTACAAGGGGTTAGACTCTTTGGACATTGGTCCAGAAGAAGGTTATCAACAGTTAGTGTAACAATCAACAACAAAACGCTTAATACGACTAGACAAGCATGATGTAGGGTTTGACGCGTCAGCGGCCCGAACTTGGGTAAAAAGGCTTGCCGGGTGCTGATCGTTAGCTCTGCTCTTGAAGTCACCTTTCCCCGCCCTACGACCACAAAAATTTCATGTTGATTCCTATAGGTGTCGACCTACCATCCCCGACAAAGAGTGTCGAACCCAACAAGGAGCACAAGGAAATGACAAGCGGTTTTCAGTAAGGTATTCTCCGCAAGCACTGAAATTATTGGTAACAGATAATTTTGTGATAAGGGAATTCGTAACGGGTAGCGAGTAACAAATGTAACAAAGGTGCAGCAAGGTGGCCCAATACTTTTTGTAGCAATGGACAAGCGTGGAGAAACTCTTATATAAAGCAAATTGCTCCCGAGGAGAGATGGGAATTTCAGTCAAGCTAGTTTTCATCATGCTCATATGATTCGCGTTCCTTACTTTGATAATTTGGTATGTGGGTGGACCGATGCTTGGGTGGTGCCCTTACTTGGACAAACATCCCACTTATGATTGACCTCTCTCGCAAGCATCCGCAACTATGAAAGAAGAATTAAGATACCTCTAACCATAGCATGAAACATATGGATCCAAATCAGCCCCTCACGAAGCAATGCATAAACTAGGGTTTAAGCTTCTGTCACTCTAGCAACCCATCATCTACTTATTACTTCCCAATGCCTTCCCCTAGGCCCAAATATTGCTGAATTGTCATGTAGTCGACGTTCACATGACACCACTAGAGGAGAGACAACATACATCTCATCAAAATATCGAACGAATACCAAATTCACATGATTACTTATAGCAACACTTATCCCATGTCCTCAGGAAGAAACGTAATTACTCACAAAGCATATTCATGTTCATAATGAGAGGAGTATTAATATTCATTAAGGATCTGAACATATGATCTTCCACCAAGTAAACTAACTAGGATCAACTACATGGAGTAATCAACACTACTAGCAACCCCCAGGTACCAATCTGAGGTTAGAGACAAAGATTGGATACAAGAGACGTACCAGGGTTTGCGGAGGAGATGGTGATAGTGAAGATGTTGATGGAGATTGACCCCCTCTCGATGAGAGGATCATTGGTGATGATGATGGCTTCGATCTCCCCCTCTAGGAGGGAAGTTTCCCCGGCAGAATAGCTCCGCTGGAGCTCTAGATTGGTTTTGCTGAAGTTCCACCTTGAGACGGCGGCGTTTCGCCTCGAAAGTTATGACATGATTTTTTTCCAGGTAAAACCCTTCATATAGCAGAAGATGGGCACCGGAGGCCTGCCAAGGGGCCCACAAGCCTTCATGGCGCACCCAGGGGGGCAGGGCACGCCGCCTAGCATGTAGCCACCTGGTGGGTCACCTAATGTATTTCTTTGGCCCAATATTTTTTAAATATTCCAAAATAATTCTCCGTAAGTTATTCAGGACTTTTGGAGTTGTGCAGAATAGGTCTCACAGATTTGCTCCTTTTTCGGTCCAGAATTCTAGCTCCGGCATTCTCCCTCTTCATGTAAACCTTGTAAAATAAGAGAGAAAAGGCATAAGTATAGTACCATAATGTGTATTAACAGCCCATAATGCACTAAATATCGATATAAAAGCATGGTGCAAAATGGACATATCAGTGTCCTGCTCCAGACTTTGTATGCTTGTAATCTCGCGCTCGGGACCCGCACGAGGGGCCCGTCACCAGAAATCTCGGTGAAACAGCCAAAGGCTTCGACAAGTTGTCGTGCACGGGGCAGGCCCGTGGGTCACATCCGCTTCTCGTAGCCGTCCAGCCACGAATACCATGCCCAGCTTCACGTTCCCTTGGACATCCTACCCTAGGAAATCTACGGGGACGGCTTCTTGATGTGGACCCGTGGGTGCGCCACGAAGCCCTAGACGACGGTTGCTTGTGCGAGCCTCGAGAGGCTGGTACCCTCGCGAGAGCCTTGTCCGTGGAACCTGGTGGTGGGTCTATGCTGTGGCAACAAAATTCCTTCCCTGGCGCGTAGGAATTCTTCTTGTTACTTCTCTGGTTTGCGTCGGTTTATCCCTTGAAGAGGAAAGGGTGATGCAACACAGGAGCAGTAAGTATTTCCCTCAGTTTGAGAACCAAGGTATCGAACCAAAAGGAGGGCCTCGTCAAGTCCAAACTACCTGCACAAAAACAAACAATCTTGCACCCAATGCTTCAAAGGGGTTGTCAATCCCTTCAAGATTGTTTGCAAAGTGAGATCTGAAGGCGGAAAGTGCAACGAAGTAAAAAGTGTAAGGCTGAAAATATGGTGTGGAGTAGACCCGGGGGCCATAGTGTTCACTAGAGGATTCTCTAAAAATAGCAAGTATTACGGTGGGTGAACAAATTACTGTCTAGCAATTGATAGAACCGCGCAAAGTCATGACGATATCTAAGGAAATGATCTAGCATATAGGCAACACGTCCGAGACAAGTAGACCGATACTTTCTGCATCTACTACTATTACTCCACACATCGACCGCTATCCAGCATGCATCTAGTGTATTGAGTTCATGAAGAACAGAGTAACGCTTTAAGCAAGATGACATGATGTAGAGGGATAATCTCAAACCAATGATGAAAACCCCATCTTTTTACCCTTGATGGCAACAACACGATACGTACCTCGCTACCCCTTCTGTCACTGGGTGAGGTCACCGCACGGTATGAACCCAAAACAAAGCACTTCTCCCATGGCAAGAATCATAGATCTAGTTGGCGAAACAAAACCCACAACTCGAACAGAATTACAAGGATATGAAATCATGCATAAGAGAGATCAGAAGAAACACAAATAAGATTCATAGATAATCTGGTCATAAATCCACAATTCATCGGATCTCGACAAACACACCACAAAAGAAGATTACATCGGATAGATCTCCATGAAGATCATGGAGAACTTTGTATTGAAGATCCAAGAGAGAGAAGAAGCCATCTACTTACTAGCTATGGACCCGTAGGTCTATGGTGAACTACTCACGCATCATCGGAGAGGTCATGGTGTTGATAGAGAAGCCTTCCGTGTCTGAATCCCCCCTTCGGCAGGGCACCAGGACGTGCCCCAGATGGGATCTTGCGAAGACAGAAGCTTGCGGCGGCGGAGAAGTGATTACGATGCTCCCCTGATTTTTTTGGGAAGATTTGGGAATTTATAGGCGCAAGATCTAGGTAAGGGGACCTCTAGGGGGCCCATAAGCCTGCATGGCGTGCCCACCCTGGCCGGGGGGTGGGGGCTTGTGGGGCCCCTGGGGCTCTTCTGGCTTGGCCCCGAAGCTCTCCGATCTTCTTCCGTTCGATAAAAAATCTTTTCGGGGATTTCATTCCATTTGGACTCTGTTTCAAAATCTCCTCTATAAGGGGTCAAAAACATGGAAAAACAGGAACTGGCACTTGGAACTGGATTAATAAGTTAGTCCCAGAAAATAAATAAAATGCATGCAAAACATCCAAAATTTGACAAGATAATAGCATGTAACCATAAAAAATTATAGATATGTTGGAGACGTATCAAGCATCCCCAAGCTTAACTCCTTCTCGTCCTCGAGTAGGGAAGTGATAAGAATGAATTTTTGATGTGGAATGCTACCTAGCATAGTTGTCCTGTGCAACTTCTTTAACGTGGCATGAATATTCAGATCCATACGATTCAAAACAATAGTTTGCTATTGACATGAAAACAGTAATACTTCAAGCAAACTAGCAAAGTAATCATGAAATTTCAAAATAACAAGGCCAAAGAAAGTTATCCCTACAAAATCATATAGTCTGGCTATGCTCCATCATCCTCACACAACTAATATAAATCATGCACATCCCCGGAATTGGCCAAGTAATTGTTTTCGCACTCTTACTTTCTCAAACTTTTTATAACTATCACGCAATACATGAGCGCGAGCCATGGATATAGCACTATAGGTGGAATAGAGTGTGGTGGTGGTTGTGAGACAAAAAGGAGGAGATGGTCACATTGACTCGGCGTATCAATAGGCTATGGAGATGCCCATTAATAGATATCAATGTGAATGAGTAGAGATTGCCATACAATAGATGCACTAGAGCTATAAGTATGTGAAAGCTCAAAAGGAAGACTAGTGGGTGTGCATCCAACTTGCTTGCTCACAAAGACCTAGGGCAATTTTCAGGAAGCCCGTCATTGGAATATACAAGCCAAGTTATATAAAAGATTCCCACTAGCATATGGTAGTGACAAAGCAAGAAACTCTGAATCATGAAGAACATGGTGCTAATATGAAGCACAAGTGTGGAAAAAGATAGTAGCATTGTCCCTTCTCTTTTTTTCTCTCATTTTTTTTATTTGGGCTCTTAGGCCTCTTTTTTTTACTTTTCTCTTTTCTCTCTTTTTCTCGGCTCTTTGGCCTCTCTTTTTTCCTCACATGGGACAATGCTCTAATAATGATGATCATCACACTTTTTAGTTACTCAAAGCTCAAAGATCACAATGATGATGACTCCATAGGGAATGACTCCGGCAGTGTACCGGGATGTGCAACGATCTATTATGATCATGCAATGGCAATATGAGAGTGACGGCACAAGTCATGAGACGGAACGGTGGTAGTTGCATGGAAATATATCTCGGAATGGCTATGAAAATTTCATAGTAGGTAGGTATGGTGGCTGTTTTGAGGAAGGAATTTGGTGGGTTTGTGCATCGGCGAGAATTGCACGGCACTAGAGAGGCTAGCAATGGTGGAAGGTGAAAGTGCATCTAATCCATGGACTCAACATTAGTCATAAAGAACTCACATACTTGTTGCGAAAGTTTTTTATTAGTAATCAAAACAAAGTGCTAAACGCATACTCCGAGGGGAAGGGTTGGTAGGTGTAAATCATCGCGGGATCCCGACCTCAACACAAAGGATGACAATCAATAGATCAATTATGCTCCGACTTCCAAACATAGCGGTTCACCATGTGTGCATGCTACGGGAATCACTAACTTCAACACAAGGATTTCTAGATTCACAACACCCTACTAACATAGCTTTAATATTCCCGAATCCATGTCTCAAAACTAATTGAGAGGAATCGAAACTTTTCTTTCTACTCAATGCACATGAAGAAGGAAGTTTTTGCATCCTCTTTGGGTACCTAGCACATGGGACTACTTTCATAGCATAAGCCAACTACCAAATCACGCACCGCCGTTCTCTAAAGATATAAGTGAAGGACAAGAGCAAAAGGATCTAGCTCAAACGATATAAGTGAAGCACTAGAGTAAAAGTATCTAGCTCAAAAAGATATAAGTGAAGCACTAGAGCAAAAGTGAAATCACGATGAGTGTGTGTGTCTCTCTCAAAAAGGTGTGCAGAAAGGATGATTGTGACACAACAAAAAGAAAAGACTCCTAAGATACAATACGCTCCAAGCAAAACACATATCATGTGGTGAATAAAATATAGCTCCAAGTAATGTTACCGATGGATTGAAGACGAAAGAGGCGATGCCTTCCCGGGGCATCCCCAAGCTTAGGCATTTTGATGTCCTTGAATTTGGCTTGGGGTGCCTTGGGCATACCCAAGCTTGAGCTCTTTCCACTCCTTGTCTCTTTGTTCATGAGAACGTCACCCAAAACTTGAAAACTTCACAACAGAAAACTTAAACAGAAACTTGTGATAACATTAGTACAAGAAAACAAACTACCACTTCTTCTGGTACTGTAGAAAACTTGAATTCCATCTATATTTATGATGGGCTATAGTATTCTCACTTTTACATGGCTAGTACCCCCCGATACTAACCATATTTTCATCAAAACAAGCAACCAACTCAACAGAAATAGTATTTGTCAAAAAACAAACCAGTCTGTAGGAATCTGTATGCTTCGTATACTTCTGGTACCTCAAAAATCTGAACAATTACGACAGCATGGGGAAAAAGATTATAAATCAGCAGCAAAAAGAATCAACTCAAAATCTCTTCCTGAATAAAAATGAAAAATCATATCGTGAGCCGAAATTTCTGTCTTTTCCCAACATGATCAAACAACTATTACCAAGACTGATCATAAATGCTTCGCTTGGCTCAAACACAAAAAGAAACACAAAAAACACAATCGCAACAGATTTATGAAAGTGTAGACGCAAAAAAACAGGAAGAGAAAAGATAAATTCATTGGGTTGCCTCCCAACAAGCGCTATTGTTTAACGCCCTTAGCTAGGCATAGAAGAGATAGAATCACGTATCGTCGTCTTTGGTGCTCAAACGATAAGTGGCCCTCTTCATGGATTCATAAGGCAATCTTATTTTCTTTCTAGGAAAGTGTTCCATACCCTTCCTTCAAGGAAATTGAAATCTAATATTCCCTTCCTTCATATCGATGATAGCACCAATAGTCCTTAGGAAAGGTCTACCAAGAATAATAGGGCATGTAGCATTGCAATCAATGTCAAGCACAATGAAATCCACGGCTACATAGTTCCTATTTGCAATAATAAGAACATCATTGATCCTTCCCATGGGTTTCTGGACAGTAGAATCAGCAAGATTCAAATTAAGAGAACACTCTTCAATCTCATTAAAACCCAGAACATCACATAAAGAATTTGGAATCGCAGAAACACTAGCACCCAAATCATAAAAAGCATTGCACTCATAGTTTTTGATTTTGATTTTGATGGTAGGTTCCCACTCATCATGAAGCTTTCTAGGGATAGAGACTTCCAATTCAAGTTTCTCTTCAAGAGCTTTTATCATATCTTCGACGATATGATCGGTAAAGGCTTTGTTTTGGCGATAAGCGTGTGGAGAGTTTAACATGGATTGCATCAATGAAATGCATTCAATCAAGGAGCAACTATCATAATTTAATTCCTTGAAATCCACGGTAGTAATTTCATTACTACTCAAAGTTTTAACGTCTTCTACTCTAGTTTTAATGCTTTTAGCATCAAGATAGAGTAACTCAAAATCATTAGGGCACTTTTCAACCAAAGTGGATGCATATCCAGCCCCATAATCATTAGGTTTGACACAAGAAAACAAAGATTCAATGGGAGTCACACCTAGCACTTTAAGATCTTCGTGGTTCTCATCACGAGTTTCGGGTTTAGTAGCCATTTTATTGACTAAAGTAGCTTGCTTATCAGAAATCTGGCCCACTAGCTTTTCAAGACGAGCAAACTAGGAATTCAGCACAAGGAATTCTTTGGCCATATCATCAACTTCTCTACTCATAAACGCCAGAAAAGAATTTTGCTCCTTCAGCTCTCTGCGGAAATAACTATTATATTCAAACTGTGTAGACATGAAGCCTTTAACACTAGTTTCAATCTCTTCTAACTTTGCAAAGCGAGCATCAAAATCCCTTTGTGGGGCCATTCGGGCTTTAGCACGCGAGTAGGCACACAAGCAAACAAAAAGGGGGCGAGAAAAGGGCGAACGAAAAGGCGAACGAAAAACGAAAATTGGTGAAGTGGGGGAGAGGAAAACGAGAGGCAACTGGCAAACAAAGTAAAAGCAAGAGATGAGTTTGCGACAGTTACTTGGATGAGTTCTGGACTTGATCTTCCTCCCCGGCAACGGCGCCAGAAATTCTTCTGCTGCGACAACAAAAGTCCTTCCTTGGCGCGTAGGAATTATTCTTGTTACTTCTCTGGTTTGCGCCGGTTTTTCCCTTGAAGAGGAAAGGGTGATGCAGCACAAGAGCAGTAAGTATTTCCCTCAGTTTGAGAACCAAGGTATCGAACCAAAAGGAGGGCCTCGTCAAGTCCAAAGTACCTGCGCAAAAACAAACAAGCTTGCACCCAACGCTTCAAATGGGTTGTCAATCCATTCAAGATTGTTTACAAATTGAAATCTGAAGGCGGAAAGTGCAACCAAGTAAAAAGTGTAAGGCTGAAAATATGGTGTGGAGTAGACCCGGGGGCCATATTGTTCACTAGAGGCTTTTCTAAAAATAGCAAGTATTACGGTGGGTGAACAAATTACTGTCTAGCAATTGATAGAACCGCGCAAAGTCATGACGATATCTAAGGCGATCATCTAGCATATAGGCATCACGTCCGAGACAAGTAGACCGATACTTTCTGCATCTACTACTATTACTCCACACATCGACCGCTATCCAGCCTGCATCTAGTATATTGAGTTCATGAAGAACAGAGTAACGCTTTAAGCAAGATGACATGATGTAGAGGGATAATCTCAAACCAATGATGAAAACCCCATCTTTTTACCCTTGATGGCAACAACACGATACGTGCCTCACTATCCCTTCTGTCACTGGGTGAGGTCACCGCACGGTATGAACCCAAAACCAAGCACTTCTCCAATGGCAAGAATCATAGATCTAGTTGGCCAAACAAAACCCACGACTCGAAGAGAATTACAAGGATATGAAATCATGCATAAGAGAGATCAGAAGAAAGTCAAATAAGATTCATAGATAATCTGATCGTAAATCTACAACTCATCGGATCTCGACAAACACACCACAAAATAAGATTACATCGGATAGATCTCCATGACAATCATGGAGAACTTTGTATTGAAGATCCAAGAGAGAGAAGAAGCCATCTAGTTACTAGCTATGGACGCATAGTTCTATGGTGAACTACTCATGCATCATCGAAGAGGTCATGGTGTTGATGGAGAAGCCTTCCGTGTCCGAATCCCCCCTCCGGCAGGGCACCAGGACATTCCCCAAATGGGATCTTGCGGAGACAGAAGCTTGCGGCGCTGGAAAAGTGATTACGATGCTACCCTGATTTTTTGGGAATATTTGGGAATTTATAGGCGCAAGATCTAGGTCAGGGGACCTCCAGGGGGGCCACAAGCCTACATGGCGCGGCCCCCCTGGCCGCGGGTTGGGGGCTTGTGGGCCCCTTGGGGCTCTTCTGGCTTGGCCCCCAAGCTCTCTGTTTTTGTTCCGTTCCAGAAAAAATATTTTCGGGAATTGTCTTCCGTTTGGACTCCGTTTCAAAATCTCCTCTGAAAGGGGTAAAAAACATGGAAAAACACGAACTGGCATTTGGCACTGGATTAGTAAGTTAGTCCCATAAAATAAATAAAAGGCATGCAAAAAATGCAAAGTTTGACAAGATAATAGCATGAAACCATCAAAAATTATAGATACGTTGGAGACGTATCAGTCGATCCCAAATCACAGCACACATCGCAAGGTCATGAGGAGACGTGCCTGGGCTTCCCCAGTCCCGCGGGTTTGGCAGAGTAGCATGTGGATGCGGGATGGGCGTGCTTCGCGTGGCGCACGGAGTTGGAACGACGCAGGTGACGCCAACATTGGGGTCCTCGGTGGTGGTGCTTTGTGAGAGATCGATAGAAGATGTGTCTAGAGGGGGTGAATAGACTACTTGTTAAGATAAAATTTCTGACCTAACCCAAGTTCAAGGAAGGCACAAATTCAGCAGTACTAACAAGGCAAATGCACCGTACACATGCTAGTCAACATAAATGGCAGCGGAAAAAATAAAGACTTTGCACATGTAAAGGAGTAGAGATTAGGAGAACAAACGGAAAGGTTGACACACTGATTTTGGCATGGTTCCGATAGGTGGTGCTATTGTACGTCCATGTTAGTGGAGACTTCAACCTATGAAGGGTAATGACTACGAGAAGCCACGGAGGCCTCCACCCGCGGAGGTCCACAAATAAGCGGCCTTGTCTATTCCACCATGGCTTCCGTCCATGGAGGACTAGCCTTGCTCATGGTAGATCTTCACAAAGTAGGCAATCTCCTTGGCGTTACAAACATCTTGGTTCAACTCCACAACATGGAGGACTAGCCTTACTCACGGTAGATCTTCAAAAAGTAGGAGGCTCCCAAGTGACACTGAAACAATCTAGGAGGCACCACCCTACAAAAGGTAATAGATGTGATACATCAATGAACTCCTTGCTCTTGTTCTTCTAAAGATAGTCTCCTCAAAAATATTCGCTCTCTCATAGAATATGCATGGCTATGAGAGATTGATTTGGTGGAAAGTTGTTTGGGGAGGCTAGAAATCAAGTTTCAAATGATTGGATTGGAATATCTTGGTCTCAACACATGAGTAGGTGGTTCTTTATCAGAAAATGGATCTGGTAATGAATTGTGTGTTCGGAGTGCTTCTCCCACGAATGATAGGTGGGTGAAGGGTATATATATAGGCAACCCACAAAATCCAACCGTTACACACAAAGTGGCAAACTCGTTGACACCGAAGTGAAAAACTCGGTGGTACCGATTAGCACAAAGGTAGCAACTTTTGAATCTCGATGAGACCGATATATAAAACTCGGTGGCACCGAAAACATGGCTAACAGTCAGATGGCCCAAACTCGGTGGCACCGATACTCAAACTCGGAAATTCCGATATTGTGTACCGAGGGACCAGAAAGTTGGTCACCCAAACTCGGTAGCACCAATATGGATTCGGTTGCACCGATTCCGCGAGAATGGCTAGGGTTTTTGTCTGAGGTCAAACTCTGTGGGTCCAAAATGTGGAAATTGGTGACACCGAATTTGTGTATGTAGAATTGGATAGAATGGATATGTGGGAAAATGACTGAGTATTTTGGTGGATAACTTTGAGCACTTTGAGCAATCAGTTCATTTTACTACCTCACCCCCTTTTAATAATATTGTCTTTCCTATAAACTCAAATGTGATTTCTCACAAATATAAAATGAAGAGTCTTCTAGCTTGAAGCTTGAGCCAATAGTATTACTTTCTTGCATTAACAAGCATTGTCGGTGTTCTGGGAACGGGGGTGCCCAGACCTGCGTGTCTGCGGCCCAGGGCTGGCCCACTTCATCAACGAAAGATCGGCAAGGAACGACACCACCTGAACAAGGCCCTTGCGAGGGGCCAAGCTTCGCGAGGTAGAGCGGCATCAGGACCCGCAGGGGGGCTCCTCAGGACCCCTTTGGAGCGGCGGATATTTCAAGGCGAGGCCGGGCCTCAGGAGTCAAGGATGACGCCATGGAAGGACAGGCGAGCAACAGATGGCAGGACGTGACAGTTTCCCCTTCAATGCAAAAGAGGAAGGAGCGTATCAGAGCCCAGAAGCATCTTCCAAAGGCTTCCCTTCCGGTGCAACAAGACCACGACCGCCCGCCGGCAGGAGGGGCGTCATCCCTGTGCCCACCTCCGTGATGCTGGCAGCTGACTTGTAGGCAAGGCCACTTTTGATAGGGGAAGCATGTTCCCTTGCCCCCACTAAAACTGGCCATTGTGGGATCCCTTCCCGCCTACGATAAGGGAAGAGGACCCAGGCCTCCACCATAAATAGAGAGGGTAGGATACTTGGCAAAGGGATAGGATCATCGAAACCCTAGAGCAACACACCTAGCCACTTGGCCTTCGGAGGCTCGAGAGAACTGTACGAGTTCATCCATCAACCTCCAGGAGAGGCAATCCATCAAAAGCAGGAACAGGGTTTTACGCTTCGCAGCGGCCCCAACCTTGGTAAACTGGAGTGAGTTCTTAGTTGTTTCCATCGAGTAGCGGGCTTGGTAAGGTCGAGTCGAGAGAGATCACCGCACACGCCTTGTGTTCGAATCCTTAGGGTTTTGCGGAGCCCGAAATCCGACATTTGGCACGCCATGTAGGGGGCGTGTGAAGGATTTCTCATAGCTTCCTCCTTCCCAGGCTGCTGCACCGATGGCCGGTGACTAACCAACTTCTCTGAGCCTCGTCGAGCTGGTCTCTGACCGCCACATGACAACGGCTGAAGCTCGCATGCCGGCGTCGCGTGACCAGGCGGCTCGTACCAGGCCGTCAACATCGTCTCCACCATGACGACCACCCGTGCCACCCAGGCACATGGGGGTTGGGCGGCGGCCCAGGCACCTGCAGTGCAGCACATCGACTTGGGAGACCTCAGCGCACACGACGCATTGCGGATGGCAAGAGAGATGCTCCGACAACGACCGACACCTGCGGGCTTTGACGCCTAGGTGGAACACATCATGGAGCTAATTTCCATTGTCCGAAAGACCATCCAGCCTGGTGCATCCTGAAGGCCACAGGCGTCGGGCGCCGAAGGTTCGCACCGCGTGCCGACCGCCGAGCCTGCAAGCTTCGGGACCTTAGCTGCTCTGGGTAGGGCCAAGAGGGACGCGCTTCGCGCTGCCCTCCACTTCCTCCAGACCCCAGCGACCGGCCCTGAAGCACACCACACCGACAACCACTGGGGTTGCAAGGAGAGCGGCAGGACGATCGACGCACATGCTGGCAAGCATCACCAAGACCAGGTCGACCCTCGATAGTCCGGGGCGGCTAGACAGGAGCGCTCCCTCTGGCGCAGCCAACACAGGGCGGAGTTGATGGCGCGGATGAACTACGACAGCAGAGACACGGTAGGACATCACGGCGGGAGTAAGCACCGAGCCATCCGGGACCAACCGACGGCGGCAGCAAGAATAAGCGGCTTCGTGCGGAGGCCTTTCGCAGGAAGAACTTCGAGCAGTACGGTCGGCGAGACCCCCCTCCGCCACCAAGGGGGACCGCCACCGTCGCACTGATGACCGGTCGCGGGGGACGGGAGAGGGCCTACGTGGAGCCGTATGTGCCAGAGTATGTGGCGCTACCTCACCCTCTCAACGAGGAAGAGCTTCACACGTCCCCCCGGGGCGGCTATCCTCCTCGGGAGTAAGGAGTGTTTGGGGGCTCCTCCTTGAGCCGGCCCAATAGGCCCGGGGAGGGGGCACCCTCAAGCTACGGGGCACGTCACCAGTGGCCCTCCCCGCGGAAGGACTACGTGAGGCCAAACTCACGGGCCTCAGGAGGATGAGTCGAATGCCGCGATGACACACAAGTGGCACAGATCACCCGCGATGACGAGGATGCATGCGTGGGCGTCAGGGGCAAGGCCTCGCGAGGTGCTCCTCAAGCACAAGTGGGCTATTCGAGGTAAATTTTTGGATTTTCTGCCTTAAGAAGTGCCCGCTGACCGCAGGGACTTCAACTGCTCGGGGCGTACTCTTGCAAGTCGTATCTTTTACAATTTCCATTGCATCCACTTGGCGACCTAACACGCTGCCTTGCTTGCATCCTTTGGCGATCCACCTTCCTTGCTCGGGAGCACCGCTCGCAACGCATCACCCCAATGCAGGAATTGGGGAGCCCCACGGCCCCTCAGGACCATGGTCGATAGAATAAAATTAGAGTCGCTTGAGCGTCCAAGGGGGCTCCAGAGCATGGCTCTCCAGGAGCCTTACCGGTCACAAGGCCACCTGCCACCCTTGATATCGTCCTTGGTGATCCGGTCGTTATCAGGGGTGGGAGGGCCTGACCCCGTGGCTGAGATTGTTCATTCGGTCGCAAGCAGCGATGGTCGGGAAATATGCGGGACCGGGTCCTGGCGACGCATAGCCGCTTGAACGTCAAAAAGGGGGGGCTCTGGAGCATGGCGCTTCACGAGCCTTACCGGTCGCTAGGCCACCTACCGCCCTTGAAAGTGTCCTTGATCAAAGCGTTGTCGAGGGAGGTAGGACCTGACCCCGTAGCTACATTCTTTCACTCGGTCACATGCAACAGCGGTCGGGAAATGTGCGGGACTGGATGCTAGCGACGTAGAGCAGCTCGAACATTAGAAGGTGGGCTCCTTAGCATCGTGCCTCATGAGCCTTACCGGTCATAAGGCCACCCGCCTCCCTTGATAATGTCCTTGGTGATCCGGTAGGTGTCAGGAGAGGCCGGTCCCAACATCGTAGCTACATCCATTCACTCTGTCCCACGCAACGGCGGTCGGGAAATGTGCGGGACAGGGACCTGTCAACGTAGAATCATAAAAAGCCCTTAATAGGACTCTCCAGAAGGAGCACATGCGTGCAGGATCTGCATCAACTCGTCGCACATCTGCATCGTCCTTCAATCCTTCCGGAACCTACTTCATCCCGTAACACTCTCACATAATAACGAGCCGAGGCTGTATACGCCCAGGGCCCCTTGAGGACGCGGAAGGGGTCCACCCCACACCTAGTGGAAGACCTATGCTCCATGCTGGGTACAACACAGTCCACCAATGACTCTAGAAGCTTAGTCCCCAATGCCTCGGGGGTAGGGACACTCGCGAGGCCAAAACGTCCTGGCGACCTCCCATATACACCCCCACCGTGACACTCTCACGTAATAACGAGACGAGGCTGTATACGCCAAGGGCCCCCCGAGGACGCGGAAAGGGTCCACCCCACGCCTAGTGGAAGACCTATGCTCCACGCTGGGTACAAAGACGAAGGCAATCAGCATGGCCTGCTAATGACCATGCTCGCAGCGGGCAAGGAAACCCATATAGTCCGCCAATGACTATGGCAGCTTTAAATGTCGGATGCGGCACTTGCTTGCTTTTTCTTGGATTCGAACAGTCTTCCGCTCAGTTTGAACTGGCTGATTTCTTAAGCTGGTTTTTTCCAGTCTTAATGCCCGACGTTTGAAAAATAAAACAGGGGTAAAACCTTCTCTGGCATTTCTTATTTCACTGGCTTTGAAACCTCTTGTCCGGAGGACGTGTTTGAGACAACCTCTCCGCACCACCCCTGGGAGTGAAGGAGCATGAATGCAAGGACTTGCCACCTGAGGGGCAACGTTTTTAAGTGGTCAACCTCCACTCGGGGATCCGGATCAAAACTTGATACCACCACAAAGAGTCTCGGGAGGCCTCAGGGGCCCCTGGGTGATGACCTAAGGAACGAAGTGCGGAATCGCTCGGGCACTAGAAAGGGGGGTTCCTGGGCGTGCCTCAGGAGCCTTACCAGCCGTTGAGGCCGGGGCCTAACGACGCAGGGCAGTTTGAGTGTCAAGGGGTCTCCTGAGCAGTGCGCCTCAGGAGCCTTATTGGTCGCAAAGCCACTCGGCCCCCAGGGTGCCGGGGCTTTGTCCCATGAGGGACAACCTTGGTAATGGGTTTAACCTCACGGCGGCAGGGAAATGTGCGGGACCGGGACCTGCAGACATAGAATGCCGACAGGGTCTTCACCTTGTCCCGCTTACAATACAGGAGCTGCACCGGAGGAACCACGCGGGGGACCAATGCAAATCCGCATGCTAAGTGCCTCACAGGCCCTGATCTGGACCCTCTCGCCTACGACAAACTAACGGTGAATTAGAACATGCGCACTAACGAAGGATGCAGGTCTTAAGGAGTCGATGGCAGCAAGGAGTGAATCCAACACCCAAGCACGCTGCGGCACGAGGGGTGCCTCGGGAGGGTAGAACTCCCAGAAGGTC
This sequence comes from Hordeum vulgare subsp. vulgare, assembly GCF_904849725.1. Taxonomy (NCBI): domain Eukaryota; kingdom Viridiplantae; phylum Streptophyta; class Magnoliopsida; order Poales; family Poaceae; genus Hordeum; species Hordeum vulgare. The sequence continues at coordinate 278,732,668 of NC_058521.1, read as the reverse complement.
ATGCTTCCCTCACCGTCCCAAACCATAGCAGTTGCAGCGACGGGCCCTAAGCTTTGCAACCTATCTACAAGGACCACCAACATGCAATCCATCAACTCAAGAGCAAAGGAAAATAGGAGAGCAGCAAAGGTAATAACAACAAAAGCTTTATGCCCGACAGGGCAGACTTCTTAGTCCACTGTTACAGGAACTAAGGGGAGGGGTTGCTGACATCACCCACGGCGCCGGCTGACCCGGTGTCCGGACCACCCTCCTCGCTCGAGGCGGGCTCCTGGACGTACCGCCCATCCAGGGCGTCCACATGCAGGCGGACCTCATCCCGGAGAAGACGGCGGTACTCAACAAGCACCGGTTCAACGATGCGCCGGAGGTCGAGCTCCGAGGCGAGGCGACGCGGGTTGCAGAAGACGAGCGTCAAGGCAAGGTCCAAGAGCTCGCGCGCGCTGGACGCGCTGTCCTCCACCACGCGATGGACACCAACCTCCACTGCCTCCAGCACCTCCCAGAAGAAGATGAGGTAGCCCCCGTTACTCCTCATGTTAGGCAGCGCCGGGGCTCTCCCCGCAAACCGCGCATCACGGCGGTCGCCCGGTTGGTGATGCCGGCGAACTGCAGATAGCGCTGGGATGCCATCAGCCTGGCATACGACCCCTCATCCTGTGCGACCTGCACAACGTCCACGGCCTTCCGGACCTGCTGCCGTAGCGATGCTAGTTCCTCCTTGGCCTCCGTATCGCCTTGGCGAGCGGCATTGAAGGCGGCATGGGCGCTCTCGACCCAAGACCGAAGCTCTTCCACCTCCTCTTGGAGCTCGCCGAGATTTGGCTTCCAGGAGGAGGGCACATTGAAGAAGAGGAACGATCAACCGCGGGACAACACAGGAAGCAACAAGCAAAGGAAACGCTACGAAGGACTTACTCGCCAACCATCACCTAGAGGTGGCGGACACGCGTAGGGCCTGAAGCCCCCCCGCCACTGCCTCCGGGGGCGAACAATGGCCCAGGAGGCCCTGCAGGCTTTCCCTGGCCAGAGCCAGCTCCGAGGGACGCCACGAAGACGAAGCGCGAAGGAAGGGAAGAAGTTTCCTCGTGGCTGAGGGATGAAGCAGAGACGGATCTCAAGGTTGCAGTGCCCCCCCCCCCCCCCCCCCGCAGGGGGCTGGGTGAATTTACAGGCGATCCCTAGCCACCAACCATCGCGGGAGCATGGGCGTTGCACGCCCTACGAGGGCCGCGAGGTGGGCCGAAGGAAGCGCTGCCGCCCATGTCGCCTCACATGTCCACCGATCGGTCACATCCGCGAGGGCCGTTGGGTGTGGTGAAATTCAATGAGAAACAAGATGGCCTGCGCGACTCTTGGGAATCGCTTCGTCGTGGCCTCGCACCACTCGGGCGCCTCGAAGAGCGAGAGCATCACCACACATCTTCGAGAAAGGTGGGTTGCCTGACCTGCGGGCAAATGGTGCCCGTGACATTTCGGGTCGTCTTCAAGGCTTCACCGAGAAGCCAACCCACGCGCGCCTTGGGCTCGGGGGCTACTGTTGGCGTTCTGGGAACGGGACTGCCCAGACCTGCCTGCGTGCGGCCCAGGGCTGGCCCACTTCATCAGTGCAAGATCGACAAGGAACAACACTACCATGAACAAGGCCCTCGCGAGGAAGAGCGGCATCCGGACCCGCAGGGGGGCTCCTCAGGACCCCTTTGGAGCGGCGGATATTTCAAGGCGAGGCTGGGCCTCAGGAGTCAAGGATGACGCCATGAAAGGACAGGCGAGCAACATATCGCAGGACGGGGCAGTTTCCCCTTTAGGGCAAAAGAAGAAGAAGCGTATCAGAGCCCCAGAAGCATCTTCCAAAGGTTTCCCTTCCGGTGAAACAAGACCACGCCCGCCCGCCGGCAGGACATGCGTCATCCCTGTGCCCACCTCTGCGGCGCTGGCAGCTGCTTTGCAGGCGAAGACCACTTTTGACAGGGCAAGCATGTTCCCTTGTCCCCCACCGAAACTGGCCGTTGTGGGATCCCTTCCCGCCTACGATAAGGGAAGAGGACCCGCGCCTACGCTATAAATAGAGAGGGTAGGATACTTGGCAAAGGGATCGGATCATCGAAACCCTAGAGCAACACACCTAGCCACTTGGACTCTGGAGGCTCGAGAGCACTGTACGATTTCATCTATCAACCTCCGTGAGAGGCAATCCACCAAAAGCGGGAGTAGGGTTTTACGCTTCGCAGCGGCCCGAACCTGGGTAAACTGTTGTGTTCTGTGTTCCCCTCACCATCGAGTGAGTTCTTCGTCGTTTCCATCGAGGAACGGGCTAGGTAAGGTCGAGCCAAGAGAGATCGCCGCACACGCCACTATGTTCGAATCCTTAGGCTTTTGCGGAGCCCGAAATCCTACATGCATCTCCACATACACCTTTAGCCAAAGATCTTCATGGACTATTCCTGAAATATCTAGGAAAAAGTTTTAGCGCAAGAGACAATGTATGTTGTCATGAATTATCAAAATCACCAACGGCACATATGTGCTATCAATCTCCCCCTTTTTGGTAATTGATCATAACATACAATCAAAGCTTGAAATAAAGATAAGCATAAGAATATGACAACTTTGAAAGAAATATGACTAGTACAAGCTCCCCCTAAATTTGTGCAATTCCTTTAAAGGATAGTTTCTTTGGAATGCATGGGAACACACAAGGTAGAAGAACAAGACAAGTCATAGACATCCTGGCTATATGCATCAAACATATGTGAATGAAGGACTTCCATGTTCAAGACTCCCTCTTGCAAACAATATGTGCAAGAAACAAGAGGTCGTCATGAACAAGGATATGATGCATATACTTACCTTGAGGATCTTGAGTGTCTTAACATAGGAGTACACTTGGGAAAACAAATGTTAGATAACACAAGAATGCCATGTTGTAAAGATGCAAAGAACTTCAAAAGTACCAAGATATTGAAGATAGGATTTGATGAACGATATGTCTCCAAGAGAAATTTTGTCCCCTAAGGATGAATATGTGATAATTTCCTCTCCCCCTGAATCATAGCATTGGATATTGGGAGTACGTAGGGAAAGATAAGTTCAAAGCAGTAACACAATTTTATCTCTCTCCCCCTTAGCATATAAGGTTTGATATATTTCCCTTCGGCAACAAATATCTCCCCCTGGTGATGTTTCTCCCTCTTTTTGTGTAAGCTTCTTGGTCATATTTCTCCCCTATAAATAGGTTCATTGAATGGAAGCTTTGATAATATTTCTCCCCCTTTGGCATAAATTTCCAAAAAGGATAGCCTGTAAGGACTCATTGAGAGAAAGGGATCCTGGATACATCTCCCTTTTATAAGGGTTCGTTGAATTTGTCTTTTCTCCCCCTTAGATAGTTTGTAGGGTTCATCGAATGTTCTCCCCCTTTCATATGAATAAGATTTACTTGAACTATCTCCCCTATGTTAGGGATCCTAGATGATTCTCCCTCTTATATTGTATGGGATCACCGAGGTTTTTCTCCCCCAAGAGAAGTTTTCTCCCCCTAGAAAAATAAATCTAGAAATGAATTTTGTCTCAGAAAATTTCCAGTACAATGTTAGGATGCAATGAAACATGGGATCATTGAAAAGCACTCCCCCCCTAAGACAAAGTCAAGAAGAAAATATCAGAGCAACTAAGGCTGTTATAATATGAGAGTCACCGAGGCAAAGTGGTTCGGTAGACCGAGAATGAGTTTCAGGCCACTGGTTGAAATCGTTTGGACCGAGTTTCCCATATCGATGAGACCGAGTTGCAATGAATATCAACTCCTGAACAGAAAATAGACTCATCGAAAGAATTAATTCAAGAGACCAATTGTAAAAGATACCCATTGAGAAAGTCAAACAAAAAGTAAAAGAAAAATAAAAGGTAGCAAAGAATATACATTTTGTTTTGTAAAATACACATACATGTAGATGAGAGTTGAATGGTTCCAAGAATGTATGAGAAGTCAAATGTGAACCATGCAATAATCTCCATCTAGATGTGGGGCGGTGACTAGGTCACCTATTTAGAGTATTTGACTTGAGGACTCAAGCAAGTATGCTTGATCATAGGTCATACTCATAGTTAAGCGCGGAATAGGGTTACCATTTTTCGATTAAGCATATCAATGTCTTCATATCCCTAAAGCTAGATACCCCATTAATTGGCGTAGAGTTTTATCAAGGATATGAGTACATACCCTCGAATGATGTTGATGATGTGGCATGTAGGTGAACTTATTGTCGATGCTCAAATTGATGAAGAACATCTTGAGTTGGGAGCTATCCATGTCGTTTTGGTTCACTTTTCACCTACAATGGTTGGTTACACAAGGAAGAACACAATATATCCAAATGACATGAGTGAAATTCATTATCAAACAATTTTCAAGGATATGATTTTGTTGTCTTCTTCCTCCATATCCAAAGAAAAGGTTGTTGATACTTGGCCATGTCAAGATTTCTCTTGATGTGAGTGGACTGCAATCTTGTTGAGTGTTTTTTCAAGTACCTACAAAAGGGTTAGATGTAATACAAGGGACCATAGTTTCCAAGATATAAGATAGTCATATCAATGGCATCATGGAATGGGCAATCATACTCAGGCCCTTGCATGCATCCGAGCGAGTCTAGCCTAGATTTGAAGCATCAATGATGTTCAACTAGCTCCTCAAATGACAAAACAATTTCTCATCAAGTAGTTTGGTAAAGATATAGCTACTTGTTTGTCCGTACAAACATGCTTGAGATCGATATCTCCTTTAGCAACATGATCACGAATGAAATGATGTTGCACTTGGATATGTTTCGTTCTAGATTGTTGCGCATGATTATAGGCAATCTCAATAGCACATTCATTGTCACATAACAATGGGACTTTTCTAACATTGATGCCATAATCCTTAAGAGTCTGAGTCATCCAAAGTAATTGGGGACGACATGATCCAGCGGCAATGTATTCAACTTCGGCAGTAGATAAGGATACCAAGTTTTGTTTCTTGGATGACCAAGAGACAAGAGATCTCCCAAGAAATTGACATGTACCCGAGGTGGATTTTTTGTCAACCTTGTCTCCGGCATAGTCCGAGTCGGAATAGCCAACAAGTTTAAAAGAAGATCCCTTAGGATACCATATGCCAAAGTTGGATGTATATATTAGGTATCTCACTATCCTTTTCACAGCCAATAGATGACACTCTTTCGGTGTTGCTTGGTATCATGCACACATACAAACACTCAACATGATATCAGGATGGTAGGCACATAAATATAGCAATGAACCAATCATTGATTGATAAACCGTTTGATCAACTGGTTTGTCCTCCTTAGTGAGGTCAAGATGTCCACTTGTAGGCATGGGGGTTCTCATACCTTTGCATTCTTGCATGTCGAACTTCTTGATTAAGTCCTTGGTGTACTTGGTTTGAGAGATAAATGTACCTTTTCTCGATTGTTTGATTTTCAATCCAAGGAAGAACTTCAGTTAACTCATCATGGACATCTCAAACTTTTCTAACATCAACTTTCCAAACTTTTAACTAAAATGTGGGTTAGTTGAACCAAAAATAATATCATCCGAATATATTTGGCAGAAAAAATAGTTCTCCATTAGCTCTTTCTGTGAATGAGGTTACATAAATTTTACCAATCTCAAAACCCCTTTCAATGAGAAACTTCATTAGGAATTTGTACCAAGCTCTAGGGACTTGTTTAAGACCATATAAAGCTTTATGAAGTTTGTAGACATGATCAAGTTTCTTAGGGTTCACAAAACCAGGAGGTTGTTTACCAGAAATTTCCTCCTCAATTTGTCCATTAAGAAAGGCACTTTTGATATCCATTTGGTAGAGATTTATATCATGGTGATTGGCATAAGCTAGAAAATGCGAATGGCTTCAAGTCTAGCAACAAGAGCATAAGTCTCAACGTGTTCCATACCCTCGACTTGCGTGTATCCTTGGGCTACGAGACGTGCCTTGTTGTGTACAACTTGTCCGCCTTCATCTTGCTTGTTCTGAAACACCCATCTTGTACCAATGATATTATGCTCGCCTTCAGGTTTTTCAACAAGGGTCCATACTTGGTTCCTCTCGAAGTTGTGTAGCTCTTCATGCATGGCATTTAACCAATCTAGATCTTGGATGGCTTCTTCAACCTTCAAAGGTTCAATAGTAGAGATGAAAGAATAATGCTCACAAAAGTTAGCTAAACGAGATTTAGAGCGAGTGATTCTCCCGGTTTTTATGCCACCATAGATTTGATTAAACGGATGATTTATTTCCACTCTTTCTCTAACTCCTTACATCTTCTTCTTGTTGGATGGTGGAGCTTCTTCTTCATCGTCACCATCTTGAGCATTGTCGTTGACGTCATCATCTCCTTGAGGTGGTGGTGAGGAAGGTTGAGGTGGATCATCATGATGTTCTTCTTCCTCTTCTTCATCATATCGTGTACCGCTTGTGGATGATTCCATGTCGTTTTGTGGTTCGCCTTGACGCGAAGTGGGAGCTTCCACTTGAGTTCATGAAGTGCTTTCCTTCACCTCCATGGGACGAATTTTGCCAATGTACATGTCTTTGATAGCTTCCGAAGGTTCCTTATCTCCAATATCAATTGGCAATTGTTTGAATTGCGAACCATTAGTCTCATCAAACTTCACATCTGCCATCTCTTCAACTTTCCGAGTGAAGTTGTTGTAGACACGGTAAGTGCGAGAGTTCAATATGTCACCGTGAAAATTTAGATCAATCATGCTTATCAAGAATATAGTACTTAGAGCTGAATACCCGAAAGTATCCAACATGGGCTTTGTTACTGGTGAGTAACTCGTATGTCGTTTTACTCAGAAGCTTGTGCACGTAGAGTCGGTTTATGGCATGGCAAGCTATTTCCACGGCTTCTGCCAAAAATTGTCCTGGGGTCTTGTATTCATCAAGCATCATTGTCGCCATCTCTATGAGAGTCCGGTTCTTCCTCTCAACAATTCCATTTCGTTGAGGTGTGTATGTCGTCAAGAACTGATGTGAGATACCTTCTTCGTCAGGAAAAGTATACACATTAGTGTTCTTGAACTTCATTCTGTTGTCGCTCCAAACCTTCTTGATTTTCACTTCAAAATGATTTTGAGCTTTTCGAGAAAAGTTCTTGAAGATCATTTGTACCTGTGACTTATCATTAAGAAAGAATACCCACGTAAATCTGGAAATATCATCAACAATGACTATACCATAATAATTTCCACCGAGGCTCTTGTAAGCATTGGGACCAAAGAGATCCATGTGAAGCAGCTCGATGGGTCTTCTGGTAGTCATGATGTTCTTCACGGGATGACTTCCACCAACTTGCTTTCCTGCTTGACAAGCACTACAAAGTCTATCATTGTCAAAGATAACATTTTTAACACCAAGAATATAATCACCTTTGATAAGTTTGTCAAGGTTACACATACCTACATGTCCTAACCTTCAATGCCATAAAAAACCTTTAGAAGATTTTGCAATAAGACATGTATGGGGTTTGGATATTTTAGAGAAGTCAACAATGTTAGATCACCTCTACAGAAACCGGTAAAGACAATTTTATGGTTGCCGCTGTGAAACACTCGGCATTCAACTTTTGTAAATAGCACATCGAAAAAAAAGTCTGCTAGTCTAGATACGGAAAGAAGATTGTAGCCAAGGGATTCAACAAGGATGAAATTTTGAAGAACTATCATTAGATACAACCACCTTACTAAGACCAAGTACCTTACCCTTGGAGTTATCTCCAAAAGTCACATACCTTCGAGATCCACAGTTTGGTGTGATCTCATGGAACATGTCTTTATCTCCGGTCATATGATCGGTGCATCCACTATCGAGAACCCACTCCTTACCACTGGGCATGTAGTCTCTAAGATTCGTCATAAGACTAAGGTTCCTCGTTGACTTCTCATACTCGATGTCAAAGTCCTCATCTTCATCGTGGTAGCCATGCTCCGCATAACCATTATCGTATGAAGTTCCCTAATAAGAGAAACGACATTCATCAGAATTTTGACTACGTCACATGTTCATGTTTATGCATTCGAATGGCTTCAACAATGATATTGTTAATAGTAATGACATCTCCTTTGGCACGCACGAGGTCATGAAGCTCAAATAGGTATTTATCAAAATTAGGATCGGTTGACTTCATTTTGAGAAAAGCAATGTATTTGTGGACAGGGATATCAGATTCTTCGAGGAATAATCTGGATATCTTTTCTCTAAGTCTTTCCACAAGGTATGAGAACAGTCAAAGTATTGTAACTCATTAAGCAATTTCTTGGTAATCCTCTAATGATTAGATTGACAGTGTTAAGGTTACCAAGCATATCAATTTCATCATCATGAGAAGGATGTATCGGATCAATGGGAGGCGCATAGGGATACTCAACATAGTTGCGCAAATGGAACTCATCAAATATATCAAGCATTTCATTTTCCCAATGTCTAAAGTACTCCCCATCAATAATAGGCACTCTACAACTAAAAATCCCGGAACTAGTCACACTCATCTTCTTCCAACAAGGATTAAACCAAGGTTTTGGAGGCCTTGCTCTCATACCAATTGAGGGTTCGATAGAAGATGTGTCTAGAGGGGGTTTGAATAGACACCAATTCAAGGAAGGCAGAAACTCGACAGTTCTAAGAAGTCTAATGCACCCTACACTTGCTAGTCAACATAAATGGCAGCAAAAAAAATAAAGACTTTGCACATGTAAAGGTGTAGAGATTATGAGATCAAATGAAAAGTTTCACACAACAATTCTTGGAATTGTTCTGATAGGTGGTGCTATCGTACGTCCATCTTAGTGGAAACATCAACCTACACAGGGTAACGGCTGCAAGAGTCCATGGAGGGCTCCACCCACGGAGGGTCCACAAAGAAGCGGCCTTGTCTATTACACCATGACTTCCATCCACGAAGGACTAGACTTACTCACGGTAGATCTTCGTCAAGTAGGCCATCTCATTGCCCTTACAAACATCTTGGTTCAACTCCACAACACGAAGTAGGAGGCTCCCAAGCGACACCTAACCAATCTAGGAGGCAGCACGCTCCAAAAGGTAATAGATGTGGTAGATCAATAAACTCCTTGCTCTTGTGCTTCTAAACATAGTCACCACAACACAAAATTACTCTCTCATAGAATATGCTTGAGTGGGAGAGATTAATTTGGTGGAAAGTTCTTGGTGGAGGCTAAAGATCTAGTTTCAAATGATTGGATTGGAGTATCTTGGTCTCAACATATGAGTAGGTGGTTCTTTCTCAGAAAATGGATGTAGCAATGAAGTGTGTGTTCTGAGTACTTCTCCCATGAATAAGAAGTGGGTGAAAGGGTATATGTATAGGCAGCATAGAAAATCGAATCATTCCACACAATGTGGAAAACTCGATGACACTCAAGTGAAAAACTCGGTGGTACCGATTAGCACAAAGGTAGCAACTCTTGAATCTCGGTGAGACCGATATATGAAACTCGGTGGCACCAAAAAGGTGGCTAACGATCATATGTCCCAAACTCGATGGAAACGATACTCAAACTCAGAAATTTTAATCTTGCATACCGAGGCACCCAAAAGTTGGTGACCCAAACTCGGTAGCACGGATATGGTTTTTGTTGCACCGATTTGGTGGGAATGGCTAGGGTTTCTGTGTGAGGTCAAACTCGGTGGGTCCTAAATGGGGAAGTTGGTGACACCGAATTTTTGTATGTAGAATTGGACAGAATGGATATGTGGGAAAATGACTAAGTATTTTGGTGGTTAAATTTGAGCACTTTGAGCAATCAGTTTATTTTACTAACTCACCCCCTTTTAATAGTTTTGGCTTTCCTATGGACTCAAAAGTGATTTCTCACAAATATAAAGTGAAGAGTCTTCTAGCTTGAAGCTTGAGACAATATTATTCCTTCTTGGTTCAAGGGGCATCTCCACATAAACCTTTGGCCAAATCTCTTCATGGACTATTCCTGAAATATCTAGGTAAAAGTGTTAGTCCAAGAGACAATGTATGTTGTCATGAATTATCAAAATCACCAACGGACCAGATGTGCTTTCACTTCGGGAGCCCGATATTTTTTCTTTTGCGTTGTCTTTCCTTTCATTTAATGCAACATGTCTTTGTTAAGGTTCCACCCCCTCCGAGGTCATCCTATCGCTACGTGTTGCTAATGACCAACCCCCGAGCATGCTCGAACCGTTGCTGGGATGGAGGCTCTTGCGGCATGGCACTCAATGGCTCGCCTTCAGCATGCGAGCGACTCACGCCCACGCCAGGGATTGCTGCTTGCGGGGCCCGCCTCCCGAGGCACCTTGAGGGAAGTCCTGCAAAGAAAATGCCTTGTTCCAGATGATACGTGCTTGCCTACTTGCATTTGGGTGTAATGTGAGAAGTATAGCCCCAAGGGACTTGGTAGGGTGAGGTGCGCGTGGGCGTGCCTGCGAGCTAGAAGCTAGTTCTCTGGGTTCCAGCACCTCCAGGGAAGACCCACGCAAATGCGTCGTGCCCAGCAACCGCGAGCGTGAAGCTTAAGGTTAAACTAGCGGGTGCATGCCGTGGGGGGAACCTGCAGCTGCTGTACCGAGGGCTTTCCACCCAGAGGGGGTGCGGCCCTGGGGGGCATTCTTCGTTGTCTTCTCCCCAAATGATGCATGGGGCTTCCACTAGGTGTAGGACTGGAAAGAAAAGATGAAACCAATGAAACTCTGTGAAAACAAGTGGACCAAAACCTTCATCAAAACCAGAGGTGAACTTGTTTGGAAGCACAAAAGGTGGAGATTTGGTTGCCGTGTCCAACACTCGTCTGTCTGGTGAGCTTGTTTACAAGTCAAAAAAGAAGTGAAGAAAAGTGACTTCAATATCCAGCAAGGGTTAGCCTAGAAGAAATGTGACTGTCGTGTATAGCATGGGTCAGCCTAAAAGAAGAGTGACTAATATATCCAACATGGCTCAGCGTGAGGTTAGTTGTGGCCCGCGGAGCATCTTCGTCGATCGTTCCCCAAGCGGGGTGCATGGGGCTTCCACTTGGGATTGCGCATAGTCGAGGTTCGACAGTCATTCCGCTAGCATGAGGCATAGGGACTTCCACTTGGGCATGGGCGGGAGCCCTCCATCGAGGCCACGACGCGTCTCATCATGGCGTTCCCCTTAGGAGGCTCCGGGGCATATATAGCCCCAAACTCATTATTACATGAGAGTGTCACGGGTATAACTTCCGGAGGTGCCTAACGCTCCAGGTGACCGGCACTGGGTTCCGACCCTCTATCTCCAGGCACGAGGCGCCAGGCCTAGAGACATGGGCGCTCCTGAAGGGGACCTTCCACCCTCCATCTCCACACGCGCGGTGCCAGGCCTGGAGACATGGGTGCTCATCAAGGGGCATTTCCACCCTCCATCTCTAGGTGCGCGATGTCAGGCCTGCACACATGGGCGCTCCTAAAGGGGCCCTTCCACCCTCTGTATCCACACGCGCGGTGCCATGCCTCGAGACATGGGGACTCCTAAAGGGGCCCTTCCACTCTCCATCTGTCCGCGATGATTCTTCGAGGGGGCATGACACTAAAGACCTTAGTGAGATGACTAGCACAGGTGGCCAGGCCGTGAGCCAGAGCTTGGTCACTTAGATTTCTTGGCGCTACGAGGACAATTCCTGACACAGACGTCATGTCTAACCAATCACCATGGAACAATCATAGGGAGGTTGCGACGGCGCATCAGCCCCCGGCAGCAGTCGAACACCAGAGCTTAAGATTTGGATAAAGGACACCTTCTCAAGTGAAGGTTAATCGAGTTTGTTACACATCGAGAAAACACCCGCTCAAGGCAATGCAAAACAGAGGGAATTTCTTGGGTCAAACAACTCAAAAAGTCACCTGGCGGTCATGATGTCGCGGGAGCGTCAAGCAATTTGACGATGCGTGCCGCACACGCCTACCCCTCTGGTGGGGGCGGTCGGCCCATGAGGTCCCGACACCTCATGAGACAAGCGCGGCCCACAACTCTTGCAGCTTGCCGATCTCCTGATCGGCGAACTCCTGTGCCCCTCACGCTTGGTGCCACACTCCCGGCCCATGAGGGTGCCCCCTGTCACATCGACCAAGCCAGGCGGCTTCCAGGAGGGAGCCTCCGGGCCCGGCTCGATGTGGGCGTTGGGCGTGGCCTCCTATGCGGAAGGGAGGTGGGGGACGGTTGGGGGCACGAGGCTCGTGATAGCGGCATTTGCTGCGGCGCCCTTTGCCCCGGCAGTGTCGGGGGCGGATAGCAGCAGTCGGCCCTAGTGACGGTTTTCAGCAAGGTCGTCCCTTCGATTGTTGTCGCGGTCACCTTCGCAAGGTGGACCCTGCTTGAGCACCTCAGGATGGAAACTGAGAGAGTCGCCGCGCGAAGGGGCAGCTTGCTAGTCGCGCCTCGTTCATCCGGTGCTGGGGGCCAAAGCGAGACGTGGGGCACCATGGCCCTCCTAGCAACGGTGATGAGCTCGGCGATGTGGTCCATCCAGGCGTCGTAGCCTCCCTCCGTCAGGTGGTTGTGGAGCAGTTTGCTCTCCATGAGCAGTGTGTCTTGCACGTTCAGGTCTCCCACATGGACACAAGGTGAGGAAGATGTGGCAGGGGGCGGTGAAGCGGACGTTTTGCTACACCAGGGGGTTCAGGGAGCTCTATTGCTGGCGGGCGGTGCGGGCAATGATGGTGGTGGACATATCGCTGATAGGTCGGTGACGGTCGTCCGGCACCGAGCACTTGGTACGCACATGGCGAGCGTCGGTCATGGTGTCGGTGAAGCTGGAGCCAAAACTGCAACTGAAGAATGACTGCGCACCACCACGTGGCGCGCCAAATATCAGAATCGGTGCTCCGCAGACATAGAAAGGTTCAAACACTCGGGTGCTCCCTCTCCCCTGCCATGTTCTGCCTCTCAACCTCACATCGACCCTTTGATGGATCGAGCTATGGAAGGAAAACAAGAACACACGTGCAGTTTACCCAGGTTCAGGACACCTTGAAGAGTAAAATCCTACTCCTCCTTGTGTGGATTGCTCGTGGGAGAGAGAGCAAGTACAAGGTAGGTTATTGCCCTAATGGAGTCGATTGATCCCTTGCTATGGAGGCCGGTCCTCCCTCTTATACATGCTTTGGTTCTCTTCCCCCAAAAAACACACATTCAGCAGGAAGGATTGCCACAACGGCCATTTCGAAAGGGGACAAGACTACAATCCATCCTAACAAAGGTGGTCTTCACCTACCGAAGCTCTTTGCCGTGATGCACTCGTGGGATCGGGGGTGACCTCCATCCTGCAGAGCCCCCAGGATTGGTCCTCGTGCACCAAATGGAAAGCCTTTGGGTGTTTTTTTGGGATCCCGCTAGCTGGCCCCGCTCCCTTAGCATGACAGCCTCTTTTTTCGTGCCTGATGGCACTGTTCCTGGGCCACTTGTGCAGCCTGTGTCACCCATGTGAAGATGCATGGTCACGCGACCCTGCGTGGTCGTCCTTGATGAGCCTGCCCTACGAGGGCCTTAGGGGTGGCCTCGATACGCGTCCTTGTAGAGAGCGGCCTCACAAGGTCCTTGACAACGATCCTCCGGTACTTGCCTCGTGAGGCGTGGGCCCTCACGAGGGTCTTTCTTGCTCGGCCCGCCGCCACGACGAATCAGGCATGTGTAGCGTGTTGCGCTTGGGGCCGCAGGTCGACGGGCCTGGGTACCCCCTGTTCCATGGGCCCGACACCTAGCTTTCTCATAATCATCACGTTCATCACTTGAATCAGACAAGGAAACATGATTGAGTACTTTGGCACCTGTTGCCACGAAGCAATAGGTGGGGGCAGAATCGTCATCACAATCATCACTGTTGTTATTGAAATCATTTTCTTGAAGATTGAAGATGGATGATATGTCTCCAATGTATCTATTATTTTTTTCTTGTTCCATGCTATGATATTATTATTCTTGGATATTTTTATTATAATTTTATATCTTTTTATATTGTTTTTGGGGAGTAACCTATTAACTAGTGCCAACTGCCAGTTCTTGTTTTCTACCCTGTATTTGTTTCACAGGAAATCAATATCAGATAAGATCAAATGGTCTTGAAACTTTTTGAGGATTCTTTATTGAAGATAAGGATCACCCGAAACTTGGACGCCAAGGAGGATCTTGCCGGAGGGCCCCATAGAAAACAAGGGCGCACCCTAGGGGGGCGTCCAGATGTTGTGTGGGCCCCTCCATGCTCCAATTGCCCTAACTCCTCCGCTATAAATTCAACAATATTCCAAAACCCTCAAGGGAGTCTACAAAATACTTTTTCCGCCTCTGCAAGCCTCTCTTCTAGTAGGATCCCATCTGGAGGCCTTCTTCGGAACTCCGCCGCAGGGGGAACTCATCACGGAGGGGCCCTACATCAACCTTGTCGCCTCTCCAATGATGTCTGAGTAGTTCACCACAGACCTACGGGTCCGTAGGTAGTTTTAGATGGTTCTATCTCTCTTTGTATCTCGATACAACAGTCTCCAATCTTCATGGAGATCCATTTCACGTAATGACTATGTGCGGTGTGTTTGTTGTGATCTGATGAATTGTGAGTTTATGATTAGTTCTATCCTTGTTCGATTTGAGTTCATTGCTGATCTCTTTTATGCATGATTTATTATAGCCTTGTATTTCTTGGCTGAAGTTTTTGTTTGGTTTGGCTAACTAGATTGGATCTTCTTGCAATGGGAAGAGGTGCTCGGTAATGAGTTCGATCTTGCGGTGTTCAGTCCTAGTGATAGAAGGGGAGTTGATATGCATGTGTTGTTATCATTAAGGATAACAAGTTGGGATGAATTCTGTCACACCCTGTTTTTCCTATCACCTGTTTGTGTTGTAAAATTCTGAGCTTGATAAAACTTTTTCAAAACTAATGTTGTGAGTGCCATAATTGACATTGCATGCTTGTATGTTTGATCATGTGAGGTTTAAAACCCTAAAATCCTTTTTGGTATTTTTCTGATTTTCAAAAGACCTTTGATAACTATAGTAAAACCACCTTGAGTTGCACTACATGTCCTTGATAGCAAGTAGTGCTTCCACTCATATTCGGTAATCTGATTTTTACCTATCTTTATATTTCAAAACCAAAAAAATAATTATTTTTGGGAGTACTTTCCCAATTAAATAACATGTCCATTTCTAAGGTCAGAATTGGTATTCCAACATGGAAAAATACTTTCTGCTTTGGAAAAATATGATTAAATTTGGAGATGATGAGAAGGACATATATTTTCCATACATAGGATTTTAAACCCCCTTTTATATTATATTTATTGATCAAAACTATAAAAGTTATTTATGTCTGTTTTGCCATTTTGAAATATTTCCAAAGTAAATATTCTCAATAAATTCCTAGAAAATTCCAGTGATGCCCCTAAGCCTTGTTTGGTGTCCACATAAAGTTTCACCTTGATCAAAGGTGGATAGGGACCACAAATAACCCTAAAACCCTGTTTGTCCAGAATCAAGATAGAGCAACTCTACATAACAAAGTTTGTCCAATGGAGCTAAAACTTTGCAGGAGTGCCTAATACCTCAAATGAGCGTTCTACACCAAAAAATGGGATTTGTGGGACTTAGTTTGCCCACACTCCCTTTGGAAGGAACAAATCTAGTTATATTGGAGTGATTTCAAGTTTACAAAGCTAAACTTATCCATTGGAGCTCAAATTTGGTGGAACTCCATGGTTTCTCCCTAAAACCAAACATGTTAAGTCTCAGCACCAGTGGTGGCGTACAACACCCTGTGACCACTGTCGAACACCTTCTGACAGAGAGGAAAAATCCACCTTAGCCACAGCTAAACCAAACTCGTTTGCTTCAAACTCTTAGATTAAGTAGCCAGCACCAGTAGCTAACCCCAGTCAACTGGCCCCTCACTAGTTCAAAGTGGAAAGGCCAAAAACCCCAATTTATACATCAGTTCATGATTGACAACACCAGTATTTCTTGCCTCCTTTGACCAGCCGAAGTTCCCACTAAAACCAAACGGCTAGCCACATCCCCAGCAAGTGCCAGACATGATAGACACGTCCAAAGTGCCACAGAGCGCACCAGCATGCCGTGGCATGCCAAAACTGCGCTCTGGGCGCGCTACAGGGAGTCTCCGAGGTGGCGGCAACGCCCTCGCCTAGTTCTAGCCTCCCCCGAGATGTCCAACCTCCTCCCCGACAGCCCCTCTGAGTTGGGCCAGCCTCAGGGACCCTCCTCTCTCGGGCAAGAGCTCGCGCGACGCGTGCCCGCGCGCTCCAGATTCGGCCAAGCTTGCGCAGCCACGAATGCAGCTCTCCACTCTCTCTCTCTGCAGTAGACGGTTCGGGAAGTCCAATACCACGTCCTGAGACCGTGGTTTCAACCCCAACGTCTCTTTGCACCCCCATGTGCGCCACGGTGAGTCATCGGCGCACCCGAGTCTGCTCACCATCGCGGGCCTATAAATAGCCCTCCCCCTCGCTCCAGCACCCCTCAGATAGCTTCGCCGCATCCACTAGCATCTCCCTAGCCACCCTAGCAACCCATCAGAGCCCCGGTGCTCGAGATCGACCAAGGCCACTCCGCCTCGGAGCTCCGGTCGATCTCCGGCTACACGATGGCTCATGCGCCTCTCAACCCGTCAAACTGACCCCCTTGACACCAGGAAGCTTTCCCCAACTCGCCCGGGCTTTCCCGTGTCTCTAGCAACCTCCCCGACTGATTCCCGAAACCCCTCCGCCACGGCCTCCTCGTCGCCGGCGAATACCTGCCTCCCCGTGGTTGTTTCGACCACCAGCAGGTAGGCGATGGTCCGGCGAACCCATTCCCATGCTCATTGGAGCTTGAGCGAGTCGGCAGCCATGTAGGCGTCCTCCTCCTCCTCTCTGGCTGGAGGTAGGAGATGACCCCGACTGGTGTGCCCCACCTGTCGGTGACCCAGCCCCCTGCCCCGCGCTGGCC
The DNA here is from genome assembly GCF_904849725.1 of Hordeum vulgare subsp. vulgare. Classification (NCBI taxonomy): domain Eukaryota; kingdom Viridiplantae; phylum Streptophyta; class Magnoliopsida; order Poales; family Poaceae; genus Hordeum; species Hordeum vulgare. The sequence continues at coordinate 278,715,659 of NC_058521.1, read as the reverse complement.
TCGGCAACTTAAAGCAGGGCCCCGCGCGTCAGGTTCAAACCTGACGGCGCGCGCGCCTGGGCAGGCCGTCGGCTGGCCATGGGCCAGCCCAGCTCTGGGCCGAGCCAGACCAGGAGCTAGCCTATGTTTTTCTTTTATTTTTAACACCTAGATTTCTAAGATTTTTATAAAAACAATTAACCAGTGTAAAACTATAATTCTTCCACTGTTATTTTTCTAAAAATGTGTAGTATTTAATGATATGCTTAGAATAATTTTTCCAGCAACTAATCTATTTTGCAATATTAAAAAGGACTAAAATGGAATAGTTTTTCTTCTACTTGGTTGTTTTAAAAAATATTCCTTCAAGGAAAATTTAGGCAAGTATTTTTTAAATGATATCTTAGATTTATCAGAAATAGGGAACATTTTTTTTAAATAACTTTGTGGACTTTTTTGTGTGAGCTATTTCTTATTTGTGGTTTTATCGACGATAGAAAACCCGTGTGACGAGGGAATCGGAGCGGAAGACATCGAAGACCCCGGATACTTAGCTGACTAAGGCAAGCAACCCTTTGACCATGACTGAGCATATGTTACTTTGCATGTTATAAAAGCAAGTATTCCCGTTGCATATGATCATAACTGTCGGTAATCATCTGATATGATTTTACCGAAGGCTCCCCGGGAGCACATGCATTGAGCTTGACCCTACCCCTTGAGGGTCATGCTAATACCATGTTGACAAGAAAAAATAGATGTAGTATTATCATGAGCATGATGTTGTCACAAAGCAAGAGTTTATGAAAACCCCGTCGGGTGCCACTAATGCCCGAGGGTGATGATGAGTTGGTGGTCAATTTTGGTGAAGTGATGCACCCGGTGTTTTGTGTGAGTAAGGTTTCGGAAATGGGATTAGATTTATGATGTGTCGACCGTCCCAACCTTACCAGTACGACCACGTTACCCCTTATGGGACGGGGCTATGTTAATTACGCTGGTCAGTGCTAGCAAAGAACCACATTACTAGTGGCGGGAGTGATTGTAGTCACTCTCGTGATGGGGTCATGCCGGGTAGGACGACTATGCCATTTTTATGAGTTCCAGTCACACCGTTGGTCCACGCATGGTCGGGACGGTCTAGAGTTCGTGCTCGTAAGACGTACAACATGTGGGTTGGGTACCAATCGAGTGGATCTCTTTGTCTAGTATCGTCAGGGGAAAGGCATTGATCGGGTACTTACCTCGGGTATTTGATATACCGCGAGTCGTGGATGACACGGAAGTTTCCCGGATCTCGCGGGTCCAGCGTACTACCTCTGCAGAGTGTAAACTATTCGAATAGCCGTGTCCACGGTCAAGGACGTTTGGGTAATCCTGCTTAAACTACGTCCTGATATTTCCGCATAAACCAAGTGTGCGTGAGTGAGTGTATGTGTGGTGTTGGAAAAAGGTGTTGTTATGAAAGTAATAATGATATGACCAAGTTTGGTGACTTGGCATATAGGGTGAACCCGGATGGTTCAGCCCTCAACAGATATATTGATATCCGTAACGTGCTCTTCAAGACTAATTCTTTAACTTGATGCATATTCATGATCGTTCCACCCAGATGAGTTACACTAAAGATGCATGATATTGTTATCCTTCACTTTCATTGTTCATATCATGGGTTGTTTGCGAGTACATTCAAAGTACTCATTAGCTTGACACTGGTTATGTTGTTTGACCAGACATGGAAGGACCGGAGTTTGGAGATGAATATGTCTTCGGCGACACCCCTACGAACTAGGACACTTCCGAGTCAGAATGCCTGTCGGTGTAGGCTTGATGGCATGGGCACCCGCTTAGCCCCGTGTTTCCGCTATTAGTGTATTCGTGTGATTTGTCCTTAGGCCCTGTCTTGTGAACTTGACCCTTCCGTCACGCATTGTAATAATCAGTACTTGGATGTAAGACTCTTTATTCAGTATCTGTGTTCGGTTAGCATTGATCTCTGGGATCACTGAGCACGGCGATTCTCGACTAGTAAGTCGGGGTCCCCACAGAGCTGGTAGCAGAGCCATCCTGACTATAGGAAGCCTTAGGTAGCATGGACTATAGCCGAACTATTGTGCACCTAGAGTGACCCGAGAACCACACCTATTATATATTTCAAACCCTCACCACTACACCTTGTAGATGGCCGCCGTACCCTTGATGCTTCTGGAAACGGGCTTTCCTCTGCTTTTGAGTGATAGCCTCGAGAAGTGTCAAGTGCGTGGCACGCCCGTCTTTCTCTACCGTGAACACTGGGTAAACGCCGACCCTAAGGAGTATCACATGGACGTGATAGTGAAGGCTAATGACTCCTCAACTAGCTGGTTCTTTGAAGGGCCGCAAATGGAGGATCTAATGTTCGCCGTGGAGACTGCAGCACGAGAGGCACTCGTGCGACTCCGCGACATGCTTCCTGAGATGGAGAACGAACCCGCTACTCGCCACTTAACTTTTGTTAAGGATAAGATAGACGGGAGCTGGACACTCAAGACCTCATCTGAGGACGGGATGCCATTAAGGTTTCAGGCCTACTTCGGTCTCTCCTCAGACACCTTGACGCATCTCTTGATCAGGGAGTCACCTAGGATTCGCTAAGAGCGACACCAAGTTAAGGACCTATATCGTATGGAGATGATGAAGAACTGCAAGATGAAGAAAGAAGGAGCACCTGTGATATCACCTGGTTTTGCTTTCCGAGGAGGAATACCCCCACTTCACGCAGTTCCTCTTTAGAGTCGACGCTTAACCGCAGAAGAGTACACCTAGCTCTTCGCTACCTCACCAACCAAGAGACGTCGAGATGGTTTACTCCCTTCCCCTACCCCTTCGATTAAAGGAAGCACTAATGAAGATGAAGACAGAGATGAAGATGAAGACGAAGATCCCACAGAGCCGGCTTATGAGACCGCGCAGTCGATCGCGTAGTAGCGTAGGATGTACCGAGCAAAGAAATTCTTGTATTAGTATTTTATGACCCGGATGTTGTGTGCACCTATTGGATGCAAGTCGCATTCTACCTTGAGCAGCGTGTGAGCGACTGCATCGCTTTCTTTTAAATTAATGCAGTAGTTTCTTTCAAAAAACCTTGTCATACAACTTTGCACACTAGCACACCAGACCCCCTCCTTATTAGAACGTCATCCCTTTAGAGTGCAACCGGTTTAGCAGTATTTGACCTGTCTACTCCCCTGACAGGATGGTGAATGCAACTCGCAACAGCACTTTCGGCAACCCCGGCTTTGCCTCTTCAGGACAACAGCAGGGAATCTGCCTCTTCAGGACAGCAGTAGGGAACCGAAGGGGAAGCTCAAGCTGGAGATCACCATGTGCTGCAAGACGATGTTCCTCCGCCACCACCTGCCCCTGAAAGCTTGAGCATGGCTCAGTTCCTTCAAGCTCTTCAGGAGGAGCGCCAAGCCAACAATGCCATTATCCAGCAGCTGGCTCAAACCTTGGTGAACCACCCGCCGCAGAACGGGAATGGCAACGGTCGTTCAACTCTCTCTAAGTTTATGAGGATTACGCCGCCCATATTCATGGAGATGACTGAGCCCTTGGATGCCGATGATTGGATCCGCACTATCGAAGACCTTCTCGCGTTGGTCAAGTGCACTGACGATAACGAGAAAGTTTTCTATGCAACCCATTGCCTCGGAGGCACAGCCAGAGCTTGGTGGGATGGATTTCAGTTCATGCGAGCCGGGCAAGTCATCACTTGGGCCGTGTTCAAGGATGGATTCCGTGCTGCTCACATCCCTCCGGGGATGATGACCATTAAGAAGCGGGAATTCCGAGACTTAAGGCAAGGTAGTGGATCAGTCAAGGAGTATTTGCATAAGTTCAACCTTCTATCAAGGTATGCACCTGAAGATGTCAGCATTGAGGCTGCTAAAGTGGAGCGCTTTATGGAAGGACTGCAGCAATCACTCCAGTATCAACTGGTTGTTTGTGAATGTCGGACCTTCAGTGACCTGGTTAATAAGGCCCTTATGTGGGAAGACAAGCGTCGTGCAATGGACGACTCCCGTAAGCGCAAGCCAATGGGTAGGGGATGACCGGTCAACTTGAAACCACGACCATGGCAGTCAGCCCCAGCAAGACCCAACTATCAGCAGCAGAAGTACAAGCACCCAACATTTCGCCAGAATTACCGACCTCAACAAGTCAGCATCAAGCCAGCAAGCACACCGCCAAACAATGGTGGAAGCAAGACCAATCGTCCAGCACAAGTTACCTGTTTCGGGTGTGGACAACCAGGGCACTATTCCCGGCAGTGCCCCAATAAGAAACCTGATGTTCCGCGCCCCACTGCACCAAATCCAGGCCAAGGAGCACCAGGCAGGAACCAGGCTCCCCGCAATCAGCAGTACCACAGCAAGGGGCGGATTAATCATATTTCCCCGGAAGAGGCACAGGAAGACCCGGACTGCATTCTGGGTACGTTCCTCGTCAACTCTACCCCAGCAACAATATTGTTTGATTGTGGTGCTTCGCATTCCTTTGTTACGCAAAAGTTTGCGGAAAAGTGTGGACTAGAACCTACCTGGCTTCGTGGGCATATGGCAATTCAGACCCCGGGAGCAGTTTTGAGAACCAACCTAGGGTGTAGAAAGGTTGGGATAGTTATCAATGGGACGAGCTTTTCAGCGGACCTCATTGTGCTTAAGTCGCAAGGCCTAGAAGTAATCCTCGGCATGGACTGGTTGGCCAAGCATCAGATTATCTTGGACTGTGCTAACAGGGCCATTACCATGAGAAGTGACCAAGGGGTCAAAGTCAAGTATGTCTCTAGGCCAGTACCCACTCGAGTGCCATGAGTTAACAGCCCATCAGAGGAAGGACTCGACTGAGTGTCGATAGTCTGTGAATACCCGGATGTCTTTCCTGATGAGCTACCAGGGATGCCTCCTGACCGAGACTTCGATTTCATCATCAAACTCATGCCCGGATCAAGGCCTATCTAAGAAGCCTTACAGGATGGGATCCGAAGAGCTAGCGGAGTTGAAGAAGCAACTGGATGAGAAACTCAGGAAAGGATTCATTCGTCCAAGTGCGTCACCTTGGGGATCGCCTGTTCTCTTCGTGTCCAAGAAGGATGGGACAATCCGACTTTGTGTCGATTACCGTTCACTCAATGAGGTCATGATCAAGAACAAGTATCCACTCCCCAAGATTGAAGACTTGTTCAACCCGCCTAATGGAGCAAAGGTATTCTCCAAGGTCGACCTCCGATATGGATATTACCAACTAAATATTCGACCCGAAGACATTCCGAAGACGGCATTTGTGACCCGATACGGTCTGTACGAATGCACTGTCATGTCCTTCGGATTGACGAATGCCCCAACTTACTTCATGTACCTCATGAATAAGGTCTTCATGGAATATTTGGACAAGTTTTTCGTCGTATTCATCGACGACATATTGGTCTTTTCCAAGTCTGAAGAAGAGCATGAGCAACACTTGAGGTTAGTATTGGAAAAGCTTCGAGAGCACCAACTGTATGCCAAGTTCAGCAAGTGCCAGTTTTGGTTGAACGAAGTTGGATTCCTAGGTCATACCATGACAGCAAGTGGATTGGCAGTTGATCCTTCTAAGATTACCACGGTAACCAACTAGGAATCGCCAATCGACGTGAAGGAAGTCAGGACTTATCTCGGACTCGCAGGGTATTACCGCAAGTGCGTAGAAGGATTCCCCCGCATTGCACGACCTGTGACTCAGCTCTTGAAGAAAGGCAAGAAGTTCGAATGGACGCCAGAATGTGAGGCAAGCTTCCAAGAGTTGAAGAAGAGGATAACCACCGCCCCGGTATTGGCCACTCCAGATATCAACAAGGAGTTCGTGATATATTGTGATGCCTCCAGGACTGGTCTAGGTGGGGTTCTAATCCAGGATGGCAGGGTTGTGGCATACTTGTCGTGGCAACTGCGCCCGCATGAGGAGAATTATGCCACCCATGATCTAGAGTTGGCAGCAGCAGTGCATGCCCTGAAGACATGGCGACATTACATTCTGGGGAAGCGATGTGAAATATACACCGACCACAAGAGTCTGAAGTATATTTAGACCCAAAGGGAATTGAACATGAGGCAACGGAGATGGTTGGAGTTAATCAAAGACTAAGACCTTAGCATTCAATATCACCCCCATAAAAAGGCAAATGTAGTGGCTGATGCCTTGAGTCGGAAGACTAGCACCTTAAACGTCATGCTTAAGGAAAGGCAGCCCGCCTTATACGAAGAATTGGAGAACTTCGGACTGGAATTGGTGGAACCAGGATTCCTGGATAATCTCGAAGTCAAACCAACACTAGAAGACGACATCAAGGAGGCCCAGAAGGGTCATAAGAGTATTGGAGGTATCAAGAAGAAGATTCCAGAAGGCAAGGCCCCAGGATTCTTGGAGGATGATCAAGGAGTGGTGTGGTTTGGGAAACATTTATGCGTACCCAACAAGGCCGAGCTCAAACAACGCATCCTACAGGAAGCTCATGATGCACAGTACTCCATTCACCCCGGTGGTACCAAGATGTATCAAGATCTCCCAGGAAGATTCTGGTGGCATGGCATGAAGAGGGAGATTGTGTCGTATGTGTCCAGGTGTGATGTGTGTCAGCAAGTTAAGGCTGAGCATCAGCAGCCTGCAGGACTGCTGGAACCTCTCCAGGTGCCAGAGTGGAAGTGGGACAAGGTAGGGATGGATTTCATTACCAGTCTACCAAGGTCTAGCAAGGGACATAACTCGATATTGGTTTTTGTCGACCATTTGACCAAGGTGGCCCATTTCATCCCTATCAACACCACTTATCACGGGAACAAGTTGGCCAGTCTCTATATCGAGCGCATAGTAAGCCTTCACGGAGTTCCCGAGGAGATTGTATCTGACCGAGGCATGCAGTTCACCTCAAGGTTTTGGAGGAAACTTCAGGAAGCCCTCGGTACCAAGCTCTCTTTCAGCACCGCCTTCCACCCACAGATGGGAGGACAGACGGAAAGGGTGAATCAGATACTCGAAGATATGCTTCGCGCATGCGTCCTAGCACATGGAGCCAAATGGGAAGACTTCCTGCCGTTCGCTGAGTTTTCTTACAACAACAGCTACCAGTCTAGTCTCCAGATGGCCCCGTTCGAAGTGTCGTACGGACAAAAATGCCGCACCCCGTTCAACTGGTCAGAAACCGAAGATGGGCTGATTTTTGGACTAGAAGTTTTGCACCAGGCAGAAGAGAAGGTGCAACTAGTCCAAGAAAATCTGAAGGCAGCCAAGTCGCGACAAAAGAGTTATGCGGACTCTCGCCGCAGGAATGTGGAGTTCATTCCCACAGATCTGGTGTACCTCCGAGTCACACCTCTCAAGGGAACCAAGCGTTTCCATGTTAAGGGGAAACTCGCTCCAAGGTTCATTGGGCCATTCAAGATCACGGCAAGGCGTGGCGAGGTCGCTTATCAGTTGGAGTTACCTCCAAAGCTTTCGGGTGTGCACAACGTTTTCCACGTGTCACAGCTTCGGAAGTGTCTCCAGATGCCAAGTCGTTCAGATCCTTATAAGGACATTAATCACCAGGCCATTGTCCTTCAGTCTGAACTCACCTAGCGCGAGAGGCCAATCAGCATTCTGGATGAAGCAGAGCGATGTACTAGAAGCCGCACCATCAAGTATTTCAAGGTTCAATGGAGCCAACACACCGAAGCCGAATCTACATGGGAGCGTGAAGACTATCTTCGATCTGAGTTTCCAGACCTTTTTAGCACCTAGCTTAGGAATCTCGGGAACCAGATTCTTGTAAGGCGGATAGGTCTGTCACACCCTGTTTTTGCTATCACCTGTCTGTGTCATAAAATTCTGAGCTAGATAAAACTTTTTCAAAACAAATGTTGTGAGTGCCATGATTGACATTGTATGCTTGTATGTTTGATCATGTGAGGTTTAAAACCCTAAAATCCTTTTTGGTATTTTTCTGATTTTCGAAAAACCTTTGATAACCATAGTAAAACCATCTTGAGTTGCACTACATGTCCTTGATAGCAAGCACTGCTTCCACTAATATTTGGTAATCTGATTTTTACCTATCTTTATATTTCAAAACCACAAAAATAATTATTTTTGTGAGTATTTTCCCAATTAAATAACCTGTCCATTTATAAGGTCAGAATTGATATTCCAACATGGAAAAATACTTTCTGCTTTGGAAAAATCTGATTAAATTTGGAGATGATCAGAAGGACATATATTTGTCCATACATAGGATTTTAAACCCCCTTTTGTATTATATTTATTGATTAAAACTATAAAAGCTATTTCTGTCTGTTTTGCCATTTTGAAATATTTCCAAAGGAAATATTCTCAATAAATTCCTAGAAAATTCCAGTGATGCCCTTAAGCCTTGTTTGTTGTCCACATAAAGTTTCACCTTGATCAAAGGTGGATAGGGACCCCAGATAACCCTAAAACCCTGTCTGTCCAGAATCAAGTTAGAGCAACTCTACATAGCAAAGTTTGTCCAATGGAGCTAAAACTTTGCAGGAGTGCCTAATACCTCAAATGAGGGTTCTACACCAAAAATGGGATTTGTGGGACTTAGTTCGCCCACACTCCCTTTGGAAGGAACTGATCCGGTCATATTGGAGTGATTTCAAGTTTACAAAGCTAAACTTACTAATTTGAGATCAAATTTGGTGGAACTCCATGGTTTATCCCTAAAACCAAACGTGTTAAGTCTCAGCACCAGTGGTGGGGTGCAACCCCCTTTGACCACTGTCGAACACCTTCTGACAGAGAGGAAAAATCCACCTTAGCCATAGCTAAACCAAACTCCTTTGCTTCAAAGTATTATATTAAGTAGCCAGCACCAGTAGCTAACCCCAGTCAACTGACCCTCACTGGTTCAAAGTGGAAAGGCCAAAAACCCCCAATTTAGACATCAGTTCATGATTGACAGCACCAGTATTTCTTGCCTCCTTGGACCAGCCGAAGCTCCCACTAAAACCAAACGGCTAGCCACACCCCCAGCAAGTGCCAGGACATGCTAGACACGACCAAAGTGCCCCAAAACGCACCAGCATGCCGTGGCATGCCAAAACTACGCTCTGGGCGCCCTATAGGGAGTCTCCGAGGTGGGGGAGACGCCCTCGGCTAGTTCCAGCCTCCCCCGAGATGTCCAACCTCCTCCCTGACAACCCCTCTGCGCCGGGCCAGCCTCAGGGCCCCTCCTATCTCGTGCAAGAGCTCGCGTGACGCGTGCCCCTGCACTCCAGATTCGGCCAAGCTTGCGCGGCCACGAATGCAGCTCTCCTCTCTCTCTCTCTCTCTCTCTGCAGCGAAAGGTTCGGGCAGACCAATACCACGTCCTGAGACCATGGTTTCAACCCCAACGTCTCTCTGCACCGCCATGCGTGCCATGGTGAGTCGCCGGCGCACCCGAGTCTGCTCACCGTCGCGGGCCTATAAATAGCCCTCCCCCTCGCTCCAGCACCCCTCAGATAGCTTCGCCGCATCCACAAGCACCTCCCTAGCCACCCCAGCAACCCGGCAGATGCCCGGTGCTCGAGATCGACCGAGGCCCCTCCGCCTCGGAGCTCCGGTCGATCTCCGGCTACACGACGGCTCCTGCGCCCCTCAACCCCTCAAACTGACCCCCTTGACACCACGAAGCTTTCCCCCAACTCGTCCGAGCTTTCACGTGTCTCTAGCAACCTCCCCGACTGCTTCCCAAAACCCCTTTGCCACGGCCTGCTCGTTGCCGGTGAACCCCTGCCTCCCCGTCGTTGTTTCGACCACCAGCAGGTAGGCGACGGTCCGGCGAACCCATTCCCGTGCTCATTGGAGCTTGAGCACGTCGGCAGCCATGTCGGCGTCCTCCTCCTCCTCTCTGGCTGGAGGTAGGAGACGATCCCGAAAGGTGTGCCCCACCTATGGGTGGCCCAGCCTCCTCCCCCGCGTTGGCCTCAGCCACTGACCGCAGGGCCCCGCACGTCAGGTTCAAACCTGACAGCGCGTGCGCGTGGGCAGGCCGTCGGCTGGCCATGGGCCAGCCCAGTGCTGGGCCGAGCCAGGCCAGGAGCTGGCCTGTGTTTTTCTTTTATTTTTAAAACCTGGATTTCTAAGATTTTTATAAAAACATTTAACCAGTGTAAAAATATAATTCTTCCACTGTTATTTTTCTAAAAATGTGTAGTATTTAATGTTATGCTTAAATGAATTTTTCCAGCAACTAATCTATTTTGCAATATTAAAAAGGACTAAAATGGAATAGTTTTGCTTCTACTTGGTTGTTTTCAAAAATATTCCTTCAAGGAAAATTTAGGCTAGTATTTTTTAAAATGATATCTTAGATTTATCAGAAATAGGGAACATTTTTTTCAAATAACTTTGTGGACTGTTTTTGTGTGAGCTATTTCTTATTTGTGGTTTTATCGACGATAGAAAACCTGTGTGACGAGGGAATCGGAGCGGAAGACCTCGAAGACCCCGGATACTTAGCTGACCAAGGAAAGCATCCCTTTAACCATGTCGAGCATATGTTACTTTGCATGTTATAAAAGCAAGTATTCCCATTGCATATGATCATAAGTGTCGGTAATCATATGATATGATTTTACAGAAGGCTCCCTCGGAGCACATGCATTGAGCTTGACCCTACACCTTGAGGGTCATGCTAATCCCATGTTGACAAGTAAAAATAGATGTAGTATTATCATGAGCATGATGTTGTCACAAAGCACGAGTTTATGAAAACCTCGACGGGTGCCACTAATGCCCGAGGGTGATGATGAGTTGGTGGTCACTTTTGGTGAAGTGATGCACCCGGTGTTTTGTGTAAGTAAGGTTTCGGAAATGGGATTAGATTTATGATGTGTCGACCGTCCCAACCTTACCAGTACGACCACATTACCCCTTATGGGACGGGGCTATGTTAATTACTCTGGTCGGTGCTAGCAAAGAGCCACATTACTAGTGGCGGGACTGATTGTAGTCACTCTCATGATGGGGTCGTGCCGGGTAGGACGACTATGCCATTTTTATGAGTTCCAGTCACACCATTGGTCCCCGCATGGTCGGTACGGTCCAGAGTTGGTGCTCGTAAGACGTACGACATGTGGGCGGGGTACCAATCGAGTGGATCTCTTTGTCTAGTATCGTCAGGGGAAAGGCATTGATCGGGTACTTACCTCGAGTATGTGATATACCGCGAGTCGTGGATGATACGAAAGTTTCCCGGATCTCGTGGGTCCAGCATACTACGTCTGCAGAGTGTAAACTATTCGAATAGCCGTGTCCACGGTCAAGGACAGTTGGGTAATCCTGCTTAAACTACGTCCTGATATTTCCGCTTAAACCAAGTGTGCGTGAGTGAGTGTATGTGTGGTGTTGGAAAAAGGTATTGATATGAAAGTAATAATAATATGACCAAGTTTGGTCACTTGGCATATAGGATGAACCCGGATGTTTCAGCCCTCAACAGATATATTGATATCCGTAACCTGTTCTTCAAGAGTAATTGTTTAACTTGATGCGTATTCATGATTATTCCACCCAGATGAGTTACACTAAAGATGCATGATATTGTTATCCTTCACTTCCATTGTTCATATCATGGGTTGTTTGCGAGTACATTCAAAGTACTCATTGGCTTGCCACTGGTTATGTTATTTGACCAAGCATGGAAGGACCGGAGCTTGGAAATGAGTACGTCTTCGGTGACACCCCTGCGAACTAGGACACTTCCGAGTCAGAATGCCTAACGGTGTACGCTTGATGGCATGGGCACCCGCTTAGCCCCGTGTTTCCACTATTAGTGTATTCGTGTGATTTGGCCTTAGGCCCTGTCTTGTGTACTTGACCCTTCGGTCACACGTTGTAATAATCAGTACTTGGATGTAGGACTGTTTATTCAGTATCTGTGTTCGGTGAGCATTGATCTCTGAGATCACTGATCACGGCGATTCTCGACTAGTAAGTCGGGGTCCCCACAAATTTTTATATGCTTTTGTCTTGACTACATCATGTCATCATTCTTAATGCATTACTTCGTTCTTATGAACTTAATACACTAGATGCATACTGGATAGCGATCAATGTGTGAAGTAATAGTAGTACATGAAGGCAAGAGTCGGTCTATTTGATTTGGATGTGATGCCTATATCTTGATCATTGCCTTCCATAACGTCATAATTATTTTCTTTTCTATCAATTGCCCAAAAGTAACTTGTTTACCCACTGTATGCTATTTTCTTGAGAGAGATACCACTAGTGAATCCTATGACCCCCGGGTCTACTTTTATTACAAGATCAATCTCGTTTACTTATACAAAAATACCAAAAATACTTGCCGCACTTTTTTATCTTTTATTTATTTATCAATATATCATATATCATTTAATCTCGCTTCTTGACCACCGAGAGATTGACAACATCTTGTCTACGTTGGGTGTGAAGGTTTGTGTTGTGTTTGCAGGTGCCGGTGTTGCTTGGTTCTCATACTGGATTGATAACCTTGTTTTCTTAAATGAGGGGACATACTTAGTCTACTGTGTTGTATCATCCTCTACTCTTCGGGGATAAAAACTCAACATAGTTTACAAGTAGCAGAAAGAATTTCTGGTGCTGTTGCCCTGGAGGATCAAGCCATCATCATCAACTTGCCAATCTCTTGCGCCACTACCAAGTACCTACACTATCAACTCTTATCTTTGCATTTACTTTATTTGCCATTTGCCTCCCGTTTTCCTCTCCCACTTACAAAAAATTTCGAAAAATATTTTCCTTTTCTTTTGCAACTTGTATTTGCCTCTTTTTATTCGTAGTGCTCTTGTTCGCTTGTGTTCGTTTGCTCTCTTTTTGCGTAGACATCTTGTCTCAAGAAAACACCAAGTTGTGTGATTTTTCCAATACTGACAACCATGATTTTATTAGCACTCCTATTGCTCCTCCCTCCACTAGTCCGGAGTCTTTTGATATAAATGCCTCGTTATTGAATCTTGTTATGAAAGATCAATTTTCTAGAAGTTCTAATGAGGACACGACATCACATCTCAACACTTCCGTTGAGTTGTGTGACATGCAAAAGAAAAAAAAATGTGGACAATGATATTGTCAAGTTCAAATTATTTCTATTTTCTTTGCAAGATCGTGCGAAAGTTTGGTTCTCTTCTTTGCCTCGCTATAGCGTTGATTCTTGGGATAGATGCAAAGATGCTTTTACTACTAAGTATTTTCCTCCAGCAAAAATGATCTCTCTGTGTAGCTAGATTATGAATTTTAGGAAACTTGATCATGAACATGGTGCGCAATCTTTGGAGAGAATGAAATTGATGCTGAGAAATAGCCCTCGTCATGGTTTAAACTTGTGGATGATTATCCAAAACAAAATATGCTCGCTTGAATGTTGTTTCTCGAAATATTTTGGATTCTGCCACGGATGGAACTTTTATGGAGATTAATTTTGGTGATGCTACTAAATTGCTTGACAATATGATGGCTAACTACTCACAATGGCATACCGGAAGGGCACCTACAACCAAAAAGGTGAATGTCATTGAGGAGATAAGCTTCTTGAGTGAAAAAGTTGAAGCTTTTGTGAAATTGGTTTCTAGTAAGAATGCTTTTATTGATCCCAATGATTTGCCTTTGTCTACGTTGACTTTAAAAAATATTGATCCTATTGATGTGAATTTTGTCTCTCGTAGCAACTTCAATAATAATGCTTATGGAGTAAATATTAATCCTAGGCCTTATCCTGGAAATTCCTTTAATATTTTTGGCAATCCTTATGCTAATTCTTCCCATAATAACCAAAGGATGCCCTCTGATTTTGAGAATAGTATTTAGGAATTAAAAAATGCTTAAAAGTCTTTCAACACTTCTATGGAAGAAAAGTTGAATAAGATTGATGATTTCACTAAGAGTGTTGATAGGCTTTCTCTTGATGTTGAAAATCTTAAGGCAAAAGCATTGCCTCCTAGAATATTAATGAATCTATTAAGGTTATGTATGTTTCTATTGACGAAAGTAAGAAGAGAATCGCTAGGTTAAACACTAAGCGGGAATTGCTTGAAAAATTCTCCCTTACAAATTTTCTAGCAAAATAGAAGAGCATGTTAAGATTATTGGTGTGTCCTCTGTTGATTCTTTGTTTAGTAATGTTAATCTTGTTGAAAAGGATACTGAAGAAGAGGCAACTTTAGATAGAGGGCGTCTCCATGATTCAGAGGGTGAAAATCTTGATGCAAAAATTGTTAAAAGTGGGTTTGAAGATGTTAAAACTTTATCTAGTGATGCAGCCACTATTTGGATTACAAGGACTTTAATTATGATAGTAGCTCTTGGGTTGAATGTATTTCAATGTTGCAATCTATGTTGAACTCACCAAATACTTATGAACAAAATAAGACTTTTACTAAACATATCGCGGAAGCTTTAATGAAAACTTTGGAAGAAAAACTTCAGTTAAAGATTTCTATTCCTAAAACATTATACAATGAGTGGGAACCTACTATTAAAGTTGAGATTAAAAAAATTGAGTGCAATGCTTTGTGTGATTTGGGTGCAAGTGTTTCTACTATTCTGAAGTCTCTCTGTGATGTTCTTGGTTTTTCCAAATTGGATGAGTATTCTCTTAATTTGCATTTGGTGGATTCCACTATCAAAAATGAATTGGGGAGGATCAATGATGTTCTTATTGTTGCAAATATGAACTATGTACCCGTGGACTTTATTGTTCTTGACATCTATTGCAATTTGGCCTTGCCCTTTAATTCTTGGTAGACGTTTTTACACACCATTGGTGCGGTAATTGATATGAAAGAGGGAAATATAAAGTTTTAGTTTCCTTTCAAAAAATACATGGAACACTTCCCAAGGACCAAGATGAAACCACCATATGAATCCTTTATGAGGGCTACCTATGGTGTAAAATCCAAGGAGGACAATACTTGACATGTTGCTTTATGCCTAGCTAAGGGCGTAAAACGATAGCGCTTGTTGGGAGGCAACCCAATGAATAAAATATATTTTTTATTTTTCTTTATGTTCTGTCTATTTTCCTTTAATTGCTTATACTTTTAGTTGGTTTTATATTTTTTAATTAGTGTTTGTGCCAAGTAAGACCTTTGGGATGATATGGATGCTTGTCAATGCAATTCTGTGAAAACAGAAACTTTGGCGCCCAGTCCAGGAATTTTATAAATTCATAAGAGTGCCCAATGTATCTGGATTTTTTACATGTGATTTATATATAATATTTACACGTTCTCCTATTTTTCAGAATTTTTGGAGTTTCAGCATTATGGCTTTACGACAGATTGCTATACAATGTTCTGTTTTTTATAGATTCTGTTTTCATTGCATTTTTTGCTTATTTTGATGAATCTATGGATTGTATAGAGGGGTACCAGCCATGGAAAAGTTAGAATACAGTACCTATAATGCAATTATAAATTTGAATGGGTTTGCAACAATACTTATAGTAGTAATTTGCTTGGTTATACTAACGGATCTCAAGAAGGTATTGTTGAGTTTTGTGTGATTGAAGTTTTCAAGTTTGGCCTGACGTCAAAGGATGAGGGAGTGAAGAGATGCAAAGCCAAAGCTTGGGGATTCCCAAGGTGCCCCAAGGTAATATCTAGGGATATTCAAGTGTCTAATCTTGGGGATACCCCGAAGGCATCCCCTCTTTCTTCAAACGACTATTGGTAACACACTTGAGGCTATATTTTTATTTTTCACATGATATGTGTTTTGCTTGGAGTGTCTTGTATGATATGAGTCTTTGCTTATTAGTTTTTCACAATCATCACCTCGAAACACATTTGCTTGAGATGGTCTCGCGTCATCATAATTTGTTAGAATTGCTTCTTGTGATTCACTTAAATTTGTTATGCTAGGTGGTTGCTCTAGTGCTTCACTTATATCTTTTTGAGCACGGTGATGCTATATGTTTTGAAGAAACTTGTTCTCTTGCTTCACTTATATATTTTTTAGAATGTTAGAAAAATTTGAAGAAATTCACTCTCTTGCTTCACTTATATTTTTTTAACAGTGTGAAAATAGTCTTGGTAATTGCTACAAGATATGATGTTTGGTCCCTTTGTGATGAATATTCAAGTAGAACAATGAAAACTAGCACACACAAATATTATTGGACATGAAAAACTTGATTCTTTGTAATAGTTTCGACATATGTAGATGATGATATGTGAGTTATGTTAGTGAGTCAATTATGCTCTAGTATGAATATTGATGCTAAGGTTTATGATTCCCAATGCAAGCACGAAAAATCAATAGTTATGTACTGAAGTTATATCCAACTTGTGGTGTATTGTTCGATGTTGGTTATGTTTTATGAATGCATGTACATCATTGTGATTTTCTAGTTGCGTGCTTCTCAATCTTTTTGCTAGCCTTCATTTGTATTAAGCGGGAATACTGGTTGTGCATCCATTATCGTTAAACCTTGTTTTGCCACTTGTGTCCACCATACCTACCTATATGCAGTGTATCACTGTCGTTCCAAGTAAATATGTGTTGGGGAACAGAATAAGTTAAAAAAAATCCTACGCCAAACAAGGATCTATCTATGGAGAAACCAGCAATAAGCAAAGGAGTAGAGCATATTCATACCGTTGAAGATCGCTAAGCGGAAGCGTTTCTAGAACACGGTTGACGGAGTCGTACTCGCAGATGATTCAGATCGCGGTGGATTCCAATCTATGCGTCGAACAACGGTGCCTCCGCGTTCAAAAAACGTGCAGCCCAATGACGTCTACAACGCCTTGGTCCAGCAAGGAGGGAGGAGAGGTTGAGGGAGAGCTCCGATAGCACAACGTCGTGGTGACGGTGGAGCTACGTGGTACTCCGACACGGCTTCGCCAAGCACTACGAAGGACGAGGAGGAGGAGTAGGCTTGCCCCGTGGAGAGAGACAATTATGTCTCAAAACAGCCCCAAAACCTCCACTGTATATAGGAGCAGAGGGATGAGGGTTCCCACCCTTAAGGTTTCCCACCCTAAAGGGTGCGGCAGCCCTAGATGGCCTTGGGGCGGCGGCCAAGGTAGTGGCGCCCTAAAGTGGGCCTTGAGCCCCAAGGTGGCCTCCCCACGCCTAGGGTTTGGCCCCCTCCACCCCTTGTTGTACCTTGGGCCCTTAGTGGTGGCGTACCAGCCCACCTAGGGGCTGGTTACCATCCACTTTTGGCCCATGTAGCAGTTCGGGGTTGTGGCCCTTCCCGGTGGACCCCTGGAACCCTTCCGGTGGTCCCGGTACATTACCGGTGACGCTCAAAACACTTACGGCGAGCAAATACTCACTTCCTATATATAAATCTTTACCTTCGTACCATTTCGGAACTCCTCGTGACGTCTGGGATCTCATCCGGGACTCCAAACAACCTTCCGTAACCACGTACATGAATCCCCTATAACCCTAGCGTCATCGAACCTTAAGTGTGTAGACCCTACGGGTTCGGGAACCATGCAGACATGACCGAGACACCTCTCCGGTCAATAACCAACAACAGGGTCTAGATATCCATGTTGGTTGTTGCATGTTCCACAATGATATCATTGGATGAACCACGATGTCGGGGATTCAATCAATCCCGTATAACATTCCCTTTGTCTACTGGTATGATACTTGCCCGAGATTCGATCGTCAATATCCCTATACCTTGTTCAATCTCATTACTGGCAAGTCTCTTTACTCGTTCCGTAACACATCATCCCATGGCTAACTCCTTAGTCACACTGAGCTTAATACGATGATGGATTACCGAGTCGGCCTAGAGATACCTCTCCGTCACACGGAGTCACAAATCCCAGTCTCGATTCGTCCAACCCAACAGATACTTTCGGAGATGCCTGTAGTGCACCTTTATAATCACCCAATTATGTTGTGAAGTTTGATACACGCAAAGCAATCCTACTTTATCCGGGAGTTGCACAATCTCATGGTCTAAGGAAACGATACTTGACATTAGAAAAGCTTTAGCACACGAACAACACGATCTAGTGCTATGCTTAGGATTGGGTCTTGTCCACCACATCATTCCCCAATGATGTCATCCCGTTATCAATGGCATGCAATGTCCATGATCAGGAAACCATGATCATCTATTGATCAACGAGCTAGCCAATTAGAGGGTCACTAGGGACATATTGTGATCGATATATTCACACATGTATTGCAGTTTCCGGTTAATACAATTATAGCATGAATAATAGACAATTATCATTAACTAGTAAATATAATAATAACCTCTTTATTATTGCCTCTAGGGATATTTCCAACAATTTGCATGTGCCATCTCTAAAAAAAATCATCAAAATATTTTCTCTTTTGTATGCCCGTATCGCTCATGAAGGATGATGAGGGAATAGAGATACGTCATTTTTGTGTTGGATATGTCATTCTCACGATGAGTGTTTATTCACTTGTCATTGCACGAGAGCGTGGCGGTAAAAGGGATGCCCACTCCCAAAAATAAATGGAATTTGATGGTATAGAAGGCATCCATGAATTCGGTTAGCCATGGATTGTGAGAAGGAATGGTGGAATCAAAACAATTATTCTCTTGGATTTGAAAGTAGAAATACCAAAGTCTTGATGAAACTGAAACGATGATGAGGGAATAGAGATACAAAAAATATTTACTTTTCGTTTGGGAACCACCTATGATGTATCCAATGTGATGAATGTTGGGAACCTTAAGTAATTCTCGTTGATGAGAAAAGCATGCCACCCAAAATAAATTGTTCATTTCTTTTAAAAGTTGAGCTCTGGCACCTTTCTAAATCAATGATTCCCTGTGCGAAGGGCCTTTCTATTTAGTGTTTTGTTTTAAGTATCATCCTTCTCTTTAAAAGCACCAACTAGGGGGCATGTGGTCATCTGTGTGCATGGAGTATGATTCATATTCGAGTGTGCATTATGAATGGATGAATGATTGAGCATAATGGGCAAGGGATAATTTACTTTAGCATTGTTATTTTGAAAGGCATGGTTTCTTGTTACCATCACTTGAGTATCTATGTCTTCATTTGAAATATAGACTATTGCTTTGAATCATCTAAGTCCTAATGTCCATGCTATGAAAATAACTTGAAGTATGTTGGGTAGAATTCCACAATCAAATATATGTTTTATCACTTTCCTACTCGAGGATGAGCTGTAGTTAAGCTTGGGGATTGTCGGATTTCGTGCTTCGCAAAACCCTAGGATTCAAAAACAGGGGCGCGTGCGGAGGCCACTTGGCAGCTTTGGTCCGCCTCACTCGCTACTCGCTCGGGATGGCAGAGAACTCGCTCGATGGTGAGGAAGACACAGAACATGTCAGTTTACCCAGGTTCGGGTCGCTGAGAAGCGTAATACCCTACTCCTGCTTTGGTGGATTGCCTCTCGTGGAGGTAGGTGGATGAACTATTACAATGTTTGAGGTCCTAAAGGAGGCAGGGCGACCTTTGTGTGGTGCTAGTTGATGAGTGAATGGATCGCCCCCTCTACATAGTACCCTATCCTCTATCTATAGCGGCGGCCCGGGTCCTATTCCCTTATGGCATGGGCGGGAAGGGATCCCACAACGACCAATTTTGAGGGGGAACAGGGGAACGTGCTCCCCCTATACAAAGGTGGTCTTCGCTTGCAAAGTGGCTGCCAGCGCTGCAGGGACGGGTCCAGGGATGATGTCCGTCCTGCTGGCGGGCAGCGATGGCCTTGTTGCACGAGAATGGAAAGCTTTGGAAGATGCCTTGGGAACCTGCGTAGGTCCTGCCCTCCTTTGCACGAAAGGGGAAACTACACCATCCTGCAATCCGCTGCTCGCCTATCCTTTCCCCGCGTCATCCTTGACTCCCGAGGCCGGGTCTCGCCTCGGAATATCCGCCGCTCTGGAGGGGTCCTGAGGAGGCCCCCTGCAGGTCTTGATGTTGTTCCTCCTCACGAGGCTTGGCCCCTCGCGAGGGCCTTGCCTTGAGTGGTGTCGGGCCTGTTGGTTTTTGGTTGATGAAGTGAGCCAACCCTGGGCCGCAGGTAGGCAGGTCTGGGTACCCCAATTCCCGAAACGCCAACAGTAGCCCCCGGGCCCAAGGCACGCCTGGGCTGGCTTCTTGGCAGGGCCTTGAGGGCGGCCTGAAGCATCACGGGCACTAATTGCGTGTGGGCCGGGCAGCACACATGTCCAGTCGCCATGCGTTGGCGCTCTCGGTTCCCGAGGCGCTCAAAGACCTAGGTCAAACTGACGCAATGCCCGGGCACTACCCCCGCCATCATCTCTTCTTGGGGACGTTACCTCCACGCACGCCACGCGGGTGCGCTTCCGCATGAAACCGCGTGGGCTCAGGAACGCGGAGGGACGCCAGTTTGCCCTCGGCCATATATTTCACCTGGCAAGGGCGATAAGGTCCACATTGCCTCTGTCTTCTTCGCCTTCCACCTCGAGCCCTCCACCCCTTTAGCATGGCGCCTTGTTGGGGAACGTTGCATGGGAAACAAAAAAAATTCCTATGCACACGACGACCTATCATGGAGATGTCCATATATGAGAGGATATTAGATCTACGTACCCTTGTAGATTACTAAGCGGGAAGCGTTAAGAAACACGGTTAATGTAGTGGTACAGCTTCGTGATTCAAATCACCGCCGTCCCATGATCCGTTCCACGATCCGTTCCGATCTAGCGTCGAACGAACGACACCTCCACGTTCAGCACACGTACAGCTCGATGACGATCTCGGCCTTCTTGATCCAGCAAGAGAGATGGAGAAATAGATGAGTTCTCCGGTAGCGTGACGGCGCTCCGGTGGTGGTGATGATCTGCTCCTACAGGGCTCTGCCCGAGCTCCGGAGAAATCCGATCTAGAGGCAAAACTATGTGGAATAAGTTTGAGTTGCATGTGGCAAAGTTGTGTCTCAAAAACCCTAAAACCACCAATATATATAGGAGGAGGGGAGGGGCTAGCCTTGGGGCTCAAGGAGCCCCTTGGTGCGTCGGCCGAAGTGGAGAGGAGGACTCCTTCTCCAATTCGGTTTGGGGAAGGAGTATGTTGGGTAACGTAGCATAAATTCACAATTTTCCTATATTCATATCTTCCTATGGAGAGACCAGAAACGAGAGAGGGGAGAGTGCATCTTCATACCTTTCAAGATCGCTAACCGGAAGCATTGCTAGAACACGATTGATGGAGTTGTACTCGCGCCGATTCAGATCGCGGTGTGATTCCAATCTAGTGCCGAATCACGAAACCTCCGCATTCAACACATGTGCAGCTCGGTGACGTCTCCCGCACATTGATCCAGCAAGGGGGAGGGAGAGGTTGGGGAAGATCTCCGATAGCACGACGGCATGGTGTCGATGGAGAGACAAGGTCTCTCGGCAGGGCTTCGCCCAGCACCGTGAGAGAGGAGGAAGAAGAGAGACAGGGTTGCGCCGAGAGAGATGGAAAACCGTGTCCTCAATTGCCAAAAAAACCCGCTATAAATAGGGGGAAGGGAGGGTGGCGCCCCCTTTAGGGTTTCCCATCCTAAAGGGCGACGACGGCCCTAGATGGGGCTGGAGGTGGCGGACAGGAGGGGGAGAGGGGGGTGGCGCACCCCTGGTGGGCCTTAGGCACACCTGACTTAGGGTTTTCCCCCTTTCCCTCTCAAGGCGCCTTGGGCTGGGTGTGGGGGGCGCACCAGCCCACCCACGGGCTGGTTCCCTCTCACACATGGCCCCTGTAGCCTCCTGGAGCTGGTGGCCCCTCCCGGTAAGCCTCCGGAACCCTTCCGGTGGTCCCGGCACTTTGCTGGTGGTGCCCGAAACATTTCCGCCGTCCAAACCCATCCATCCTATATATCAATCTTTACCGCCATACCATTTTAGAACTCCTCGTGACGTCCGGGATCTCATCCGGGACTTCGAACAACCTTAGGTAACCTCGTATAGCAATTCCCTATAACCCTAGCATCATCGAACGTTAAGTGTGTAGACCCTACGGGTTCGGGAGGCATGCAGACATGACCGAGACAATCTCCGGCCAATAACCATCAGCGGGATATGGATACCCATGGTGGCTCCCACATGTTCCATGATGATCTCATCGAATGAACCACGATGTCAAGGATTCAATCAATCCTGTATACAATTCCCTTTGGCTGTCGGTATAGAACTTGCCCAAGATTCGATCGTCGGTATACCCATACCTTTTTCAATCTCGGTACCGGTAAGTCTCTTTACTCATTCCGTAGCACGTCATCCTGTGACTAACTCCTTAGTCACATTTATCTCATGGTGATGTTCTACCGAGTGGGCCTAGAGATACCTCTCCGTCACACGGAGTGACAAATCCCGATATCGATTCGTACCAACCGAACAGACACTTTCGGAGATACCTGTAGTGCACCTTTATAGTCACCCAGTTACATTGTGACATTTGATACACCAAAATCACTCCTACGGTATCCGGGAATTGCACAATCTCATGGTCGAAGGAAAAGACACTTGATAATAGAATAGCTTTAGCATACGAACAACACGATCTAGTGCTATGCTTAGGATTGGGTCATGTCCATCACATCATTCTCCCATTGATGTGATCCCGTTATCAATGACGTATAATGTCCATGATCACGAAACCATGATCATCTATTGATCAACGAGCTAGCCAACTAGAGGCTTGCTAGGGACACATTGTGATCCATTTATTCACACATGTATTATTGTTTCCTGTTAATACAATTATAGCATGAACAATGGACGATTCTCATGAACAAGGAAATATGATAATAACCATTTTATTATTGCCTCTAGGGCATATTTCCAACAGTCTCCCACTTGCAGTAGAGTCAATGATCTAGTTCACATCACTATCTGATTGTAATGAATTCAACACCCATACAGTTTTGGGGTTTGATCATGTCTTGCTTGTGAGAGAGGTTTATAGTCAACGACTCTGAACATTTCAGATCCGTGTGTGCTTTACAAATCTCTACGTCATCCTATAGATGCTACTACGCCCCATCTGAAACCATTCCAAATGATTGCTCCACTGTACGAATCCGGTTTACTACTCATAGTCCTCCAAATCAGTGACAAAGCTTGTATCGACGTAACTCCTTTACGACGAACTCTTTGATCACTTCCATAATTGAGAAAAAAATCCTTAGTTCATTAGTTACTAAGGATAACTTTGACCGTTGTCCAGTGATCCATTCCTGGATCACTCTCGTACCCCATGATTGACTCATAGCAAGGAACGCTTTAGGTGTCGTACACAACATAGCATACTTGTAGAGTCTACGGCTGATGCATAGGGGACGACATTCGTCCGTTCTCTTTCTTCTGCCGTGGTCGGGCTTTGAGTCGTACTCAAATTTACACCTTGCAACATAGCCAAGAACTCCTTCTTTCCTGATCTATTTTTAACACCTTCAAAAAACTTGTCAAGGCATGCATTTCGCTGAAATTTCCATTAAGCGCTTTGATCTATCTTTATAGATCTTGATGCTCAACTCTCAAGGAGCTACATCTAGGTTTTCTTTGAGAAACTCTTTTCAAACAACCATTTATGCTTTATAGAAATTCTACATTATTTCCGATCAACAGTATGTCAACCACACATATTCATCAGAAATTCTGTAGTGCTCCCACTCACCTTTTGGAAATACAAATTTCTCATAAACTTTGTATAGAACCAAAAACTTTGATCATCTCATAAAAGTGTATATTCCAACTCCGAGATGCTTGCTCCAGACCATAGATGGATCGCTGGAGCTTTGCATACTTGTTAGCACCCTTTAGGATCGACAAAATATTTTGGTTGTATCACATACAGCCTTTCCTCAAGGAAACCATCGAGGAAACAATTTTTTGACATCATATCTGCAATATTTCATAAATGATGGAGCAACTGCTAACATAATTTCATCAGACTTTCAGCATCACTACAAGTGAGAAAGTCTCATCGTAGTCAACTCTTTGAACTTTGTCGAAAACACCTTTGCGACAAGTCGAGCTTTCTTAATGTTGACTTTTCACCATCATCGTTTGTCTTCCTTTTAAAGATCCATTCACAGTTAATAGTCTTATGACCATCAAGTGGTTCTTCCAAAGTCTGTACTTTGTTTTTCATACATGGATCCTCTCTCGGATTTCATGGCCTCCAGCCATTTGTCGGAATCCGGGCCCACCATCGCTTCTCCATAGCTCGTAGATTCATTGTCGTCAAACAACATGACCTTCAAGACAGGGTTACTGTACCATTCTATAGCAGCAGTACGTGACCTTGTCGACCTACGAGGTTTCTAGTAACTTGATCTAGAGTCTCACGATCACTATAATTAGCTTCCACTTCAATTGGTGTAGGTGCCACAGTAACAACTTCCTCCGCCCTACTACACACACTCTGGTTAATGTGATGGTTCACATAACCTCATCAAGTTTCCATCAAAACTCCCACCCAATTCTTTCGAGAGAAACTTTTCCTCGAGAAAGGACCCGTTTCAAGAAACGAACACATTTGGTTCCGGATCTGAGATAGGAGGTATACCCAACTGTTTTGGGTGTCCTATGAAGATGCATTTATCCGCTTTGGGTTCGAGCTTATCAGGCTGAAAACTCTTTCACATATGCATCGCAACCCCAAACTTTTACGAAATGAGAGCTTAGGTTTCTCTAAACCATAGTTGATACGGTGTCATCTCAACAGAATTACATGGTGCCCTATTTAGAGTGAATGTGGTTGTCTCTAATTCCTAACCCATAAACGATATTGGTGATTTTATAATAAATATCATAGTATGAACTATATCTAATAGGGCACGACTATGACATACGGACACACCATCAGACTATGGTGTTCCAGGTTGCATGAGTTGTGAAACATTTTTCACGTGAAACTATTTTCACACTGTCTTAAATGTTTACCAAATTCGTAACTCAGATATATATATGTTTACCTCAACAATCACATCGTTGACATATTATCGTTTTTTCACGATGATCTTCAACTTCACTCTGAAATTACTTGAACCTTTCAATAATTCAGATTTCTGTTTTATCAAGTAAATACACTAGTATCTACTCAAATCATTTGTGAAGTATGAACACAATGATATCCACTGTGTGCCTCGGTACTCATTGGACTGCACACATCAAAATGTATTACTTCCAACAAGTTACATTCTTGTTCCAACTCACTGGAAAAAGAGGTCTTCAGTCGTCTTGCCCATGTGGTTTGATTTGCTTGTCTCAAATGATTCAAAAATCAAGTGAATCAAATGATCCATCCGCATGGAGTTTCTTCATGCGTTTATACCAACGGGCATGTTTTGCATGTCTCAAACGTTTCAAAAATGAGTGAGTACAAAGATCCGTCAGCATGGAGCTTCTTCATGCATTTTATATCAATAAGACTCAAGTAGCAGTGCCAAAAGTAAGTGGTACTACCATTTCTACTTTCTATATTTTGGTAACAATATTATGAACATGTGTATCACTACAATCGAGATTCAATAAACCATTCATTCTAGGTGTTGGACCATTTAAGGTATCATTCAAGTAAACAGAATAACCATTATTCTCTTTAGATGAATAATCGTATTTGCCATTAACATAATCCAATTATGTCTATGCTCAACGCAAACACCAAATAACAATTATCTAGGTTTAACACTAATATCGATGGTAGAGGAGCGTGCAATATGTGATCATATCAACCTTGGAAACACACACATCATCACCTCGCCTGTAACTAGTCTCTGTTTATTCCGTAGCTTTTATTTCGAGTTACTAACACTTAGCAATCGAACCGGTATCTTATACCCTTGTGCTACTAGGAGTACCAGTAAAGTACACATCAATATCATGTTTATCCAATATACTTCTGTCGACTTTGCCAGCCTTCTCATCTACCAAGTGTCTAGGATAATTCCTCTTCAGTGACTGTTCCCCTTATTTCATAAGCACATAGTGTGGGGTTTGGGTTCAACCTTGGATGTCTACATAGAGCAGCAACTGGTTTGCCGTTTAATGTAGTATCCCTTCAAGCCCTTTCCCTTCTTGAAACTAGTGGTTTTACAAACCATCAACAATTGATGTTCCATTTTGACTTCTAATTTTGTGCTGTCAAACATCACGAATGGCTCAAGGATCATCATATCCATCCTTGATATGTTATAGTTCATCACCAAGCTCTAGTAGCTTGGTGTCAATGACTTCGGAGAACTACCACTATCTCATGTGGAAGTTCAACTCCCACTCGATTCAAGTGATTGTAGTACTCATATAATCTGAGAACATGCTCTACGATTCAGCTCTTCTCCTTTACTTTGCAAACAAAGAATCTCGTTGGAGGCCTCATACCTCTTAACAAGGGCACGAGCATGAAATCCCTATTTCATCTTTTGGATCATCACGTATGTCCTGCGATGTTCGAAACGTCTTTAATGCCTTAATTCTAAGTTGGTCAAGCAACACGCACTGAACTATCATGTAGGTATCAAAAACATGTATGTCGGATGTTCGCAACATCTATAGACCATGCTTGGGGTTCAGCACACTGAGCGGTAAATTAAATACATAAGCGTTCTGCGTAGCAATGAGGACAATCCTCAGTTAACGGACCCAGTCCGCACCATCGCTACTTCTATCTTTCAACTAAGATTTCTTTAGGAACATATCAAATACCGTAGAGCTATAGTGCAAGTTACATAATTTGCAAAGACCTATTTGACTATGTTCATGATAATTAAGTTCATCTGATGAACTCCCACTTAAATCGATGTCCCTCTAGTCATTTAAGTGATACACGATCCATGTCGACTAACCCGTGTCCGATCATCACGTGAGTCGGACTAGTCGTCATGGTGAGCACCTTCATGCTGATCGTATTCAACTATACGACTCATGTTCGACCTTTCCGGTCTCTTGTATTTGAGGTCATGTCTATACATGCTAAGCTCGTCGAGTCAACCTAAGTGTTTCGCGTGTGTAAATCCTGCTTACACCCGTTGTATGCGAACGTTAGAATCAATCACACCCGGTCATCACGTGGTGCTTCGAGTCAACGATCCTTCGCAACGGTGCACACTTAAGGGAATACGTTCTCGAATTTTTTTATGAGGGATCATCTTATTATGCTACTGTCGTTCTAAGCAATAAGATGAAAAACATGATAAACATCACATGCGATCATATAGTGACATGATATGGCCATTATCATCTTTGCTCTTTCGATCTCCATCTTCGGGCATCGCACGATCATCATTGTCACCGGCGTGACACTATGATCTCCATCATCATGTCTCTGTGAAGTCGTCACGCCAACTACTACTAGTACTAGTACTACTATAGCTAACCGTTAGCAATGAAGTAAAAGTTGTAAACGCATGGCGTTGCATCTCATACAATAAATTAAGACAACTCCTATGGCTCCTGCCGATTGTCATACTCAAGGACATGCAATTCGTGATTCCTATTACCATAACATGATCATCTCATACATTACACATGTAACATCACAACTTTGGCCATATCACATCACATGTCAAACCCTGCAAAAACAAGATAGACGTCCTCTAATTGTTGTTGCAAGTTTTACGTGGCTGATTTGGGTTTCTAGCAAGAATGCCTTCTTACCTATGTGACAGCCACAACAATGATATGCCAAAGCTATTTACCATTCATAAGGACCCTTTTCATCAAATCCAATCCGACTAGAGTGGGAGAGACAGACACGCGCTAGCCACCTTTATGCACGGTGTGCATGTCGACCGGTGGAACCTATCTCACGTAAGCATACGTGTAAGGTCGGTCCTGGCCACTTCATCCCACAATACCGCCGGAAAAGAATAAGACTAGTAGTGGAAGGCAATTGACAAATCAGCACCCAAAACCTTTTGTCTTCTACTCGTGCATGGAATATACGCATAGAAAACCTGGCTCGGATGCCACTGTTGGGTAACGTAGAATAAATTCACAATTTTCCTACGCCATATTCAGATCTTCCTATCTAGAGACCAGAAACGAGAGAGGGAGAGTGCATCTTCATACCTTTGAAGATCGCTAAGCGAAAGCGTTGCTAGAACTCGATTGATGGAGACGTAGTCGCGGCGATTCAGATCGCGGTGTGATTCCGATCTAGTGCCGAATCATGGCACCTCCGCGTTCAACACACATGCAGCCCGGTGACGTCTCCGCACCTTGATCCAGCAAGGGGGAGGGAGAGCTTGGGGAAGATCTCCGGCAGCACGACGGCGTGGTGTCGATGGAGAGACGAGGTCTCCCGGGAGGCGTTCGCCAAGCGTCGTGGGAGAGGAGGACGAAGAGAGACAGGGCTGCACCGAGAGAGATGGAAAACTATGTCCACAATGGCCAAAAAACCCCTCTATATATAGGGGGAAGGGACGGTGGTGCCCCCTTTAGGGTTTCCCACCCTAAAGGGGGGCGGCAGCCCTAGATGGTGCTGGAGGTGGCGGCTAGGAGGGGAAAAGGGGGTGACGCACCTCTGGTGGGCCTTAGGCCCACCTAACTTAGGGTTTCCACCTCTTTCCCTCTCAAGGCGCCTTGGGCTGCGTGTGGGGGGCGCACCAACCCACCCAGGGGTTGGTTCCCTCTCACACTTGGCCCATGTAGCCTCCTGGGGCTGGTGGCCCCTCCCAGTGAGCCTCTGGAACCCTTCCAATGGTCCCGACACTTTGCTGGTGGTGCCCGAAACATTTCCCGCGTCCAAACCCATCCATCCTATATATCAATCTTTACCTCCGGACCATTCCGGAGCTCCTCGTGACATCCGGGATCTCATCCGGGACTTCGAACAACCTTTGGTAACCTGTATAGCAATTCCCTATAACCCTAGCATCATCAAACCTTAAGTGTGTAGACCCTACGGGTTCGGGAGGCATGCAGACATGACCGAGACACTCTCCGGCCAATAACCATCAGCAGGATCTGGATACCCATGGTGGCTCCCACTTGCTCCATGATGATCTCATCGGATGAACCACGATGTCAAGGATTCAATCAATCCCGTATACAATTCCCTTTGTCTGTCGGTATAGAACTTTCCCGAGATTCGATCGTCGGTATGCAAATACCTTGTTCAATCTCATTACCGGTAAGTCTCTTTACTCCTTCCATAGCACATCATCCTGTGACTCACTCCTTAGTCACATTGAGCTCCTGATGATGTTCTACCGAGTGGGCCCAGAGAAACCTCTCCGTCACACAGAGTGACAAATCCCGATCTCGATTCGTACCAACCCAACAAACACTTTCGGAGATACCCGTAGTGCACCTTTATAGTCACCCAGTTATGTTGTGATGTTTGATACACCCAAAGCACTCTTACGGTATCCGGGAGTTGCACAATCTCACGGTCGAAGGAAAAGACA
This sequence comes from Hordeum vulgare subsp. vulgare, assembly GCF_904849725.1. Taxonomy (NCBI): domain Eukaryota; kingdom Viridiplantae; phylum Streptophyta; class Magnoliopsida; order Poales; family Poaceae; genus Hordeum; species Hordeum vulgare. Next base: position 278,686,280 of record NC_058521.1, on the reverse strand, counting down.
CTTGACATTATAAAAGGTTTAGCATACGAACAACACGATCTAGTGCTATGCTTAGGATTGGGTCTTGTCCATCACATCATTCTCCCAATGATGTGCTCTCGTTATCAATGACATCTAATGTCCATGATCACGAAACCATGATCATCTATTCATCAACGAGTTAGCCAACTAGAGGCTTGCAAGGGACACATTGTGATCTATTTATTCACACATGTATTACTGTTTCCTGTTAATACAATTATAGCATGAACAATAGACGATTATCATGAACAAGGAAATATGATAAAAACCATTTTATTATTGCCTCTAGGGCATATTTCCAACAGAGGAGTCCTCCTCTCCCTTCCCACCTCCCTCTTTCCCCTTTTTTCTTTCCTTTGGTGCTTTCCCTTGTGGCGCCATGGCCCTATTGGGCTGGCCTCACCAGCCCACTAAGGGCTGGTGCGCCACCCTTGGGTCACTGGGCTCATTCCCGAGTGGGTGGGCCCCTCCCGGTGAATACCTGGAACCCATTCGTAACTCCCGATACACTCTAGGAAATGCCCGAAACTTTCCGGTGACCAAATGAAACCATCCTATATATCAATCTTCGTTTTCGGACCGTTCCGAAAACCCTCGTGACGTCCGTGATCTCATCCGGCACACAGAACAACATTCGGTAACCACACATATAACCCAACTATACTAAAACATCATCGAACCTTAAGTGTACAGACCCTACGGGTTCGAGAACTATGTAGACATGACCCGAGACACTCCTCGGTCAATATCCAACAGCGGGACCTGGATGCCCATATTGGATCCTACATATTCTCCGAAGATCTTATCGGTTGAACCTCAGTAACAAGGATTCATATAATCCCGTATGTTATTCCCTTTGTCCTTCGGTATGTTACTTGCCCGAGATTTGACCGTCGGTATCCACATACCTATTTGAATCTCGTTACCGGCAAGTCTCTTTACTAGTTCCATAATACAAGATCTCGTGACTTACACTTAGTCACATTGTTTGCAAGGCTTGTTTGTGATGTCGTATTACCGAGTGGGCCCCGAGATACCTCTCCATCACACGGAGTGACAAATCCCAGTCTTGATCCATACTAACTAAACGGACAACTTCGGAGATACCTATAGAGCACCTTTATAGTCACCCAGTTACGTTGCGACGTTTGTACACACAAGGTATTCCTTCGGTCCCAGTGAGTTATATGAGCTCATGGTCATAGGAATAAATACTTGACACGCAAAAAACAATAGCAACAAAATGACACGATCACATGCTACGTTCATAGTTTGGGTTTAGTCCGTCACATGATTCTCCTAATGATGTGGTCCAGTTATCAAGTGACAACACTTGCATATAGTCAGAAAATCTTGACTATCCTTGATCAACTGGCTAGCCAACTAGAGGCTTGCTAGGGACATTGTTTTGTCTATGTATGCGCACATGTATCTATGTTTTCATTCAATACAATTATAGCATGGATAATAAATGATTATCTTGAAACAGGAAATATAATAATAACTATTTTATCATTGCCTCTAGGGCATATTTCCAACACGCCTGTGAGGAGGTATTCTGCTGCCGAGAAGGGGAAGGCTTCCGGGGAAGGTTTCGCCGCCCCACCACCCAAGAGGGGCTGCGACCGCCCTCGGAAGTACGCGCCAGTGTCGACAGCGGTCACCGGCGGGCGCGGCCGTGGTTCTGCCTGCCCTGGAATTACCATCGGTGGCGGCGGCGGTGGGGCGTCGACTGGCGCAAGCGTCCGTAGTGGCCAAGGTGGGAGGTCTGTGGTGGCCACCCGGACACCACACCCGCGGCTCCATTTAGATGACACGGCGATGGAGTTCGTGATGTGGGTGGATAGGCCAGAAATCGCATGGTTCCAGCTCCCAAACTTCTTTGCGAGGGTGCTACCGACCGGCGGGCTCCCAGGGCTCTGGTTGTAGGCCGACGGCTGCAGTGGTGGGGCGTCCTGGGTGGAGGTCGAGGTCACCCCCCGCGGCTACGTGTACCTGAACCGCGGGTGGCAGATGTTCGTTCGCGGTCGAGTCCTGAAGGGGTGGCGCTACCTCCACTTCAAGTATGACAGGGAGCCGACGCTCTTCGTCAAGATCTTTGGGGATGAGGGCGAGGGTCTAGGCTGCTGCCCGAAAGACGCCGACCGCGGAGATCTTGTAGATGAGCCCGCCTCATGCGGTGGGAGCCTCGCCTCCGGCAGTAGTGACACCCCCTCCGGAAGGAGCATGAGTGACAGCAGCGACAGCAGCTATGACGAGCTGCCTCGCCGCCGTGCCCAAACAATGGGGGGAGTCCCGCAAGCGCGGTGCCGCTCGTCTGCCCCTGTGGCGCCCGTGAAGGAGGAAGAGAGCACAGACTAAGTACAGGTGTGCGGGTGCCGGACGCTTGCGGCGGCAGCCCCCTTGGGACCTCCGTAGCTAGCTCTCTCCTCCTTACTCCTGACCCTACAGCCATGAAAACAAGGAATGGCCCTCCAGGCATGTAATGGATTTGGGCGACCGCCCCTTTTGTTAGTACTATTGCGTTTGGTAGGTTTGGATACTTAGCTCGGTGTGCTTACAGTGAGCCTCTTTGGTTGCGAGGTGTGGTTATGGCGTTCGAGGGGCTCGTTGCTTGGTTAGCTTCTCCTCGTTGCGGGTGAAGTGGGTCATTGCTCTATGTCACCAAGCCCTAGCCCCGCACATTTCCCTGCCGCCGTGAGGCGCGGCCCGTTACAATGGTCGTTCCGCACGGGGCGAGGCCCTGACACCCCTGATACCGACCGAATGTGTCTGGATGGCACTAGAGTGGCCAAGCAGCTTTGCGACCGATAAGGCTCCTGAGGCACGATGCTGAGGAGCCCCCTTAGAAATTCAAGCAGCTCTACGTCGACAGGTCCCAGTCCTGCACATTTCCCTGCCGTCGTGAGGCACAACCCGTTAACAAGGTTGTTCCTCACGGGGCAAGGCCCTGCCACCCCTAATACCGATCGAATGTGCCTGGACGGCACCAGGGTGGCCAAGTGGCTTTATGACCGGTAAGGCTCTTGAGGCACGATGCTCAGGAGCCTCCTTAGACATCCAAGAGGCCCTCAGGGATTCTGCTTTGTGCTTTTGAAGGGTCTGGTTTCTGGAGATCCCTAGTCTGCATTCAGGAAGCTCTGCGTCGGTAGGTCCCGGTCCCGCACATTTCCGTGCCCTCGTGAGGCACGACCCGTTACCAAGGTCTTTCCTCACGGGGCAAGGATGTGACACCCCCAATGTCGACCGAATGTGCATGGACGGCACCAGGGTGGCCAAGTGGCTTTTTGACCGGTGAGCTCCTGAGGCGCGATTCTCAGGAGCCCTGTAGATGCTCAAGCTATCCCAAGAGAAACAGTTGTTGTAAGAAAAGACCAAATTTTGTTTCCTCTCCAAGGTGGCATAACGAGCCGTAAATGGTACTCTTGAGCGAGTATCAGATGGCATGTCGCGCTGTAAATGGGACTCTTGAGTAAGTATCAGATGGCATGAGTATGCCAACTCGTCCGTGAGTGCCACACGAGGGTTCGTGCGCCAAGTCCGTGGCGAGATGTCTGTACCGTACCCCTAACCCCTGTTCGCGGGGTATGAGTGGGGGGCACATGAATGCTCGCCTCAGAGGAAGAGAGCGCACTATGAAGAACGGCCAAGAAAATAGGTTTTCGTAAAGACTTCATTTGGAAAACCCCGAGTTCGATTTCTTAAATCAGAAAATCCAAGCGAGAAAAAAGCAAATGAAAGCCACGTCCGGCGCCTAATCTATTATCCGCTTCCGTCTCCCCCCAGGACGAAGCATAGGGCTTCCACTAGGTGTGGGAGGGACCCCTCCGCGTCCCCGGGGGTCCCTGGGCGTATACAGCCTTGGCTCGTTATTACATGAGAGTGTCACGGTGGGTGTATCTAGGAGGTCGCAAGGACGATTTGGCCTTGCCAGTGTATCTACCCCCGAGGGATAGGTTCTTGATTCCTTTTGGGTCATTGGTGGACTGTGTTGATTTCCTTGCCAGCTGCGGGCATAGTTGTTGTCGGACTGAGTTGACTGCCTCCGTCTTCTCGCCAGCGCGGAGCATAGGGCTTCCACTAGGCATGGGATGGACCCCTTCTGTGTCCTCGGAGGGGCCTCGGCGTATAGAGCCTCTGCTCGTTATTACGTGAGAGTGTCACGAGATGAAGTAGGTTCCGGAAGGATTGAAGGGTGGTGCAGAGGCAGTGCAAAGTCTCCAGGTGCACGGCGCCAGGCCTGGAGACATGGGCGACCTTGAACGGGACCTGCCACATGGGCGAGAGCTTATGCAAGCCCTCCGAGGATTGAACCCGCCTGAGGACGAGGTCGCCGACTTCAAGGGTCTTTGAGCAGATGTTGCGGCAGTGATAACATCGTAGAGCCTGCTGGTACCTCGCGGCTCGGAGTGAGGCCCGGCGGCGCGCCTCCTCCCTAAGCACGAGGTTCGTCCCCCACGCAGCCTCCTGACGCTCCTCATGGAACGCCATGACCCGCGGGGACCGATGCTTAATCTCATGGGGAAGGACCGCCTCAGCTCCATAGACGAGGAAGAACGGGTTTTCGCCGGTGGGCTTAGTCGCGGTGGTGCGGATGGACAACAGCATCGTCAGGAGCTCGTTGACCCAACCCCGGACGCAAGCTTCAAGCTTCGTCTTGAAGCTCCTGACCTTGAGGCCTTGCAGTACCTCTGCGTTGGCGCGCTCTACCTCGCCATTGCTCCGCGGGTGGGCCACCGATGCATAGCATACCTGCGTCCCTAGGTTAGCACAGTAAACCTTGAAGAGATGACTGGTGAACTGCAAACCATTGTCGGTGATGATGCGGTTGGGGGCGCCGAAGCGGCTCACGAGGCCCTTGACGAATTTGACGGTCGACCCTGCAGGGATGGTGCGCATGGGCTCCACCTCCGCCCAATTGGTGAATTTGTCGATGGCGACGTAGAGGTAGCGGAACCCGCCTACCGCCCGCGGGAAAGGGCCCCAATATGTTCAGCCACCAGACCACGAAGGGCCAGGAAAGCATAATGGTATGGAGGCCATGCGCGGGCTGGTGGATCTGCTTGGCACAGAACTGGTAGGCCTCGCAAGACCAGACAAACTCGATGGCGTTGTACAATGTTGTAGGCCAGTAGAAACCTGACCTAAACGCCTTACCTGTGAGTGTGCGCGAAGAGGAGTGATGCCCGCAGTCCCCTCCATTGATGTCTGACAGTTGTTCACGGCCCTACTCCCTGGAAATGCACCGCAGCTCGACGTCGTTTAGGCGCCTACGTTACAAGTCGCCATCCTGTAAGAAGTAGGCCGAGGCTTGTCGTGCTACGCGCTCCGCGTCCTCCTCCTTCTCTAGCAATGTGTCGTGGAGTAGGTACACCCGGAGTTCCTGCATCCCATTGTCAGCCGGCGCTTTTAGGGCCAGGAGCAGTCGAGCCCCCGAGGCCTGGCCGCAATCCGGAGCCCCATAAGGCGATGCAGGGGGAGCTCCTCTCCACGTGGCGCCAAGCCCTCGGGTGGCGGCGTCACGGAAGGTTTGAAGAGTCACTCCTCGAAGACGTCTGACTCTTGAGCCTCGCGACGCGAAGCTCTTTTGGCGATGTCGTCCGCCTCCTTGTTCTCACCACGCGAGACGTGCTGCAGCTCAAGGTCGTGAAAACGTTTCTTAATCTTACTTACCTCGTGCAGATATGCCTCCATATGCTAGTCCTTGGGTGTGTACTCTTTATTGGAGAAGTTGACGAGAAGCTGGGAGTCGCCCTTCACCGCGAGGCGCCGGACCCCCAAGGCCACCACCCTTTTGAGGCTGGTGATGAGGCCCTCGTACTCTGCTATGTTGTTGGAGACCTTCTCCCCGCGCTGGAAGTAGAGCTGCATGGCGTAGCGGAGCTTGTCTCCCATCGGGGAATTGAGCACTACTCCAGCCTCTTCTCCTCAGCGTGTGAAGGCGCCATCGAAGTGCATGCTCCATCCCTCGGGTGCCTCCTCACCGGGGGCTAGGGATGGCTCCCTTCCAGCCCCTGGTTTGGTGCGTCCGTCCATTCCGCCACAAAGTCGGCCAAGGCCGCTCCCTTGATGACCTTGGTCGTGCTGAATTCGATGTTGATGGCCTGAAGCTCGATGTTCCATTCGGCAACCCTTCCCACAGCATTTGGGTTATGCAGGATCTTCTCCAAGGGGTATGTGGGGACGACCTTGATTGGGTGCCCCTGGAAGTAATGGCGCAGCTTGCGTGAAGCAACGATGAGCACTAGAAGGAGTTTCTGTTGCGTGGGATAGCGCGAGGATGCATCCCGCCGCACCGTGCTGACGAAGTACACTGGTTGCTCGACGAGGATGCGGCCCCCTGTGCGTCATGCTCCTCGACGACCTCAGGAGGTTCGGGCGTCTCGCGATCCGGAGGAGGGTCGGAGGCCTGAGGAGGGTAGAGCATCTCATGGCCCGACCCAGCGGCCTTAGCCTCCGGTCGCTCTGCCTCTGGATGAATCAAAGCTCGCGAACCGTGCGGCCCCCCATTCTCCACGGGTGGGGGCCCATCGGGGTTCCCCGAAGAGGCGCCATTGCTAGCTCGCTCCTCCCTTACTGCTACCAACGCGGCGCTGGCGGAGTGGGGGTGGCAGCAAGGTACAGAAGTAGAGGCTCCCGTGGATGAGGCGCCACCATGACCGGCGGGCTCGTGAGATATTTCTTAGGTTCATCAAAGGCTGCGTTAGCCTCCTGGGTCCACTCGAAGGGCCCCTTTCTTTTCATGATCTTGAAGAAAGGCAGAGCCCGCTCGCCGAGCTTCGAGATGAAACGACCCAAGGAGGTAACACACCCTGCCAACTTATGCATCTCTTTGAGGGTTGTGGGCGCGCTCATCTTGTTTATGGCATTGACCTTCACCGGGTTTGCCTCGATCCCCCGGTGCGACCCCCGGAAACCGAGCAGTTTACCTAATGGGACCCCGAAGATGCACTTCTTGGGGTTGCGCTTCAGGTTCACCTCTCTTAGGCTGGCGAAGGTCTCCTCCAGGTCCTCCACCAGGGTTTTTGCCTGCCTTGAGTTCACCACGATGTCATCGACGTAGGCCTTTGCGTTTCTCCCGAGCTGCGGTCCTAGAGAAATATGCATTAACCGCTGGAAGTTTGCCCTCGTGTTCCGCAGACCGAAGGGCATGCACTCGTAGCAGTATACCCCGCATGAAGAGAGGAAGGATGTCTTCTCGACGTCCTCCACCTCCATCTTGATCTGGTGGTAGCCCGAGAATGCATCCAGGAAGCACGGGATATCGCACTCTGCGGTGGAATCCACGATCTGGTCGATAGGTGGTAGCGGGAACGGATGCTGAGGCTCGTGAAGTCGACGCACATGTGCTCCTTACCACACTTCTTTGGGATGACCACCGGATTGGCCACCCATTCCGGGTAGCGCACCTCTCGAATGGCCCCTGCTTCCTTCAGTTTGCGCACCTCCTGAGCGATGAACGCCTGCTTCTCCGGGGCTTGCCTCCTTGCCTTCTACTTCACCGGGCCCACGTTCGGGCATACCATAACGTGGTGCTCAAAGCCGTCTCTCGGGACCCCCACCAGGTCGGAGGCGCTCCAGGAGAACGCGTCCTTGTTCACCGTGAGGAAACCCACCAATGCCTTCTCTTGGTCTTGGGGGAGGTTTGCACCGATGGTGAAGGCGGTAGCCGGATTTCCTTCATCCACCGGTACTTGCTTTGTTTCCGCCCGGTCCTAGGAGAAAACCTTCTTCTTCACGGGCGCGACTTCGGGGGCGTCCCCAGGGCCCTCCGCAACATGCGTCGCGCCCCTGAGGTTGGCACGTGCCACGACCGTGGCCTTGTGGGAGAGCTCGAGTACGCGAGATGCGTCCTTGATGTCCCCCACGACGGTGAGCACGCCGCCGCTCCTGGGCATCTTGACGATGTTTTAACCTGGGTGCGGGCGATGTCGAAGTCGATATGCTCGGTGCGGAAGTTGGAGCTGGTGCCGAAGGTGACAGGGAGGCGAATCCGTCCCACATGTGTGACACATCCTGCCACCACCCCGGAGAAGGGCTTTGAAGGCGCAAGTTGCTCTCGGGTCAACTGCAGCGTGTCGAAGGCCTCTACTGAGATGACGTTGAGGCATGTGCCGCCGTCGATGAGAGGCTTGGAGATGGCCACACCGCGTATGGTCAGCGTGCACAACATAGGGAGTGTACCAGTGGATGTCGTGGCATTGGGATGATCGTCGGGGCCGAAGGTGATGTTGACCTCCGGCCATACGCGGTGTTCCGCGGGCTCGGGCCTTGGGTGAACTGCCCCCTCGTGTTGTACAAAACGCTTGACGCGACCCGCAGAGAATGCAGGCGACTGTAGTGGCAGCCCTGCTCACTCGGACATCGTCCACCGCCGGGGACCGGCTGCTGTCGGTGGTCGCACATGCCATGGAGTCGCCGAGTCGAGGTATGGCTCTTGTTGTTGGCATGGAGGCTCCGACACGCATCCCATACCTGGCGCGGCAAATGTGGGATTTTGGGCTCCACAAAACCCTAGGATTCGAACACACGGGCGCATGCGGAGGCCACTTGGCAGCTTTGGTCCGCCTGACTCACTACTCACTTGGGATGGCAGAGAACTCAAATGATGGTCAGGAAGACACAAAACATGGTAGTTTACCCAGGTTCGGGCCACTGAGAAGCGTAATACCCTACTCCTGCTTTGCTGAATTGCCACTCCTGGAGGTTGGTGGATGAACTAGTACAGTGTTCGAGGGCCTCCGGAGGCTGGGCGACCTTTGTGTGGTGCCAGTGGATGAGTTAATGAACCGCCCCCCCTCTACGAAGTAACCTATCCTCTATCTATAGCGACGGCCCAGGTCCTCTTCCCTTATCACATGAGAGGGAAGGGATCCCACAACGACCAATTTTGAGGGGGGCAGGGGAATGTGCTCCCCCTGTCCAAAGGTGGTCTTCGCCTGCAAAATGGCTGCCAGCGCTGCAGGGACGGGTCCAGGGATGATGTTCGTCCTGCTCGCGGGTGGCTATGGCCTTGTTGCACCAGAATGGAAACCTTTGGAAGATGCCTTGGGAACTTGCGTACGTCCTTCCCTCCTTTGCTCGAAAGGGGAAATTGGACCATCCTGCAATCCGCTGCTCGCCTGTCCTTTCCCCGCGTCATCCTGGACTGCCGAGGCCGGGTCTCGCCTCGGAATATATGTCGCTTCGGAGGTGTCCTGAGGAGTCCCCCTACGGGTCTTGATGTTGTTCCTCCTCGCGAGGCTTGGACCCTCGTGAGGGACATGCCTTGAGTGGTGACGGGCCTATTGGTTTTTTCTTGATGAAGTGGGCCAGCCCCGGGCCGCAGGCAGGCAGGTCTGGGTACCCCCATGCTCAGAACACCGACACGGATGCTTGAAACGTCTCCAACGTATCTATTATTTTTGCTTGTTCCATGCTATGATATCATTTTGGGGACTCACCTATTAACTTAGTGCCAAGTGTGAGTTCCTGTTTTCTGCCCTGTTTTTGTTTCATGCGAAATCAATATCAGATAAGATGAAATTGTCCCAAAACTTTTTGAGGATTTTTTATTGAAGATAAGGATCACCTGAACTTGGCGTCCAGGGAAGATCTTACCAGAGGGTCCCACACAACACTAGGGCGCGCCCCACGAGGGGGTGATGTTGTGTGGGCCCCTCCACGCTCCATTTGCCCTACCTCCTCCACTAAAAATTCAGTAATATTCCAAAACACTCAAGGGAGTCCATGAAATACTTTTTCTGCCGCCGCAAGCCTCTGTTCTCGCAGGATCCCATCTGGAGGCCTTCTCCGGTACTCCGTCGGTGGGGGAACTCGTCATGCAGGGGCTCTACATCAACCTTCCGCCTCTCCAATGATGCATGAGTAGTTCACCACAGACCTATGGGTCCATAGGTAGTAGCTAGATGACTCTCTTTCTCTCTCTCTCTCTTTATACCTCAATACAACGGTCTCCATGATCTTCATGGAGATGCATTCGCTGTAATGACTTTGTGCGGTGTGTTTGTTGGGATCTAATGAATTGTGAGTTTATGATCAGATCTATCCTTGTTTTATTTGAGTTTTTGCTGATCTCTTTTATGCATGATTTATTATAGCCTTGTATTTCTTCTCCGAAGTTTTGGTTTTATTTGGCCAACTAGATTAGATCATCTTGCAATAGGAAGAGGTGCTCGGTAATGGATTCGATCTAGCGGTGTTCAGTCCTAGTCATAGGAGGGGAGTTGATATGCATGTCTTGTTGCCATTAAGGATAACAAGTTGGGATGAATTCTTATATTCTTTTGTCTTGACTGCATCGTGTCATTGTTCTTAATGCACTACTTCATTCTTATGAACTTAATACACTAGATGCATGTTGGATAGCGGTCGATGTGTGAAGTATTTGTAGTAGATGCAGGCATGAGTCATAATTATTTTCTTTTCTATCAATTTCCCAATAGTAATTTGTTTACCCATCGTATGCTATTTTCTTGAGAGAGATGCCACTAGTGAATCCTACGGCCCCCGCGTCTACTTCTATTATAATATCAATCTCGTTTACTTATACAAAAATACAAAAAATACTTGTTGTACTTTTTTAACTTTTATTCATTTATCAATGTAAGTGCATCTAGTGCCCCTTAGTGATTTTGGTGGTTTGAAGACTTATAGGTTAAGTATCTAATGTGTTTATGAGTGTACACAGGATCTATAAGTCATTGAGGAGTTTGAGATATTTGATGAATATCAACCCCTAAAAATATATATCTTTGGTTGAAGAAATTGGTCTGAAGCTGAAGAAATGAATCGCGAGGAATCTGTGATGAAATTGATATTCCTCATGAAGACACTGAAATTGAGGAATTCGGTGTGTCCTGGAAAAATCACTTTGAAGACTTTGAAGCATGAATATTTACTCTTTCTGTTTTATTTTCTTCGCATTTGAGTAATAGGAACACCGTATTGTTAAAGGGGGGCGAAGTTACACTCTCGAATGAATTTCCTCATGATGCTCAACCTAAGCCTTATCCTACCAAAAGCCTCATGTGAGGAATACGAGTGACATGAGGACTCTCACAGTTGAGGGTTCCGACCGTTTCGATAGCCACGCCAATCATTGGTCTTATCCACACCAACGGTCATATTATTTAAAGGCATTATTGTCAAATCATGTCGGGATGCTACCACGCTATAAATAGCCGCCCCCCAGAACCATTAGCTGGTTGGCTGCTCCGTTAGAAACTGACACTTGTCATAAGAGTCTTCGAGAGTAATTCATCAGTGAGGAAATACCCCATACACCGAAACCACAAACCAAACCTAGTTATTGAGCATCACTGAAGAAGTTGTTCCTGTGTGGGACTGAAGCCTTTTACCTTTGAGGACTGTGCATCCTCCAGACGGTTAGGCGTCATGGTCTAGAGCTTTCCAGCAGTCAATTGTGGATCGTCGGGTGACCAAGTTTGTGAGGGTTTGGAAGTCTACCCTGAAGACTTACCACGAGTGTTGGGCGAGGACTGTGTGTTCTTAGCCCAAGGAGAACACGGTTGGGACTGGGTGTCCAGGGACTGTGTGTCCTTTGGTTTCAATACCAAGTCTCTCCAAACCAGATGTACGACTGTCACAGCAGTTGGAACTGGGTCATCAACTACTGTCTTCGCTGTGAAACGGGTTCTAATTCCTCAACTCCTTACTTTCCTCAGATTATGTGTTGATGACTTTCACTTCTACTGTTTGAAGAATTTGCTGAAGACTTTCTCTGAAATTCCTCAACCCCAAATTATTCACACTAGTTAATCCTTATCTGTTTTCTGCGTGCCTGCTCACTGTGCAATCTGTTTTCACATTCCTCACTCTGAAAAACTGCTGTTGTCAAACTTTGCACTTATGATCCTTTACTGTTTCCGTTGTAAGTTAGTCATCAATGAGGAATTTCCTCAAAAGGAATTTCCTCAGTGATGAATTTCTATAAATCTCCTATTCAACCCCCCCCCCTAGTCGATATAACGCACTTTCGATTGCTATATGAGCGAGGTACTCCCTTGTTCTGTGTGATTTTGGTATAACCACCTGGAGTTTTAGTTATGTCGACTACAGGCATGTTCAAGGTGACTGCAGCATGTCCTACCTTCGAAGGAAAGAACTTTCCCTTCTGGAAGAACAAGATTCAAATGCATCTACAAGCTATTGATAATGATCTCTGGTATATTGTGGAACATGGCGTCCCCATCATCTCTGCTAGTGTCTCTGCTGCTGATGTGAAGAAATTGAAACAACTCGATTCTCAAGCAAAGAATATCATCTGTGGCCATCTGAGCCCAGGCTAGTTTGGAAGAGTAAGTGCTTTGGGCTCTGCAACACTGATCTCGGAGAGACCGTGCAAAGTAAATGAAGGAGTATCAACCTAGTGTGACTCTCGTGGTGATATTCTTCGCAATCTCTTCAATCGCTTCAAGAGACATGACAATGAAAGCTGCCAAGACACCTTTTTATCGCCTCACTGACATATCAAATGAACTACAAGCACTGGGAGCTCGAGATATTACTGATCACGAAGTTGTGAAGAAACTGCTGAGATCTTTGGATTCTTCATTTGATACTTTAGTTCTGATCATTCAAGAAAGACCAGACTACAAGATGCTTGATCCATCTGATATACTCGAAAGGCTAAATACTCATGAATTCCAGCTATAAGAGAAGAAAGATCTATATGGACCAAGCTATTCTAGACCACGTGCACTGAAGGCTAGAGCAATTTCCTCATCTGAAGAAGAAGATTCAGATGACAGCATTAGTGACCCTGAAGAATTTGGACAGGAGCTTGCAATGCTCGTGAGGAAACTCCAGAGGTTTACACGACGTGGCCAGTTCGGTAAATTTTCAAGAAGAGACATGAGGAAATCAGAATCTTCATCTGAGGACTACAAGAAAAGAACCTTCCACAAGTGCAAGAAATCAGGTCATTACATTGTTGATTGTCCCCGTTGGGGAAAGGAATCAAAGAAGAAGAAATACAAGCATGACAGTTCTAATGACTCGAAGAAGAAGAAGAAATCTTCAAAATCCTCATCTTCAAAGCCCTCATCGCACAAGAAGACTAGTTTTAGAAAGGCTCGGGCACTTATTGGCAAGAAAATGGACTCCGAGGCAGAATCGGAAGAATGTGATGAAGAAGAGGGTTCTGATGAAGACTCAGAATCCGGACATGCTAGTCTTGCACTGGCAACCACTTTCGTCAGCAAGTCAATCTTGAATCTTGAAGAAAATGATTGCTCCATCCACACTGATGACTATGCTGATGACTTCGCTCCAACCTATTGCTTCATGGCAAAAGATTCAAAGGTACCAAATAATGCCTCCTCCTCTGATTCAAGTGACTGTGAACCTGATGATTATAAAAACCCAGTTACAGTAAACTTGCTATCATTGCCACTAAACAACAAACTGCCCTGGAAAAGCTTCAGAAACTGCTAGATAAAAGTGATGATCTGTTGAATGATGAAATGAACCTTACCCAAATCCTCACTGAGGATGTGAAAAGTCTTCAGTCTAGATTTGAAAATCTTCAGGATCGTTATGATACACTCCTCACTGATCATGAGAAGCTTTCCTATGAATTTCTTCAAAGGAAGCTTGATCTTGAGAAGCTGAGGATGTCTCGTAATGATCTTCGTATGGAAAATGATTCATTACTAGCTCAACAGATCAGCGCTAGTCAAGTTGAATTCATTCCTCCATGTCTTAAATGCATTGAACGCAAAACTGCTAATTCCTCACCAGAATCATCACATGCTACTATTGCTACAAATTCTTCAACTGCACCTGTTGTGTCTATTTCCTCACTTGAGGAAAACACAAATGTTACTGATGAAAATGCAGGGTTGAAGGAATTGTATGTGACAGGCATATACAAAAGCCTCAAAGGACATCAAACCCTTTGTGATGTGCTCAAAAAGCAGATCTTGAACAGGAACCCGAGGAAAGAAGGAATTGCCTTTGAGAGGAAATTAAATGATGATGGATCTTATTGGAAACCTGAGCAGTTTCCCAAAACCTCATGGGTTGCTGCTACTGGGCCTCCTTTTGATCCATCTAATCTAACTGGCTTTTCATGTGAATTATCCTACTCCTTAGATGAGTCATTTGACTCCAACTATAAACTGTTCAAAAATCAATCTGGTGAAGTATTTGCTCGATATGTTGGAACTAACTGCAGGAATGGCCCTCCCTTGAGGAAAATCTGGGTTCCCAAATGTTGTCTTGAAAATCTTCAGGTGAATGTCCTCATGACACCACTACTGAAGAATCTGAACCCCAGATCAAATTCCTCAGCAGGACCAAAGTCTTCAAAAGGATAAAAATCCTCAACTGGTCAAAATTATGCTCGTACCCGTGCTAATGCGTCTAACATGCAGGGAAACTACAAGGAATATGAATATGAGCGTTACTCTTCAAATCATTATGTTCATAAATCCTCAAACCAGTTCTGTGCATATTCATATGAGTACTTTAACCCCCCTACTGTTAAGAGAAGGGCATTAGCTTCAATGCCACCTTTCTCATATGGTGCTCGCAGGATGATGAATGCTTTGCCACCCCTTCAGATGTGGGTGGTGAAGAAATCGAACTAATCACTTCTGCAGGTCAGGTCTCCAGATGAAAATCATCATCTGAAGAATTTGTTGGAGACATGAGGAAATGCTTGATAGGACGCAAGCTAATGTTGATGAAATAGAAATATTTCACACGTCCTTATAATTCTGTTGTGATGAAATTCTTATCTGATGAAATTGATATCATATTCTTCAAACCTGGAGCATATGAGATGGTAAGTTGTACTAATTCATCTGCAGGATGACAAACCCAAGAATACTGAGTGGGTTCTTGATAGTGGCTGCACAGATCACATGACTGGTGATAAAAGCTTGCTAATGAATATGCCATTAACTCCATCACCTCTGAAGCAAATCACTTATGCTGACAAAGGTAAAAGCAAGGTATTGGGACTTGGCAAAGTGGCTATTTCCAAGGATAGGCATATGGACAAAGTGATGCTTGTTGAATCCCTTGGTTTTATCCTCATGTCAGTCTCTATGCTTTCTGATCTTGATATGATTGTTATGTTTGGTAGATATAGATGTGTACTCATCATGGAATCTGACAGATCCAAAGTCTTCGAAGGTGTAAGAAGAGGGATTTGTACATTGTTGATTTCTCTATAGGTCCTCAACCAGCCACTTGCTTACTAGCAAAAACCTCAGAAGGATGGTTGTGGCACCGAAGACTAGGTCATGCAGGCATGAGGAATTTGCACACGCTCGCGAAGAAGAAGCATGTCATCGGCATCGAATCAGTCAAATTCCTCAAGGATCATCTCTGCGGTGCTTGTGAAACTGGGAAAATGACCAGATCCAAGCATCCCTCGAAGACTATCATGACCACTACACGTCCATTCGAATTGCTTCATATGGATCTATTTGGACCTACACATTATGCCACACTAACCAATGCAGCATCTTTATATGGCTTCGTCATAGTTGATGATTATTCCAGATATACATGGGTGCATATCATAATGTATAAAACTGAAGTGCAGGAAATCTTCAAACGATTTTCTTCAAGGGCCTCGACGAACTTTGGCATCAAGATCAAACATATCAGGAGTGATAATGGAACCGAGTTCAAAAACACTGGTATTGATGATTATCTTGATGAACTTGGTATTACTCACGAATTATCTGCTCCTTATACTCCTCAGCGGAATGGTGTCGTCGAAAGGAAGAACAGGACTTTGGTTGAAATGGCAAGAACTATGCTTGAAGAATATCCGACTCCTTGTCGCTTTTGGCCTGAAGCAATCAACACTTCATGCCATATCATCAACATGGTATATCTTCACAAATTCCTCAAGAAAACCTCATATGAACTCCTCACTGACAAGAAACCCAATGTTAGTTATTTCATAGTCTTCGGTGCAAAATGTTGGATTAGAGATGCTCAACATAGCTCAAAATTTGCACCTAAGGCACATGAAGGTTTTATGCTCGGTTATGGAAAGGACTCGCACACCTACAGAGTCTTCAACAACTATCACAACAAAGTTGTTGAGACTGTACATGTGCGGTTCGATGAAACTAATGGCTCGCAAAGAGAGCAATTGCCTTCTGATCCAGATAAGTTGTCTCCTGAGGAAGCAATAAAGCTCAAACCTACTGAGGACATTGTCCCCACTGAGGAAATTGGTGAAGAAACGATCCCCATCAGTGATGAAAATCAAGAAGATGCTCCTAAGGAAATTGCACCAGAACCACTTCCTCAGCCCAGACGAAATCCTCAACCAGCTCATCCGAGGATTGCAAATGGAGTAGAACTTGAAAAATCCTCAACGACCTCAATGCGCCAGGTCCTCTCACTCGCTCAAAAGCTTCACACTTAGTTAACTTTTGTGGGCATTTTTCCTTTGTATCCATCATAGAACCCTCATAAATTGCTGAGGCTTTTCTGGAACCGGAGTGGATCCAAGCTATGCAAGACGAACTTCTTCAATTCAAGCTGAATGACATGTGGGAGCTCGTCAAACGACCAGATCCTCGGAAGCACAACATCATCGGCACCAAGTGGGTTTTCCGAAACAAGCAAGATGAGGACGGTCAAGTGGTGAGGAACAAGGCACGACTTGTAGCCCAAGGCTACACCCAGGTTGAAGGAATAGATTTCGATGAAACTTTTGCACCTGTTGCTAGACTTGAAGCTATTCGAATACTACTTGCTTCTGCTAATCATCATAACATCATCTTATATCAAATGGATGTGAAGAGTGCATTCCTCAATGTAAGCTTGAGGAAGAAGTATATGTTGCTCAGCCCCCAGGTTTTGAGGATCCAAAGAATCCAGACAAAGTCTTCAGACTCAAAGAGGCTATTTATGGTCTCAAGCAAGCCCCTCGGGCATGGTATGATACATTGAAGGAATTCCTCACGAAGAAAGGCTTCAAACCTGGTTCACTCGATCCAACTCTTTTCACTAAATCCTATGATAATGAGCTATTTCTATGTCAAATATATGTCGATGATATCATATTTGGCTGTACTTACAAACGATACAGTGATGAATTTGCTTACATGATGAGTGCAGAATATCAGATGACTATGATGGGGGAGCTGAAATTCTTCTTAGGTCTTCAAATTCGTCAACAACGCAATGGAATCTTCATATCACAGGAGAAATACCTCAAGGATGTACTGAGGAAATTCGACATGCATGAATGCAAGGGTGCCAAGACTCCAATGCCTACCAACGGCCACCTCGGCCCTGATGAAAATGGTAAAGATTTCGATCAGCAGGTATATCGCTCTATGATTGACTCTTTATTGTATCTATGTGCATCTAGGCTAGATATAATGCTTAGTGTTTGCATGTGTGCACGTTTTCAAGCAAAACCGAAGGAATCACACCATAAGGCTGTGAAGCATATTCTTCGATACTTAGCTCACACACCAACACTATGATTATGGTATCCCAAGGGCTCAAATCTTCATCTGGTAGGGTATTCTGATTCTGACTATGCTGGTGACCGTGTGGATCGCAAGTCAACTTCTGGCACATGCCATTTCCTCGGAAGATCACTAGTTTGCTGGTCCTCAAAGAAGCAGAACTGTGTATCACTCTCCATTGCCGAAGCTGAGTACATTGTTGCTGGTTCATGCTGTGCTCAATTACTATGGATGAAGCAAACCCTCAAGGACTACGGCATCAACATGAAGAATGTGCTTCTCTACTGCGACAATGAGAGTGCAATCAAGATTGCATACAACCCAGTACAACACTCGAAGACCAAGCACATCCAGATTCGTCATCATTTTCTTCGGGAGCATGTCCTCAAGGGCAATATCCTCATCGACCATGTGAAGACTGGTGATCAACTGGTAGATATCTTCACTAAGCCCTTGGATGAGAAAAGGTTTTGCAAGTGGCGGTGTGAGCTAAATATCTTAGAATCTTCAAATGTTTTGTAAAAACATGCACACATCCTAACACTTATGCAAAATTGATGACTTAGATGTGCAACACATGATGAATCAATTTTCTTCAACTGACGAAGAATATCACTATGAATGTGAAGAAATCAACGAAGAAATTGATTCTCAGGGCCCTACGACAATTGTACGCGGCGTCTGTAATCAACATTCTTATATGGTGGGTCACGCCACCGCCCAATGTGAAATTCCTCAAGTTGATTTTCTTCAAATATTAAATTCCTCAAAATGTGTTTTTCCTCAAAACAATTGTTCTTCATTGTGACGATTTATCACAAAATCTTCAATAACAATTGATGACTTCGTTTGACTAGATAGACTGTGATTTCAAGTCCTCAACAGCATTCACTTATAGCTATTTCTTCAAGTTGATATTTCTTCTAAGTGAATGTGATCGGACCCTGCTTTCCCTCTATGATATTCTCATCCAGTCTATTCGATTCTTCATATGCATTCTACTTGAAACTTTGTTCAAAATCCTCACTGCGTCCTTGTCAGCTGATGATTTTGTAACGAAAATCCTCAAATCTACAAAAATTGTTTCTTTAATGCACAGTAACTGAACCCCACTTCCCACGTTCGGATAACCACGATCTCCACTATCTGCACCGCCTTGCTCGAGAACTACACGTGTCCCGCGGAGACGTAGAGCCAGGGGCTGTTTGGTCTGAAAGCTTCGCGCCAACAGTAACTGTCTGTCTATAAATATGTCCCTATCCCCCTCGGCAAACTCTTCTTCGCCCCATCGCTCCCCTGCTACAGCAAAAAGCACCGAACCGTAGCGCCACCACTGGAAGTCTCGTCACCGGTGAGGAAGAGCTTCACTGCCTCGACTTCTCCATCACCGGAACCACGCCGGAGTCGGACCATCTTCGTCCGCCGCCGCCGTAGACGTCCTCTGTCGTCGGGTTAGGGCGCATTGGACACTCGACCGAAGAGCTTCTCTACACACCTTCTCTGTGTTCTTCGTGCGCACCTTCAAGGGTAAATAAAATCCCATATTCACCACAAGTTAGATCTACTATTTTACATCTCCTATGTGAAATCTGCTTTTCCTCAAGAATCGATAAGCACTTGATTCCTCAAACACTGCCTATCACCACATCATTGATGAACTTCACAAAGCATCTAAGATTTTCACGAGATTCCTCAATTGTGCGAATTTTCAGATCTGTACAACTCTGGAACCCAAGAACAGTATGCTTAGGCAAATTCCTCAACCACTGGTTAATTTCCTCAACTGTCAAACTTTTTCATTTTCTTCAAATCTGAGAACGCATATGACCTCTCCAAATTCCTCGCAACTATACTTTGTTCACAGGTACACACATGTCAGCTGATGAATCTCTCGTTTCTCATCACATTAACTCATTTGCAGCGTTTCTTGAAGAAAATCATCAAGTCTCATTAGAATCCTCAAGATTTCAATCTCATCGGCAAAATCCTCAGCTGAAGAATATGGAGGATGACAGAAAACAAAAGGGTGGAAAGAAACTTGAGCAAAACACAGCTGTGGATATCACTGAGGATATTTACTTGGACTATTGCACACCTGATGAAAATGGGACAATGGCCAAGAGAAAGATTCGGCTGCAGAAGATAGAACGCCGATGGGCTAAGGAATGGAAGGAATACAGGTTTGTGACTGCCAAGTATGCAAAGAAATTTGCTCTCAAGCCTCCTGGCAAACGGGCCCCACTTGAGGCTCATCAAGTAGAGCATCCCTCAAGCCTCAAGACCCTTGATGACTATCCAGATAAGAAGGAAAAGCATCTGGCTAAGCTCAAGAAGCAAGCAGAAGCTGCAGTGAGGAAATTCAATGAATCCTCAGCTTCTGCCTCAGCTGCAGCTACTTCATCTGCCGCAGAGACCTCTGGTTCAGCAATTCCTCAACCATAGTCTATGCCGTCAAAGCCAAGGGCTCCAAAGCCTCAAGAGAAGTCTCCTCAGGCATCAGTTACAAAACCCTCAGCGCCAAAAGCCTCATCTCCAAAATCCTCAGCACCACCACCAAAGCCTCAAGAGACACCAGTAGAGAAGCAAGTCATGAAGCCAATGACCGCCACCTCGAGCTCCTCACTCCCGGCTGCAACCAGCTCGGAGACAAAGTCTTCACCACCTCCGGTGAAGACTCAGGTGTCTGTTGAAAGAGCAACTCTGCCGAGCCCCAGCAAAATCATCACCGTCCCGTCTGCATGAGAGGGCAGTGATGAATATGATGATCAAACCCTGTAAGCCATAATCAGAAACAAACAGGAAAGAGTAGCTCAAGCATCAGGTAGCGCCATTCCTTTGGCCATGGACCCCAAGGTCCTCCTAGACTACATCAACATCTGGTATGAGGACCCAAACACTCCGCTTGATGATTTGAAGCTTCCCCCTGGCATCAGCCACATGGTGGCCACTTTTATCAATGAAGCCAAGTGGAAAGAACAGAAGGCCGAGCAGGCCAAGGTTGCAAAGCTTAAAAAGGAGAAATTCCTCAAGGAGAATCTCCTCAGCTTGACGCCTGATGCACTAGTGTCAACACAGGCTGAGCTGAAGAATTTGTTTGACAAGTACTCCAAGTTGTCAGATCGTAAAAGTCTCAAGAGCAATTTCATCAAGCTGGCCACTAAAGCACTTGATGACTACAACAAGAAGGCTGCACCTCCAGCACCAACTCCCCAGCCCTTGATTGAAGAGCCAGCTGATGAATTTCCTCAAGCTGAAGAAACTCCTCAAACTGAGGAAATACAGCAAGAAAGCCGTGTAGATGTACCGGCTATTGAAGAAATCACCATGGAAGCTCCAGCTAATGAACCTGTTGCAGCTGATGAGACTGCCCCTGACCCAGCTGCTTCATCAAAGCAAGCTGATGACTCTGCTCCAGCTGGTTCCTCAAAGCCAGCTGAAGAATCTGTCGAGAGAACGCCTTCACCAAAAGCTTCAAAGGTGAAGAAGATGACTCCGTTTGCATCAGACGTGAAGAAAACCAGGGCTGCTGAGAAGGAAGCCAAAAAGAGAAAGGCCTCCTCAGTAGAAGAAGAAAAGAGGCCAAGCGCCTCAAAGCGCTTGAAGAGACTGCTCCTCTGGACCCTGTGCCCCTAAATGTCGCTCCTTCTTATGAAATGATCATCCTTGATGATCAAGCGAAAGGGGCAGATGAGGAAATGAAGGATGCCGCCTCTGAGGAACACACTAACGAAGTAATTCTTATTGACGACAGTCCTCAGCCCTTCATTCCTCAGAAAGACACTACTCAAGGATCAGCTGCACCAACTGATGAAACTGCCTCTGCCACCAAGCTAGCTGAGGAAGAACAAACTGAAAATCCTCAAGCTGATGAAATTCAAAGCTCTGAGCAAAATCTTCAAGATGAGGAACACGCTGACCCAACTCCTCCACCTGAGCAAGATGAACCTATTCCTCAGCCTGATGCACAGCCAGAGCAAGCCCCTCAGCCTGACGCCCAGCAAGAGCCATCTCCTGAGCCTGAAGCCCCAGCTGCTGAAATTCCTCACCCTGAGAAAAATGTTGAGGAAAATGCACCTGACCAAGACAATGCATTCGTTGTGTTCAACCCCAAGACTACAATTGTTGTCTCCCCTCCTATTCCTCAGCAAAATCTTCAGCCAGTTCAGCGTCAGCCATTCTCCAAACGACCAAAGTTTCAAAAGAAGAATTTCTTGGAAGAACGCATGTACTTCATTGGAGAGAACCTCTATGACAAGCCTCAAATGAGGCATCTGAAGTTTTGGACTAGGACACAGATGAATTACTATGCCTCTGTGTTGTGTGGAAGAAACAAGATATTCCAGCACAGGCATATTCCTCACGTTGAACTTGAAGCTATACCGTGTCTAGAGCCAGTCCTCAATGTACTCCATGATGCTGGTTTGTTGCCAATGTGCTCCAACATCTCTGACTGGAACAGTGAGCTCATTTTTCAGTTCTTTGCCACTCTACACATCTCTGGCAACCCTGAAGACATTAACACTAGGGTGTTTGACTGGATGACAGAAAACACAAACTACAAGGCTCCTGCTACTGAGCTCCTCCGTGAACTGCCTGTACCAATTCACTTAGAGGAGGCTGTGAAGCTTTATGGTGAGTGTGAGCTGCCCAATGGGATGATGGAAGTCCTCACGAAGCCTTTGGCTGAAGGAATATCACCGAGAAAAACCTTCCTCATCCACGAGCTCAAATATACACCAAGGTCTATCTACAGTATCCTCTGAAGTGTGCTCGTGCCGATCAAAGGCCATGATGATGAAGAAAATATCGTAGGCCTCATGAAGAATATCCTCTTCAACATCATCCATGGTATTCCTATCAACATCCATGATTTCTTCTTGAGGACTTTGGCCGACAATGCTATGTGTCCATTTGATCACAAGATATATGCCCCATGGATCATGAGATTCATCAGGACAAGGACAGTTATCAACTTTCACGCTGAGTACCAAAACCATGTTGGTTATATGCCTCCTATCCGGGTCAACAAGAAGACTTTCGAGCCCATTGAAGGAAAAGGCAAATCAGTGATTGAAGAAGGCAGTAGGCCCCTTGATGGCCAGTTCAGAGAGCCAGAAGCTTATTCTTCATGGGATGATACTGAGACTCGTCCGGCAAGCCCCATTCCTCCTCGCATGATGAATACAATAGAGCTCCTCCTCGGTCTTCACTAGAAGATGGATCGCAATCACAAGTGGGTCAAACGCCAGTTTGGCGCCATTGTGAAATCCCTCACTGAAGCACAGAACTCTGTGAAGCTCAGCCATCACTATCTGCATCAGGTTTTTGATCGCACCTGGGCTACACTTGCACATCTGAAGACTCAGATAGAGCTTGAAGAAATGGACTCTGAGTGAGACTTTGACTGGTCGTGGCCTCCCAAGAAGAAGTTCAGGCCCATTCCAGTTCCAGACCTTGAAAAGAGCTCCTTTTCTTCATTCCGCACTGTTGAAACTGATGAAGAACAGCTCGACACTGCTACCGGTCCAAGGAAGAAGACTACTCCCAAGAAGCGTCACGGCTCTTCCTCAACCGCCAAGAAATGAAGTCTTCACGGGCGTTAGTCCTCAGTTTGTCCCTTTTTGTCACTTGATGACAAAGGGGGATAAACCTGACAGTTAGTCTTCAAACGGGATATTTTTGGGGCTTATGAACTATATTTAAGTTACAAACTCTTGGCTCTTCTGAAGTTTTTATGTAATGAGTTGTAACTTAAGCCCGATGGTACTCTGACGATTTTGAACGTTTTTCTTCGCATGCTTATTCCTCAAGTTTTAATGCATGCATGCTGGAATTCGTCAGATACTATTTGTCATCATGCATTTTCATTTCTTCATACGATATGTTACATGTATGCATGATTTACAAGACTCAGGGGGAGATCTCCATGATATAAATCATCAATGTGCATTTGCTGTGAAAAGCAAAATCGTCAAGATATGCACGTCTTCAAGGGGAGTCTCTCTGAATCTTGATTTCAAATTCCTCAAATGAGTATTTACACTTCATATTTTTGATCCCTGTTGAAGACTTAACCTAAGTTTCATCAACCACCAAAAAGGGGGAGATTGTAAGTGCATCTAGTGCCCCTTAATGATTTTGGTGGTTTGAAGACTTATAGGTTAAGTATCTAATGTGCTTATGAGTGTACACAGGATCTATAAGTCATTGAGGAGTTTGAGATATTTGATGAATATCGACCCCTAAAAATATATATCTTCGGTTGAAGAAATTGGTCTGAAGCTGAAGAAATGAATCGCGAGGAATCGGCGATGAAATTGATATTCCTCATGAAGATACTAAAATTGAGGAATTCGGTGTGTCCTAAAGAAAATCACTTTGAAGCATGAAGATTTACTCTTTCTGTTTTATTTTCTTCGCATTTGAGTAATAGGAACACCGTACTGTTAAAGGGGGCCGAATTTACACTCTGGAATGAAGTTCCTCATGATGCTCAACCTAAGCCTTATCCTACCAAAAGCCTCAAGTGAGGAATACGAGTGACATGACGACTCTCACAGTTGAGGGTTTCGACCGTTTCGATAGCCACGCCAGGTCATTGGTCTTATCCACACCAACGATCATATTATTTAAGGGCATTAGTGGCAAATCATGTCGGGATGCTGCCAGGCTATAAATAGCTTCCCCCCAACCATTAGCTGGTTGGCTGCTCCATTAGAAACTGACACTTGTCATAAGAGCAACCCAATTCCTCAGAGTCTTCGAGAGTAATTCATCAGTGAGGAAATACCCCATACACCGAAACCACAAACCAAACCTAGTGATTGAGCATCACTGAAGAAGTTGTTCCTGTGTGGGACTGAAGCCTTTTACCTTTGAGGACTGTGCATCCTCCAGACGGTTAGCCGTCATGGTCTAGAGCTTTCCAGCAGTCAATTGTGGATCGCCGGGTGACCAAGTTTGTGAGGGTTTGGAAGTCTGCCCTGAAGACTTACCACGAGTGTTGGGCGAGGACTGTGTGTTCTTAGCCCAAGGAGAACACTATAGGGACTGTGTGTCCCGGGACTATCTGTCCTTTGGTTTCAATACCAAGCCGCTGCAAACCAAATGTACGACTGTCACAGTAGTTGGAACTGGGTCATCAACTACTATCTTCGCTGTGAAACGGGTTCTAATTCCTCAACTCCTTACTTTCCTCACATTATGTGTTGATGACTTCCACTGCTACTGTTTGAAGAATTTGCTGAAGACTTGCTCTGAAATTCCTCAACCCCAAATTCTTCACGCTAGTTAATCCTCATCTGTTTTCTGCGTGCCTGCTCACTGTGCAATCTGTTTTCACATTCCTCACTCTGAAAAATTGTTGTTGTGAAACTTTGCACTTCTCATCCTTTACTGTTTCCGTTGTAAGTTAGTCATCAGTGAGGAATTTCCTCAAAAGGAATTTCCTCAGTGATGAAATTCTAAAAATCTCCTATTCACCCCCCTCTAGTCGATATAACGCACTTTTAATCAATCTATCAATCTATCATGTATCATTTAATCTCATTTCTTGATCGCCGAGAGATTGACAACCTCTCATCTGTGCTGGATGCGAAGGTTTGCATCGTGTGTGCACGCGTCGGTGTTGCTTGGTTCTCCTATGGGATTGATAACCTTGGTTTCTTAACTGAGGGAAATACTTACTCTACTGTGTTGCAACATCCTCTCCTCTTTGGGGATAAAAATCCAACACAGTTTACAAATAGCAATGTACTTTCTTATGAACCCGGTGGAAAGAGCTAGGCTTGCCACAGTAGACTCTGACTCCTCCTCAGATCCTTCCTCTTCTTCACATTCTTCTGATTCTTCCTCAGAAGCAATTTCCTTGGCATTAAGAGCCCGAGCCTTTCTGTAACTGCTCTTCTTGTGTGATGAGGACTTTGAAGATGAAGACTTTGAGGATTTCTTCTTTTTATTTGAATCATTAGAACTGTCATCTTTGTACTTCTTCTTCTTTGGTTCCTTTATCGAGCAAGGACAATCAACAATGTAATGGCCGGATTTATTGCATTTGTGACAAGTTCTTTTCTTATAGACCTGAGATGAAGATTCAGATTTCTTTATATCTCTTCTTGAAGATTTTCCAAACTGACCTCATCTAGAGAACTTCTGGAATTTCCTCATAAGCATTGGAAGTTCCTGACCATGTTCTTCAGAGTCACCAAGACTACAATTAGATTCTTCTTGAGATGAGCAAATTTCCTTTGCCTTCAGTGCATGAGATCTTCCATAGCTTCCCCATAGAGATCTCTTTTTCAGATTGTTGGAATTCATGAGTATTGAGTCTCTCAACAATATCAGCAGGATCTAGTGACTTGTGGTCTCCATGCTCTTGAATCATCAAAGCAAGTGTATCGAATGAGAAATAAAGAGACCTCAGCAATTTCTTCTCAGCATCATGATCGGTGGTGTGAGCGGCACCAAGAGCTTGGAGGTCATTGGAGATATCAGCGAGGCAATCAAAAGTTTGCTGAACCTTTATGTTGTCGATTCTTTTGAAGTGATTGAAGATATTGCAAAGAACATCAACCAAAGAGTCACGTTGAGTTGAGATTCCTTCATTGACCTTGGACATCCTGTCCTAGATGGGCTTTGCAGATCCCAAAGCATTCACTCTATCATATCGTCCTTTGCATGTCTACTAGGATTTCAATGTCATAACTTATCCTAGAAGTTTGCCGCTTACTACAAGGGGTTTGGACAACTAATAGGATTGGCAAATCACAAAAGGACATGTTATGCAACTGTGCATAACTTTCGGAAATGAAGGAATGAGATGACCCAGTGTCAAAAAGAACAGATGTTGGGTGATGATTGACAAGGAGCGTACCCAATATGACGTCGGGATCCTCTGCAACTTCTTGTGCTGAGACATGATTCACGCGGCCACGTGCAGGAGTTGGCTTCACATAATAAGCTTTGCCCGACTTGCCTTGCCCAATGGACTTTCCAGGATGCCTGGCACCTATATTCTGGGGGCACTCTCGTGAGTAGTGCCCTGGTTCTCCACACTTGTAACAGATCACCTGATTGGCACATGGTGCAGCATTGCTAGCTGGACCATGATACGTCTCCAACGTATCTATAATTTTTGATGGTTCCATGCTATTATCTTGTCAACTTTGGATATTTTATATGCATGAATATGCTATTTTATATCTTTTTTGGGACTAACCTATTAACTCAGTGCCAAGTGCCAGTTTCTGTTTTTTCCGTGTTTTTGGCCCATTTTCAGACGGAGTCCAAATGGAATGAAACTTTACGATGATTTTTTTGGACCAAAAGAGACCCCGAAGCTTTGGGAGAAGGCCAGATGGTCCACGAGGGAGTCACAAGAACTCATGCCGCCACCACCCCCAGGTGGTGGCGCGCAGGCTTGTGACCTCCTCGTGGGCCCAACTGACGCAATTCCACTGCCATAAATTCTTATAAACTTAGAAACCCCCAAAAAAACCTAGATTGGGAGTTCTGCCGCCGCAAGCCTCTATAGCCACCAAAAACCAATCTGGAGCCCATTCTGGCACCCTGCCGGAGGGGGAATCCATCTCCGGTGGCCATCGTCATCATCTCGGCGATCTCCATGACGAGGAGGGAGTAGTTCTCCCTCAGGGTTGAGGGTATTTACCAGTAGCTATGTGTTTGATATCTCTCTCTCTTGTAATGAATTGATTTTCCATGTACCATGGGCTTTGCTACTATATTAGGATCTTATGATGTTCTTCCCCCTCTCCCTCTTGTAATGAATTGATTTTCCCCTTTGGAGTTATCTTATTCGATTGAGTCTATGAGAACACTTTATGTATTACTTGCACGTGTCTATCTGCGGTGATCAACATGCGGGTTTGTGACAATTGGGAACCTATGCATATGGGTTGGCACACGTGGATACATGTGAGTACTTGATGTATGTTTTGGTGATCAACTTGCGGGTTTGTGACATTGGGAACCTATGCACAGGGGTTGGCACACGTTTTGACTCTCTGGTAGAAACTTTGGGGCACTCTTTGAAGTTCTATGTGTTATTTGAATAGATGATTCTGAGATTGTGTGATGCATATCCTATAATCATACCCACGAATACTTGAGGTGACAATGGAGTATCTAGGTGACATTAGGGTCTTGGTTGATATGTATCTTAAGGTGTTATTCTAGTACGAATTCTATGATGGATCGAACGGAAAGAATAGCTTCGTGTTGTTTTACTACGGACTCTTGAATAGATCGATCAGAAAGAATAACTTTGTTGTGGTTTCGTACCCGACAGTAATCTCTTCGTTTCTTCCCCGCTATTAGTGACTTTGGAGTGACTCTTTGTTGCATGTTGAGGGCTAGTTATATGATCCAATTATGTTATCATTGTTGAGAGAACTTCACTAGTGAAGGTATGAACCCTAGGCCTTGTTTCCATGCATTGCAATACCGTTCGTGCACACTTTTACCATTTGTTACCTTGCTGTTTTTGTAATTTCATATTACAAAAACCTATATCTACCATCCATATTGCACTTGTATCACCATCTCTTCGCCGAACTAGTGCACCTCTACAATTACCATTGTATTTGGTGTGTTGGGGACACAAGAGACTCTTTCTTATTTGGTTGCAGGGTTGCTTGAGAGAGACCATCTTCATCCTACGCCTCCCGCGGATTGATAAACCTTAGGTCACCCACTTGAGGGAAAATTGCTACTGTCCTACAACCCTCTACACTTGGAGGCCCAACAACGTCTACAAGGAGAAGGTTGCGTAGTAGACATCAAGCTCTTTTCTGGCGCCGTTGCCGGGGAGGCTAGGTAAGCAGCACTAACATCCCGTCAACGAAGCTCTTTTCTGGCGCCCTTGCCGCAGAGGTTAGCGCTTGAAGGTATATCTTTAGATCTTGCAATCGAATCTTTTTGTTTCTTGTTCTTTCGCTAGAAAACTACAAAAAAATGGAATTGAGGATGCCTCATATGCTCCATCTTTTCAATGTCTTTCGTGAGCATGATGGGAAGGAAAATTGTGTTCAAGTGCTGAAAGAAGAATTACATAGAATGCTTGGCATAGAATATGTGAATGATGAGCATGATTGCAATGTTGTTAGCATGAATTCTATGAATACCCATGATGCTAATGATATGCAATGCCACAAGCTTGGGGATGCTATATTTGATGAAGATGATCTTTTTAGTTCTTCCACTTTGAATGATCAAAATTATTTTGATGAAAGCATGCCCCCTATCTATGATGACTATTGTGATGATACTTATGCTTTAAAGAAGAGGGATGATAAAACTTGTCATACTCTCGAGAACCCTTTTGCTAAACCTTGCTTTTTCATTGTGGACACTATTTGTAGTGCTCAAGTCTTTGACGATAGTCCCACTACTATTCTTGAGAATAGATTTCCTTATGTGGAAAGTAGTAAAATTTCTATGCTTGCATATTATGAAAAGAATGCTTTAGGTGCTGGTTATATTGTTGAAATCATTCATGATGCTACTGAAAATTACTATGAGAGAGGATCATATGCTTCTACTTATTACAATAGTATCAAGCTTCCTCTCCATATGTTGAAATTTTTGAAGCTATGCTTGTTTTGCCTTCCTATGCTAGTTGATTCTTGCTCCAATAAATTGTTTGATCACAAAATCCCTATGCATATTAAGTGGGTTGGACTTAAATGTGCTAGCCGTTTGCTCCATGATGCTCTCATTGTATTTCAATCCTTACCTTTTATGTGAGCATCATTGAAATCAATGCATAGCTAAGGGCGTTAAACGATAGCGCTTGTTGGGAGGCAACCCAATGAATAAATTTTTCTTTGCTTTTTTGCTTCCTTTTTGTTTTCTCCACACCATCATAATTTTTCTATGATTGTGTCTTTTGTGTTTCTTTTTGTGTTTGTGCCAAGCAAAACCGTTATGATTAGTCTTGGTGATGATTGTTTGATCATGCTGGAAAAAGACAGAAACTTTCTGCTCACGAAAAGAATTTTCATTTTTATTATGTAAGAGCTTTTGAGTTGATTCTTTTCGCTGCTGATTTCTATGAAATTGCTTCAGACTTTCGTAATTTTTCAGACTTTGTGAAGTAACAGAAGTATACGAAGTGTACAGATTGCTAGAGACTGGTCTGTTGTTAACAGATTCTGTTTTTGCTGTGTTGGTTGCTTATTTTGATGAAACTATGGATAGTATCGGGGGGTATTAGCCATGGAAGATTGAAAATACAGTAACCCAACATCAGCATAAGTAGAATTTAAGTTTGCTACAGTACCTAAGGAAGTGGTGGTTTGCTTTCTCATACTAATGTTATCACGAGTTTTTGTTTAAGTTTCGTGTTGTGAAGTTTTCATGTTTCGGGTGAAGTTCTTATGGACAAAGAGATAAAGAGTGGGAAGAGATCAAGCTTGGTGATGCCCAAGGCACCCCAAGAGATTCAAGGATGCCGTAAAAGCCTAAGCTTGGGGATTCCCCGGGAAGGCATCCCCTCTTTCGTCTTCAATCCATCGGTAACGTTACTTCGGGCTATATTTTTATTCACCACATGATATGTGTTTTGCTTGGAGCATCTTGTATCGTAGGAGTCTTTTATTTTTTTTGTTGTGTCACAATCATCCATGCTGCACACCTAGAGAGAGAGACATGCACTCACAGTGATTTTGTCGAGCTTCACTTATATCCTTTGGTTAGACAATTCAGCTCACATGTGCTTCACTTATATCTTTAGAGCTAGTTGATTTTGCTCTATGTGCTTCACTTATATCTTTGAGAGCGCAACGGTGCGTGGCTTGGTAGTTGATCTATGCTTTGAAAGTAGTCTCAAAAGGGGTATTTATCCAAAGGGATACGAAAACTTCGACCTTCATATGCATTGAATAGTTAGAGAAGTTTGATTCATCTCAATTAGTTTTGAGTTGTGGTTTTGGTAATATTGAAGTCATGCTAGTAAGGTGTTGTGGATCTAGAAATACTTGTGTTGAAGTTAGTGATTCCCGTAGCATGCACGTATGGTGAACCGCTATGTGATGAAATCTGAGCATGATTAGTCTATTGATTGTCATCATTTGCGTGGCAGTCGGGATCGCACGATGGTTTATACCTACCAACCCTTCCCCTAGGAGTATGCGTTGAATGCTTTGTTTCGATTACTAATAAAACTTTTGCAACAAGTATATGAGTTCTTCATGACTAATGTTGAGTCCATGGTTTAGATGCACTTTCACCTTCCACCATCACTATCTTCTTAGTGCCATGCAACTTTCGCCGGTGCACAAAACCCACCATTAGCCTCCCTCAAAACAGCCACCATACCTACCTACTATGGCTTTTTCAAAGTCATTCCGAGATATATTGTGATGCAACTACCACCATGACATGTACCACCACGTCTACATTGCCATTGCATGATCTTAAGCTAGCTAGCATGATGTTTCCATTAATGTCTATGCCATGCTAGATCATTGTCACGGTACACTACCGAAGGCATTCCATATAGAGTCATCGTTGCTCTAAGTTTTGAGTCGGAAGTGTGATGATCATCATTGATGGAGCATTGTCCCATGTGAGGAAATAAAAGAGGCCAGCGAAGCCCATATACAAAAAGAGGCCAAAGATGCCCACCAAAATTAAAAAAAAGAGGCCAAAGAGCCCACCAAAAAAATGAGAGAAAAAGAGAGAAGGGACAATGCTACTATCTCCTTTCAACACTTGTGCTTCATATTAAGCTCCATGATCTTCATGATTGAGAGTCTCTCGTTTTGTCACCACCATATAGCTAGTGGGAAATTTTCATTATATAACTTGGCTTGTATATTCCAATGATGGGCTTCCTCAAAATTGCCTTAGGTCTTCGTGAGCAAGCAAGTTGGATGCACACCCACTAGTTTTCTTTAAGAGCTTTCACATACTCTTAGCTCTAGTGCATCATTTGTATGGCAATCCCTACTCATTCACATTGATATCTATTGATGAGCATCTCCACAGCCTAGTTAATGTGATCATCTTCTCCTTTTTTGTCTTGCAACCTCCACCACACTCCACACCATCTATAGTGCTATAACCATGGCTCACGCTCATGTATTGCGTGAGAGTTGAAAAGGTTTGAGAAAGTAAAGGTGTGAAACAATTACTTGGCCAATACCGGGGTTGTGCATGATTTAAATTCGTTGTGCAATGATGATAGAGCATAGCCAGACTATATGCTTCTGTAGGGATAACTTTCTTTTGGCCTTGTTATTTTGAAAGTTCATGATTACCTTGCTAGTTTGCTTGAATTATTATTGTTTCCACATCAATAGCAAACTATTGTTTTGAATCTAACGGATCTGAACATTCATGTCACGTGAGAGGAGTTACAAAGGACATCTATGCTAGGTAGCATGCAACATCAAAAATTCATTCTACAACACTTCCCTACTCGAGGACGAGCAGGAGTTAAGTTTGGGGATGCTTGATACGTCTCCAACGTATCTATAATTTTTGATGGTTCCATGCTATTATCTTGTCAACTTTTGATGTTTTATATGCATGAATATGCTATTTTATATCTTTTTTGGGACTAACCTATTAACTCAGTGCCAAGTGCCAGTTTCTGTTTTTGACCGTGTTTTTGGCCCATTTTCAGACGGAGTCCAAATGGAATGAAACTTTACGATGATTTTTTTGGACCAAAAGAGATGCCCGAAGCTTTGGGAGAAGGCCAGATAGGCCACGAGGGAGTCACAAGCCCTCACGCCGCCACCAATCCCCCCCCCCCCCCGGTGATGGCGCGCATGCCTGTGACCACCTCGTGGGCCCAACTCACGCAATTCCACCACCATAAATTCCTATAAATTCAGAAACCCCCAGAAAAAAACCTAGATCGGGAGTTCCGCCGCCGCAAGCCTGTGTAGCCTCCAAAAACAAATCTGGAGCCCGTTCGGGCACCCTGTAGGAGGGGGCATCCATCTCCGGTGGCCATCTTTATCATCCCGGCGATCTCCATGACGAGGAGGGAGTAGTTCTCCCTCGGGGCTGAGGGTATGTACCAGTAGCTATGTGTTTGATCTCTCTCTCTCTCTCGTGTTCTTGAAATGTCTTGATCTCGATGTACCATGGGCTTTGCTACTATAGTTGGATCTTATGATGTTCTTCCCCCTCTCCCTCTTGTAATGAATTGAGTTTCACCTTTGGAGTTATCTTATCGGATTGAGTCTTTGAGAACACATGATCTATGTCTTGCACGTGTCTATCTGCTGCGATCAATTTGCGGGTTTGTGACAATTGGGAACCTATGCATATGAGTTGGCACACATGGATACATGTGAGTACTTGATGTACATGGTTCGTGACATTGGGAACCTATGCACAGGGGTTGGCACACGTTTTGACTCTCTGGTAGAAACTTTGGAGCACTCTTTGAAGTTCTATGTGTTGGTTGAATAAATGATTCTGAGATTGTGTGATGCATATCGTATAATCATACCCACGGATACTTGAGGTGACAATGGAGTATCTAGGTGACATTAGGGTCTTGGTTGATATGTATCTTAAGGTGTTATTCTAGTACGAAGTCTATGATGGATCGAACGGAAAGAATAGCTTCGTGTTATTTTACTACAGACTTTTGAATAGATCGATCAGAAAGAATAACTTTGTGGTGGTTTCGTACCCGACAATAATCTCTTCGTTTGTTCCCCGCTATTAGTGACTTTGGAGTGACTCTTTATTGCATGTTGAGGGCTAGTTATATGATCCAATTATGTTATCACTGTTGAGAGAACTTCACTAGTGAAAGTATGAACCCTAAGCCTTGTTTCCACGCAT
Source organism: Hordeum vulgare subsp. vulgare (assembly GCF_904849725.1). Classification (NCBI taxonomy): domain Eukaryota; kingdom Viridiplantae; phylum Streptophyta; class Magnoliopsida; order Poales; family Poaceae; genus Hordeum; species Hordeum vulgare. The sequence goes on along the minus strand of NC_058521.1, from coordinate 278,652,954 downwards.
TGCAGTACCGTTCGTGCTCACTTTTACCATTTGTTACCTTGCTGTTTTTGTAATTTCAGATTACAAAAACCTATATCTACCATCCATATTGCACTTGTATCACCATCTCTTCACCGAACTAGTGCACCTATAAAACTTACCATTGCATTAGGTGTGTTGGGGACACAAGAGACTCTTTGTTATTTGGTTGCAAGGTTGCTTGAGAGAGACCATCTTCATCCTACGCCTCCCGCGGATTGATAAGCCTTAGGTCACCCACTTGAGGGAAAATTGCTACTGTCCTGCAACCCTCTGCACTTGGAGGCCCAACAACGTCTACAAGGATAAGGTTGCATAATAGACATGAGACCACCATAGGTCTTTGTTGGAGGGTTGGTCTGGTTCGACTTAGGCGCCACAAAGGATGGCCTCGGGGTATATCTTGGTGGCAGAGAGCTATTCGGGACCCACAACCTGCGTTTTGGAAATGCGGAACCAGGTGAGGAGCCCGAATCGCGGGAGTGCTTTTTCGTGGCTTCATAGTCGGTATGACCAGTCTCGGCACTGATCGCCTTGTTGACAAGAGCTTGAAAATTTGTGCATTCATGAAGGCGCAGGTCACGACGAAGTTCAGGGCTCAGACCCTTGCGGAATCTTGCTTCCTTCTTGGCATCAATTGACACCTCTTCAGTTGCATAGCGAGCGAGATTACCGAATTCGCGACTATAAGCATCCACAGTCAAGTTTCCCTGGGTGAAGGCACATAATTCCTCTCTCTTACGGTCCACGAGACCCTCTGGGATGTGGTGCAGAGGGAAGGCTGCACTGAATTCTGCCCATGTGGCTGCCGGTCCGGCAGGACGCATAGCTTCAAAATTCTCCCACCACAGATTGGCGGGACCTTCTAGAAAGTACGCCGCAAAGGTCACCTTGTCTGCCTCAGAAACATTGGCAGAGCATATTGCGCGATATACTGCACAACCAATCATCAACGTCGAAAGGATCGACCGAGTGATAGGACTTTGGGGGATTCAGCTTCACAAAGTCATTGAGGGACACTACGTTATTTCGTGGCTGACGAGCCGTATTTTTCTCAATACGCTCTAGCAGACGGTTGGTCTCCCGCTTGTTTCTTTCCGCCTCAAGCATAACTTCCGCCACAGAAGGCGGGTGAGGCAATTCCTCTTGTGCTGCCTGACTACCTTCTCCCTGCTCATGGGTAGGGGCACGATTCAGCCTGGTGAACACCATCCTGGCAAACAAACTTCACAGCTTAGACTAATATCAACATCAGCACTAGCTATGGATGAAGAATGCACTGAACACATGGAATGCGGAAATGAACATCCGAATAACATGGTCACAAGCAACTCCTATATATACACGCCATTACATAGTTCAGTACAATCTCAAACTGAAGAGCAAACTACTGAAAAGATGATACTACTCATCAGAGGCTTTCCAAGCTTTCTATACATTATTTATCTATGCCTCCGGAACTCATCTCACCACATAAGCATACTCCACAAGACACACATGACTGTGGAAGTACAACTACTACCATACTATTCTTCCACTCACGGGTTCAAGAATCCGCATAAAACATTTCATAAAGGTTGCCTCCATGCCCTGGGAGCTCAACCTGCGGACCAGGAAATACTCGAGCCTGGGACCCCTAGGATCCGTATGGACACGGGTGTGGCCTTGGTCCCCTGACTGGTGGTAGTAGAGGTCCCCGAAGAGGGGTGACACCTCCTATAGCAGGCCAGTCAACATGAGTTGGAAGATTAGTCCTAACATGGTTCAACATCTCCATATCTCCATAGCCTGTCTGAACTATGGGTGCCAGTTGTGTCAAGGCTGTCCACAAATAGGAACGAGTAGCATAGAGCTCCATACGAAGGGCACGAGCATCTCTGTCTCTATTCTCCAACATCTCAGCGGTGGACCGCAGCAGCAGATCCTCCATAGAGGAATCAAAGTAGACCCCACTGAGGTATCCTTATTCTCCTGGCTGAGAAGCGGGAATATAGCAGAACTCTGAATTCTGCAGCAGTGCATGTCTGGCTCTCATGATGGACAACATTGATTAGGCAACATCTTGTACTGCCATGTCAACGGTAACCCCCAATCCATAAGACCAATGGATCGGCTCCTCAGCTCCAGGGTATTCTGGGAATACCCTAACAGTGCACTGGTACTAACTCTGGTTGAAATCTCGGTACTTCTCCTCCACTTTATACTCTGGGTACCAGCGGTAACCGGCTACTGACATCATCCTGACGAGCATGGCCGTGTGACCCGGCACATCAATGCACCTAGTAAAATGGATCACCTGATGAGAAGGACGGCCAGGCATATCAAATAGAGAGTAATGCAAAAGGCATTAGAGCTCTAGAAATAAAATTGGGCAGCATAACAGCTGTAAATGCTCAAAAACATTCCATGGTCATCAAAACTTATTTTCTTTTCCTTGGAACAAAAGAAACTCGGATTAACTCTCGACGTGTGTTCCTACAATCTACCGATTAGTGCCACGCGATCCTGAGAGATAGATAAGTAACCTAGTTCTTATTCTCTGTACAAAAAACGAGGATGACCAGAATAGAATGACTTGAGAAGAGAAGCAAGAGTCTTACGTTCCCTTCCACAAACAATTCCCTTATATATAACTAAAGCATTTCTAAACTCAACTTCGACCAGTTTGGCTTAGTAATCCTACAGTCAGTCAGGCTCTGATACCAATGCTGTCGGGACCCCGATCCTAAGCCATAGGAATCTACCCTCTAACACAATGCATCCCTTTGCGGTCTCACACACGGTTATCCCCACGGCTGTCACCTTACCTTAGCTGGGACCGTTTGAATCACGTATGCATTAGTGTCGCTAGCATTCCAATTTCAAAGAACCCGGGTCGACATATCTAGTCATAAACTCAAGTGGCTCGACTGTACAGAGACACGCATACATAACCCAGCAAACCAGGTGTCGGTCAACAGCGGTGTAGACGAGTCGAAGCAAGCTACAAGGACTCCATTACATCGCATGACATTTTCGCGTAGGACAAACACAGTAGCTAAGAAGGATACATGCCGGTCAACCAATGTGTCCAGAGCAGTAGCAAACTACCAAGGCTTGGTGGAATCACAAAGGGGCATATCTCTGTTTAGAGAGCTACTAAGGGCATACGATTAGGTGTCGAATCCCATACATATCATAGTGCATCACACATACGCATGACATACTCGATATGCATAGATACAACAATGGCATCACAACATAACCATTCAACAACACAACATTTATTAAGAAGACTCGGAAGAGTCTTGCATAATATGTTCATACAGGTAGGGGTCACATGACCCGACACTCAAAGTCATACAAACAAAGTTATACAAACCAACGGAAGCATAAAAGTTGTCTGAGTACAGACAGTTTAAAGGAAAAGGCACAAAGCCTAACTATCTACAGATCGCTTCTGAAAGGGGCTAGGTCATAGATGGGATATCAGCTACTCATCATCATCGATGTCTAGAAAGAACCCACCTGTTGGCTCGTGGGTATCCTCTGCAACAATTATTAAGCAAACATGAGTACAAGAGTACTCAGCAAGACTTTTAGAACATATCTATCTACTCATGCTCAGGTATCAGTAAAGGGGGTTGTGGTGTTTCATGCAGCAAGCCACCTTTGACTGTTGACTAGACTAAACTACAATTTTAAATAGTTTTAAGTTCCTTGACAAGTCGTACACGAATCCACTATCACCACAACAATACACTAGCATGAACTCCTTTCCGTCTCGCTACGGAAATGCCATACATGATACTCACACTTATCTTCATACTTTTATGAGTAGCCATTAAAGTTGTCTATGAACAATATATGTCTCCAAGTAGTCCACATCTGCAGACGCGGCTATTCAAATAGATCATAACCCTGCAGGGGTGTACTTATTCACACACGCTCTCTCCACTTATCGCTATGTGCATGTCATGCACCTCGGCAACCTTCAAGTGGAAGCCCAGCGAGGGAGTCGACCACGACCGTTAATCACATTAGTACCTAGTCTAGGTTTATCTCATATTTGAGAGTAACCCGCACGGAAGTCCAGCTGAGGTTTCCGTCACGGTCCCAAATGATGTGCGTAGGGTTCCCAAGCCCACCATCCGGGTGCCACTTGGTAGACCGTGCCACTGCCTACCACATCATAGCCCACCTCTAAGGTCAGCACTATGCACGGCCTCCAGCTTGACTATAGCCACCAAAAACTACTTGCGACTCCTGGATCGAGTACTAGGCGATTAATAAGTCGAGGGGGTCATATTTCAGGGCCCAGCATGTGGTAGTAACTAGTCTTGGATTACATACACGGAACTCAGTTCCTAAAGACGGTTCCAATGAAACAACCCGCCATGTACTCCTACATAGACTTTCATGGGTACCTTTACCAAATCAGGTTCCACACTTATTTCTTAGTCACCAGAACACATTCATCCATTCCTGTTCATCCCCTAGATGAAACAGACCTGACACTACTCTAGGCATAGCAAGCATAGCAGGATAAAACACATCACATCTCAAGCAACTGCTAGGTATGCTAGGTTGCAAGGTTTGGCTATTTACTGTGACAATGACAGGTCATGCAAAGGAATAGGTTTAGTTACCGAAGAAAATCATTTGAAAGTATTTTTTTCCTAATGCAATAAGTGGGAGAAGGAGCAAGATCATGGAATTATATCGGAATGATCAAAAGGGTGCTTGCCTTGTTTTTCAGCAGAGGGGTTAAATCCGTCAGTCGGATATTCGAACGAATCCGGAAGGGCACAACCTGCCGAAGTAATAACAATCAATTAATAACAATCATAAGCAACAACATGATGCATGATCATGGCATGAAATGAATTGTAGCATAAATTAATGTGGCTATCAACTTTTAGGATGATGTTGATTTGAATTCAAATTCAAATATTACTTTAAGTAATATATTTATCATATTAATTTAATTGATTTGACCTCATGATGTTCCATAACTTTGTTTTTCGTGCAGGAAGATAACACCATTGTGTTCATTGAATTTTTCTGATCAATTTGCATATATTATTTGTCAAATTTGGAGTTATAATCAATTTTCTATGAATTTCCAAAGTTTTAGCATTTTCTGGAATTAATATAAATCAAAATTAGTATTATTGCATCAGCATGACATCAGCAGGTCCAACTGGCCGCTGAAAGTCAAACCTGACTAGTGGGACCAATTGGTCAGTGACTTTGGCCAGATTTTAATTAAATTTAAAGTTAATTAGTTATTTAACAGGGGCTGGCCCACATGTGAGTGGTTGTTTAGGTTTTTAATTCAACATTTATTTTTATTAATATAACTTAATTAGCCAGGGGGCTAGCCCCACCTACTAGTGACTCTGGGGAGTCAACCCCACCGGCGGCGAGGTGAATCCCACCGGCGATGAGGCTCCGGCGACCAAAGGAACGGCGGAGGGCATCGGGTTTGCTCCTCCGGCGACCAAAAGGACGACGGAGGGAACCAAGGGAATGAGCACTCGCCCTGGGTTCCGTTTTTGCATGGTATAGGGGGTGAAATGGCCGGAGATGACGCCGGCGACGAGCTCGACGGCTGCCGGAGCTCGGGCATCATCGGGATCATCGATCCATAGGGCAAAAGGGATGGGGCTTAGCTCCTACGACATATACACGATGCACCGAAGCTGATGGTGGTCTTAGATGGACCAACCCATCATCAGAGCATCACCGGCGACGAGCTCCCGCGTCGGATCATGTCGGGCTCCGGTGGAATCGGACGCTAGGGCTCGGGATCGAGGGGGAAAACAAGGGGGAAAGCACCATGGGCTCATGGGGAGTGCAGAGGCGTCAAAAGCGTGCTCGGGGATGGCCTGAGGCGGAAGAACGACGGCGGTGAACGTCGGCGATCCGAGGAAGAAGATGATGGCATCGAGGCGATGCAGGTCTCGAGAGCTTGCGTGGCTTGCTAGATAGCTTCAGGGAGTCATGACGAGTCTTATGCGCGGCTCAGGGGAGAGAGAGAGAGAGGCTGGAGCGACAGCGAGCTCGAGCTCGGCTCGGGCTGTAATGGCGGCCGAGAGTGAGAGGGATGAGAGCGCGAATTGGGGGAGGATGAGGACAAGAATGGGTTTGGGGAGGCTTATCTCCCTTGCCAGTGCGATGGAGGGGCTAGGCAGGCACGCAGGTGCGTGGCCGCGCCGGAGGGAGCGGCGGCCACCTCCTGCTGCCTACTTGCGTGAGGAAGACGATAACGCTACGGTGGGCTCGGCCAAGGTAAGCATTAGATAGGATTTTTCTTATTTCCTTCTTTTTTGTTTTCTGTTTTATACTTTCTGGCATTTGTTTCATTTAAATTTTGGCTCCAAACTATTTCTAAAATAGTATAATTAATGTTGGGGTGTTATTTGGAATATTTCCAAACCCACATAAAAGATTCAACATTTTATGAAACTCTGAAATATTTGAAATCAAATATATAGTTGATTTCAGTGGTTTTTGTGATTAAAATAAAATGCCAAAAGTGGTTTTAAAAATAAATCCACCCCTGAATTGTGGTTTCCAAAATTTATCAAAAAAGATGGACTTTTATGAAGGCCATTTTGGGTTCATTGATTTGTCACAACTTTGAATTGTTTTGAATAGGAAGTTGCTAGGGATTTTCTTTTGATTTCCATTTTCATTTTTAATGCAAGAAAGAAAATATGAGCACAATCTTGCTAATCTTAAAAGGGGTAGCTAGGGATGTGACAGATAGAGTTCTGCAAGCGTGTCGGAATGTGAGGATCCGTTCGACTACGTCGGTTCGTCTGCTTCACAGAGTAGTTCTTCTTCCAAGCAGAATCTCGAGCAAGATGAACATTTCCCCAGATATATTTACTATCATTGCCATGCTAGTTGTTTCGTTTCCAGTGTTTTGTCTCGCTGCCTACCACCTTTTAAATATCAGCCTCCCAACATTGCCATGAAAAGCTTCAACCTGATCACAACCTAGCAAACCACTGATTGGCTTACCGCTTTCTTAACCATTTGTTAGCGTTCCTAGTTGCAGGTGCAGTTGCTTACATGTGATAACATGGGTTCCTTCTTATATCACCATATTAAATGATATTTAATTTAATGCACCTATATACTTGGTAAAAGGTGGAAGGCTTGGCCTTTCTAGCCTGGTGTTTTGTTCCACCTTTGCCCCCTTAGTTTCGGCTACCAGTGTTATGTTCCGTGAATGAGCGCTCCTAACATGCTTGGGGTTTTATGGGCCCCCCTAAATTCTCGTTTGGGATAAAGCTCGTCTTGCAAGGCCCAACATTGGTACTATATTTGCCCAACAGTATAATTCTGTTAATACTGAAAAACATAGGGTGTCATGAACTGAGGACTAATTCAACATAATACAGGGACGTCCAGTGCTGATGGTGCTGGTCCAAAGCAGAGCAGCTTATTAATGCTACTCAGGGCGACTCAGTGTTTGGCGTGGTAACCATCGCTCATCCGTCGTGTCCTTAGAACGAGATACGCGGCTCCTATCGGGATGTCGACACGTCGGGCGGCCTTGCTGGACTTGTTTTACCTTTCTCGAGCGTCTGGCCCGAGGGATTCCGTGGATGCTTTGGGTTATCTCGAGGTTGAGGTTTTCCAATAGGAACCCGAGGAGATCACGGGTTTCCCTGATCGAGGTCATTCCATCGTAGCATCTGGTAGTTTGTGATGGACTAGTTGGAGCACCCCTGCAGGGTTAAATCTTTCGGAAAGTTTTGCTCGCGGTTATCTGTCAACATGGAAAACTTTGTTTAACATCCGGTTCTAGATAACTAGAAGTTAACTAAACTAAAAACTTGCCAACTGAGTGCGTAACCGTGACTGTCTCTTTCATGAGCTCCTTCTCCGACCGAGGACACGGTGGGGTTATGTCTTACGTAAGTAGGTGTTCAGAATCATTCATTTGATCATCAGTAGTTAATGTCCGCTATGTGTAGATCATCCCCCTCTTATTCTTGTACTCGTAAGTTAGCCACCTCTTATAAATGCTTAGTCGCTTGCTGCAGCCCCATCACTTAACCTGACCTCCCCATTCAGCTTTGCTAGTCTTGATGCCTTTGTAAATGAGATTGTTGAGTCCCCTGTGGCTCACAAATTACTACAACACCAGTTGCAGGTACATGTCAAGGGTTACTTGATGCGATAGCGTTGATTGTTCATTTGGAGTCTCTTCTTCTTCATCATCATCGATCTAGGATGGGTTCCAGGCCGGCAGCCTCGGATAGCAAGGATGGACGTCATTATTTTATTATTTTTTGTTCATAGTCGGACCCTTCTCTTCTTCATGATGAATGTATGTATTGTACTGATGTGACTCTGATGTAGCTTGTGGCGAGTGTAAGCCAACTCTTTATACTCATCTTTTCAGTACATGTACTTGTAACGATATCCATTCTTGCAAAACGACGAGATGCGTTTCTATGCCTGTCGAGGCCCTCACGCCAAAATAAGGATAGGACCGCGTCTTGGGCATTACATACTTATTTTGTTGCACTTTGTTCATGGCCGCGGACTTTCCTCACTAGGAATGTCCTGAGGGATGAATTTGTTAAAATCTCCTGTTCTCCCACCTCTAGTCGATATAACGCACTTTCAATTGGTGTCAGAGCAAGATACTCCCTTGTTATGTGTGATTTTGGTTTAACAACTTGGAGTTTTAGTTATGTTGACCACAGGTATGATCAAGGTTTCTGCGGGTTGTCCTACCTTTGAAGGAAAGGATTTCCCCTACTAGAAGAACAAGATGGGCATGCACCTTGAAGCAATTGACAACGATCTCTGGTATGTTGATGAAAATGGTGTTCCCTTTGTCACTTCAACTATCAGTGCCACTGATGTGAAGAGATTTAAGCAACTCGACTCTCAAGCAAACAATATCATCAGTGGCCATGTGAGCAAAGGTCCGTATGGTAGAGTGAGTGCTTTGGCCTGTGCGAAGGTTATCTAGGAAAGGTTGTCCAAAGTCAACGAAGGAGCCTCCACACAACGTGACTCTCGAGTTGATGTTCTTCGCAATCTCTTCAACCGCTTCAAGAGACTCGATAATGAAAGCTGGCAAGATACCTTTGATCGCCTCACTGACATCTCCAATGAGCTTTAGTCTCTTGGAGCCAGAGACATCATAGACCATGAAGTTGTGAAGAAACTGCTACGATCCCTTGATCCATCATTTGACATAGTGGTACTGATGATTCAAGAACGAAGAGACTACTGTCAGATTTCGGGGTCCGCAAAACCCTTAAGATTCGAACTCGGGGGCATGTACGAAGATCTCTCGTAGGCTCGCCCCACCTAACTCGCTACTCGTCGGGGATGGCAAATAACTCACTCGATGGTGAGCAAGATATAGAACACGACAGTTTACCAGGTTCGGGCCGCTGGGGAGCGTAATACCCTACTCCTGCTTTGGTGGATTGCGTCTTGTGGAGGGTGGTGGATGAACTAGTACAGTGTTTGAGGGCCTCCGGAGGCTAGGTGACTGATACGTCTCCAACGTATCTACAATTTTTTATGGTTCCATGCTATTATCTTTTCAAACTTTAGATGTTTTGTATGCCTTTTATATCTTTTTTGGTACTAACTTATTAACTCAGTGCCAAGTGCCAGTTCCTATTTTTTCCGTGTTTTTGACCCTTTTCAGAGGAGAATATTAAACGGAGTCCAAACGGAATAAAACCTCGAAAAAGATTTTTTCCCGGAACAGAAGATATGCAGGAAGCTTGAGAACCAAGGCAGAGGGCACCGGGGGAGGCCACAAGCCCCCTAGGCGCAGCCAGGGGGACCGCGCCTAGCAGGCTTGTGGCCCCCCTCGGGATCCTCTGCCCTACTTCTTCCACCTATAAATCCTCGAAAAATCCAAAACCACGGGTGAGGTCCACGAAAATACTTTTCCACCGCCGCAAGCTTCTGTCTCCGCAAGATCCCATCTGGGGCACGTTCTGGTGCTGTGCCGGAGGGGGGATTCGGATACGGACGGCTTCTTCAACAACACCATTGCCTCTCCGATGATGCGTGGGTAGTTCACCATAGACCTTCGGGTCCATAGCTAGTAGCTAGATGGCTTCTTCTCTCTCTTGGATCTTCAATACAAAGTTCTCCATGATCTTCATGGAGAGCTATTCGATGTAATCTTCTTTTGCGGTGTGTTTGTCGAGATCTAATGAATTGTGGATTTGTGATCAGATTATCTATGAATCTTATTTGAGTTTCCTCTGATCTCTTATATGCATGATTTCATATCCTTGTAATTCTCTTCGAGTTGTGGGTTTTGTTTGGCCAACTTGATCTATGATTCTTGCAATGGGAGAAGTGCTTGGTTTTGGGTTCATACCATGCGGTGACCTCACCCGTTGAGAGAAGGGGTAGCGAGGCACGCATCATGTTGTTGCCATCAAGGGTAAAAAGATGGGGTTTATATGTATTGCATGAATTTATCCCTCTACATCATGTCATCTTGCTTAAGGCGTTACTCTATTTGTCATGAACTCAATACACCAGATGCATGCTCGATAGCGGTCGATGTGTGGAGTAATAGTAGTAGATGCAGAAAGTATCGGTCTACTTGTCTCGAACGTGATGCCTATATGTATGATCATTGCCTTAGATATCGTCATGACTTCGCGCGGTTCTATCAATTGCTCGACAGTAATTCGTTCACCCACCGTAATATTTGCTATCTTGAGAGAAGCCTCTAGTGAACACTATGGCCCCCGGGTCTACTTCACATCATATTTTCAGCCTTACACTTTTACTTTGTTGCACTTTCCGCCTTCAGATCTCACCTTGCAATCAATCGTGAAGGGATTGACAACCCCTTTGTAGCGTTGGGTGCAAGTTTGCTGTTTTTGCGCAAGTACATTGGTGCTTCTTCCTTGATACTCCTACTGGATTGATACCTTGGTTCTCAAATAGAGGGCACTACTTACTGCTACTGTGCTGCAACACCCTTTCGTCTTCAAGGGAAAAAACCAACACAAGCTCAAGAGGTAGCAAGAAGAATTTCTAGCGCCGTTGCCAGGGAGCATCAAGTGAAGCTTATCCAAGTAAGTGTCGCAACCCATCTCTTGCATTTACTTTTTTGCCTCTCGTTTTCCTCTCCCCCACTTCTGAAAAACAAAAATTTACAATTTTTTTGCCTTTTTCGTTCACCCTTTTCTTTCGCTTGATTTCTGCCTGCTTGAGTGGGATAGTCCGCCTATCCTCATGGCTAGTCCTACCGCTTCGAACGATACTCCCGACAGCGAAGTTCTCAATTTCAAACAAAATGAGGAAGAAAACTTAAAGGACACTTGGTATAGGGTTTGCAATGCTGAGAGTAGATCTACTCGTATGCAATCTACTACCGTCCTACTTCGCAGCTTTTATGTGGGTATTTCCCCTTGGAATAGGTATGTTCTTGACACCATCGTAGGCGGAAATTTCTTGGTAGACCTGTCATCGATATGAAGGAAGGGAAGAATAGATTTTAATTTCCTTTAAAGAAGGGCATGGAACATTTCCCTAGAAAGAAAATAAGATTGCCTTATGAATCCATGATGAGGGCTACTTATGGTTTGAGTACCAAAGACGACGATATGTGATTCTATCACCTTATGCCTAGCTAAGGGCGTTAAACAATAGTGCTTGTTGGGAGGCAACCCAATGAATTTATGTTTGCTTTTTGATTTCTATTTTGTTGCGTCCACACCATCATAATTCTGTTATGATTGTGTATTTTGTGTTTCTTTTTGTGTTTGAGCCAAGTAAAACCTTAAGACTTTTTGGTGATGGTTGTTTGATCCTGCTGGAAAAAGACAAAAACTTTTCGCTCACGAAATTATTTTTCATTTTTTATCCAGAAAGAGCTTTTGAGTTGATCCTTTTTGCTCATGGTTGATATTCCAATTGCCCAAACTGCCGTAATTGTTTAGAATTTTTTAGATATCAGAAGTATACATATTTCTACAAACTGGTCTGTTTTTGAGAGATTCTGTTTTTGTTGTGTTGATTGCTTATTTTGATGAAACTATGGATAGTATCGGGGGTACTAGCCATGGAAAAGTGAGAATACAGTAATCTAACACCAATATAAATAGAAATAATCCTTGACTCCTACACGACATCCTTGACTCCTGAGGCTGGGCCTCACCTCGGAATATCCGCCGCTCCGGAGGGGTCCTGAGGAGGCCCCTTGCGTGTCTTGAAGCTGCTCCTCCTTGTGAGGCTTGGACCCTAACGAGGACCTTGCCTTGAGGGGTGCCGGGCCCGTTGGTTTTGGTCGATGAAGTGGGCCAGCCCTGGGCCATAGGAAGGCAGAACTGGGTACCCCCATTCCCAGAACACTGACAACTACAAGCTACTTCATCCTGCTGATATACTTGAGAGACTCAATACTCATGAATTCCAACAAGAAGAGAAGATAGACCTTTTTGGCCCAAGCTATACAAGACCCCGTGCGTTGAAGGAAAAGGCTATTTCCTCATGTGAAGAAGAAGACTCTGATTGCAGTCTTGGTCATCCTGAAGAACTTTGTTAGGAACTTGCTATGCTCATGATGAAATTCTAGAAGTTCTCAAGGCGTGGCTAGTTCACAAAGTCCTCAAGAAGAGATATGAGGAAATCAGAATCTTCACCGGTGGACGGCAAAGGGGGGAACCACGGACGGCAAAGGCTTTGCCGTCGGTCAGCAGACGGCAAACTAGACGGTAAAAAAAGTCCGGTGAAGAGGTTCTTTGCCGTCTGCTTTTGTAAAGCGGACGGCAAAGAATCTTTGCCATGAGGGGGCAGACGGCAAATTAACTGGGACAACATATACTACAATGGCCCCGTTAAGTGTTAACGGCAGGCGTCCTCTCGTTGCCGTCTGCCGCCCCCCCCCCTTTGCCTTGTGGGGGCAGACGACAAAGAGGGGAGAGAGGGGGGGCTTATTCACCCCTTTGCCATCTGCCCACCCCCCTTTGCCATGTGGGGGCAGACGGCAAAGAGGGGAGAGAGAGGGGACAGATTCCCCCCTTTGCCGTCTGCCCACCCCCCTTTGCCATGTGGGGGCAGACGACAAAGAGGGGAGAGAGGGGGGCAGATTCCCCCCTTTGATGTTTGCCCACCCCCTTTGCCATGTGGGGGCAGACGGCAAAGAGGGGAATCTGCCCCATTTTAATTTATTTTTTTATTATATCCAGCATTTTTAACAATAATCAGGATATATATATATATATATATATATATATATATATATATTTGACATAAATAAATTTCTTTCCGTACTCATAACCATATTAAAATAACTCTCATCCATAGTGCATACATATTATGCAAGTTGCATCCGTACCAAACCATATATCACACTAGTTTCATCCACATGCATACACAGTTTCATATATATCCATATACTACAATAGTTTCAATACAAGCCATGGTACAAGAAATCATCTTCAAGCATTCCATCAATATAATCCAAGCTTCCCGTGAAGTGAAGGTAATCTGCAAAATGACAAATAAGAAAGTTAGAAGAATAATACTAGAAGAAGAAGTGTATATATAGGTTATTTCAGACAGAAATTAGCTAAGTATAGACCATTTGGGAGCTAACTAAGCTAATTATGTCATTCAGGTGGAACCCTAGCTAACTATACGTCGTTTCGGAGCTAACTTGGGTAAAATAGGTCATTCCGAAGCAAACTATGCTTATCAAGCCATTTTGGATCTAGCTAGGCTAATTACAGGCCATTTAATACCTAAGTTAGGGGGAATAGGTCATCTTGCAGCTACGTAAGCCTTATTATGTCATTTAGGAGAGAACTTAGCTAACTGTAGGTCATTTTTCATTAAATAGGTCATTTTGGAGCTAACTAAGCTAATTATGTCATTTCGTACGATAATAAGCCAATTTAGCCTTTCTTGGATGAGTCTAAGCTACGTAGAAGAAGAGAAAGAGAAGAAGATGTAAAAGAAGGAGGAGGAGGAGAAGGAGAAGAAGAAGAAAAGAAGAAGGAGAAGGAGAAGGAGGAAGAAGAAGGAGAAGGAGGATCTCCTTCTCCTTCTTCTCCTCCTTCTTCTCCTCCTTCTCCTTCTTCTTCTCCTCCTCCCTCTCCTTCTTATTCTTCTCCTCTTCTTCTTCATCCTTCCTTTCATTTTTCCTCTATCTTCTCCTCTTTTCCCCTTCTTCGTGCTAAATTGGCTTAGAATGCCTTTTTGGAGCTAATTATGTCATTTCGAGGATAATTAGCTAAGTATAGGTCATGTTTGATTAAATAGACCATGTAGGAGCTAATTAAGCTAATTATATCATCTAGGTGGAACCCTAGCTAACGATACGTCGTTTCAGAGCTAACTTGGGTAAAATAGGTCATTCCGGAGCAAACTATGATTATTAAGCCATTTTGGATCTAGCTAGGCTAATTATAGGCCATTTAATACCTAAGTTAGGGGGACTAGGTGATCTTGCAGCTACGTAAGCCTTATTATGCCATTTAGGAGAGAACTTAGCTAACTGTAGGTCATTTTTTATTAAATAGGTTATTTTGGAGCTAAGTAAGCTAATTATGTCATTTCGTAGGATAATTAGCCAATTTAGCCTTTCTTGGATGAGTCTAAGCTACAAGGAAGAAGAGAAAGAGAAGAAGAAGTAAAATAAGGAGGAGGAGGAGGAGGAGGAGGAGAAGGAGAAGGAAGAGGAGAAGAAGAAGAAAAGAAGAAGGAGAAGGAGAAAGAGGAAGAACGAGGAAGAAGAAGGAGAAGGAGGAGCTCCTTCTCCTTCTTCTCCTCCTTCTTCTCCTTCTTCTTATCCTCGTCCCTCTCCTTCTTCTTCTTCTCCTCTTCTTCTTCTTCTTCCTTCCTTTCATTTTTCCTCTTTCTTCTCCTCTTGTCCCCTTCTTCGGGCTAAATTGGCTTAGAATGCCTTTTTGTAGCTAATTATGTCATTTCGACGATAATTAGCTAAGTATAGGTCATGTTTTATTAAATAGACCATTTAGGAGCTAACCAAGCTAATTATGTCATCTAGGTGGAACCCTAGCTAACTATACGTCGTTTCGGAGCTAACTTGGGTAAAATACGTCATTCCGGAGCAAAGTATGCTTATTAAGCCATTTTGGATCTAGCTAGGCTAATTATAGGCCATTTAATACCTAAGTTAGGGGGAATAGGTCATCTTGCAGCTACATCAGCCTTATTATATCATTTAGGAGAGAACTTAGCTAACTGTAGGTCATTTTTCATTAAATAGGTCATTTTGGAGCTAACTAAGCTAATTATGTCATTTCTTTGGATAATAAGCCAATTTAGCCTTTCTTGGATGAGTCTAAGCTACGTAGAAGAAGAGAAAGAGAAGAAGAAGTAAAAGAAGGAGGAGGAGGAGAAGGAGAAGGAAGAGGAGAAGAAGAAGAAAAGAAGAAGGAGAAGGAGAAGGAGAAGGAGGAAGAAGGAGGAAGAAGAAGGAGAAGGAGAAGGAGAAGGAGGAAGAAGGAGGAAGAAGAAGGAGAAGGAGGAGCTCCTTCTCCTTCTTCTCCTCCTTCTTCTCCTTATTCTTATCCTCCTCCCTCTCCTTCTTCTTCTTCTCCTCTTCTTCTTCTTCCTTCCTTTCATTTTTCCTCTTTCTTCTCCTCTTGTCCCCTTCTTCGGGCTAAATTGGCTTCGAATGCCTTTTTGGAGCTAATTCTGTCATTTCGAGCATAATTAGCTAAGTATAGGTCATGTTTTATTAAATAGACCATTTAGGAACTAACTAAGCTCATTATGTCAACTAAGCTCATTATGTCATCTAGGTGGAACCCTAGCTAAATATACGTCGTTTCGGAGCTAACTTTGGTAAAATAGGTCATTCCGGAGCAAAGTATGCTCCTTAAGCCATTTTGGATCTAGCTAGGCTAATTATAGGCCATTTAATACCTAAGTTAGGGGGAATAGGCCATCTTGCAGCTACGTAAGCCTTATTATGTCATTTAGCAGAGAACTTAGCTAACTGTAGGTCATTTCTCATTAAATAGGTCATTTTGGAGCTAACTAAGCTAATTATGTCATTTCTTAGGATAATAAGCCAATTTAGCCTTTCTTGGATGAGTCTAAGCTACGTAGAAGAAGACAAAGAGAAGAAGAAGTAAAAGAAGGAGGAGGACGAGAAGGAGAAGGAAGAGGAGAAGAAGAAGAAAAGAAGAAGGAGAAGGAGAAGGAGAAGAAGGAGGAAGGAGGAAGAAGAAGGAGAAGGAGAAGGAGGAAGAAGGAGGAAGAAGAAGGAGAAGGAGGAGCTCCTTCTCCTTCTTCTCCTCCTTCTTCTCCTTCTTCTTATCCTCTTCCCTCTCCTTCTTCTTCTTCTCCTCTTCTTCTTCTTCCTTGCTTTCATTTTTCCTCTTTCTTCTCCTCTTGTCCCCTTCTTCGGGCTAAATTTGCTTAGAATGCCTTTTTGGAGCTAATTCTGTCATTTCGAGGATAATTAGCTAAGTATAGGTCATGTTTTATTAAATAGACCATTTAGGAACTAACTAAGCTCATTATGTCATCTAGGTGGAACCCTAGCTAACTATACGTCGTTTCGGAGCTAACTTTGGTAAAATAGGTCATTCCGGAGCAAACTATGCTTATTAAGCCATTTTGGATCTAGTTAGGCTAATTATAGGCCATTTAATACCTAAGTTAGGGGGAATAGGTCATCTTGCAGGTACGTAAGCCTTATTATGTCATTTAGAAGAGAACTTAGCTAACTGTAGGTCATTTTTTATTAAATAGTTCATTTTGGATCTAACTAAGCTAATTATGTCATTTCGTAGGATAACACTACAAGGAATTCGTTTAATCATGACACCCAATTTTGGTCAATGAATGGTCATTATCATTATTTTATGACGATTTTGTGACCAAATTTAGAGGGTCAAGAGTTGGCCGTCAAGAATGAAGAAACTTGACCTTTCTAATATTTTGGTCATAAGGTCTATGACAAAAATGTTTTGGTCATTATATCAATGACCAAAACTTTGGTCAAGGGTTCTGTGCCTAAACCATGTAGGATCTTACATGGTAGGACGATGTGGCATAGGTGCCACGCAGGATCGAACATGGAAGCTGACATGGCACATGTTTTTATAACGGGCTGACATGGCACGTTTGGTGAAATGCACTTCACATATGATTTTACAAAGCTTGGGCCTAGCCTAATAGTTTGGCCCATTCATTTATAAGGCCATAATCATTTCAGCCCAATAGTTTGGTTCAAATAGTCTAATTGATTTAGGTCTAGGACTTATTTTACAATGTGCAGGTCCAAAAAAAAATTTATAAGATAAGCCCATCAACTAATGAAATACCAGCTAAAATCAAATATTTACATATGAAATATATTTTTTTTTAGCAACATGTTGAACAACAAATACACTATACATTATCCCTCAACCGCAGGCTTGATGACTCTAGTCTCAACACGGCCAACATGCACAGTTCCAATACAAAATACAATATACAGGTTGTTGTGGTTGACTTGCAGGAGTCGACATGGCCAATGAGCACAATGTTGATGTGGATCTTCTCCTTGCCCATGGCTGCTGGAGTTGTCAACTATATTCATAGACCAAATTAGGGGTGGTGAAATGAGTTAAAAAAACTCAATACTAATGAATGAATGATCGTGATAATTCATTGATAAAAACATAGGCAAAACTATATAAACATTAGCATTAAGAAGGACAAGCATAGCAACCATATTAACAGCAGAACAAAGAATTCATTGATAACCAACAGAAAATCTATATAAACGCATGCTTGTGAATTTACATGATAAATTCTCTATAAGAGGCATGGGGCCAGCACTCTGAACAAAATAAAAGAGGCACCAATTTGTTCAGATACCATAGCAAACTCTCTAGATGGCTATCCATTGTTGTTCAACAGAATATGAATACACGCGTACTTCATAGACACACTACATCAAAACCTACACCCGAGGCACATTGCTCCTGTACATATGCATGCAAAAGAATACATCAGTTTCAACGTAAGTAACGAGACAACGACAAAAGAATTTAAATTTTTAAAGTTATTGCCCTGAAGAGTTTGCAACATTTGACTTAGACAACAACTCTACAGATTTATCCATTTATCAAATTGACAACAGGACAAATAAAAGGTATTTCTAAGAAAAACAAGATATGGCAGTACTGTAAAAATGTTTGAGTGAACCCCTTGTATCGCCCACAGGAGTGCAAACGTAGTTCCGCCATCCCATTATAAACAAATCAACTCTATTTATTTAATTTTTCTTATCGGTATGAAATTGCAGGAGCACTCTGCCATCTGACAAGATTCCATTTAAAAACAGAGATCTACAATTGCTAGTTTGGAAGCAAAGTTTTTAGAAAACTGTGGTAATTGAAAACCACAGTATTCCCATCTATGGGCAAGAAATACTACAGTTTCTTAAAACCAATGTTTTTCTCAACCTTTTTTGCATTTCATAGAATTTATCCTGGTTTTTGTCTTGGCAATATTTGTTAATAAACCTAAATTAACTTAACAATGTATTATTATTTCATGATTATGCCACACTTTATTTATATATATGATATATGAAATTTTAATCAACAAATATTGCTTTGCTTTATATATTTGTTATTTTATTGGTGCATGCCTCATGTAGCTAATAGTAACTTTACATAAATATGTGAATGCTATTTTTTAGCATTACAGTTGATGACCGGAAGGCTCCACCATACAAAAGTTTATGTGCTCATTCGTATCAAATTCCTTTTGTACGTAATTTTATTGACTTCTTTAGCACCAAGACTTCAGCCTTCACCCTTATCCTACGATTTTGCAAAGTTGCTTATCTACACACAGTCTACGTTCGACATTTTTCTTCTTCTAAATCACAATTTTAATGTCTTGTATGCTGCTCAAGAAACTGAACTGCAAATGCCAGAAATATCATGTGACACGCTCAAGTAAGGCTAATCTATTTCTTGTTGAAACTACTCGATGTTGTTTTCATATGTACACCTGAATATTCGTATATCCAGTAAGAATGTTAGTTCTATATTTGGATGACCCACAATAATAGAAAGACATACTTGCAAATTTATGTCTAGCATTCTCTGCATTTGACGAAAATCTGATACACAACTAACTATATTTAACCTTTTTTTATTCCACCTTTTTTTGAAAAAATTGTAAAAATGCTGAAATATAATTTAAATGGTAAAGTTTACTGTAGATGTACGAACATCAATTTGTACACTTGTTAATTAATTGATGACATAACAAACGATTTCATCACATGCAATACGCTTATGTGTAAGTCGGATAGCATTTTTTTCATATAAAATATATTCATGATTTAGCTATTTTTGGAGGCACATAAAATTTCTGAAAAAAAATTGTGTCATCACATGAATAGCAAGCTTAGTTCCGTTTCCTAATATAAAAAGGCAGAGTTGGTTCTGATTCCCATACAGATGTGTTAGCTAGCTAGCTTTTTTAGTAGCTTTTGGGTCCGATCCCCTCATGTGACGTATTGGCTAGCCAACTTTTTTTACCGTGGTTGGCTAGCTTTTGGGTCCGATGCAAACTCACAGGCGGTGGAAGTCAATCAGTTGCTTGTCCGTGTCCTCATTTTTTTTATTTTTTTATTTTTTTCACAGGCGTATGTTATTATTCTCGCTCGATCTAAGCCGCTAAATTAATAGGCAGCGATCTCTAATCTAATTTATATATGCCACTTCATGCGGCCGTGTTGCAATCAGACTAGACAGTTAATTAAGAACGGAATATTGTAGGGTATTGACGAGCTCATACCTTTTTTCGTTGGTGGTGAGCTTGGTTCGCTCATGTCTGTAGAGAAGAGATGGAGCCTCGCACGTGAAGCCGGTTGGAAGAGAAACCAGACCTACTACACCTAAAGAAATGAAACTGAATCAGCCATAACCAGGAGATATGATAAGGACGTCTACCATACAACAGAAAGAGGGAAAATATGATGGGGTCGCAGCAGGATTTCCTTATCTCGATGTGGACGGCAACGTCAAATGCGACCGCCCCGATGTTTTCTCTCGGTTCTGTTTTAAAAAAAGAGGTCTGGACCTCTTTTCCAGATACTCCGCCTGCTGTTACTACTGTGTCTTTTTCACTTTCATTTTTGTTGGATGCGTTCTTACTACTGTGTCTTTTTCACTTTCATTTTTTTCTGTATTTGGGTAATAAACTTTGTAGATGAAGTTTGCGCACAGTACAAACCCATCCATAGCATCACCACAAGTCATCTATTAACACTGAATAATTGTCTTAATTGGAAGAAGTATCACAACCATGGGGATATCAGGACCAACATATGCTTAGCATTCACACAAACTGAGCATAAGCATAGCAATAACAGGAGACGTAAAATATCATAAACTCGGTAAAAAATGAAGCATCCAGTAACCTAACTAGCACAATACCACTAAAGTACCACATGATGGCAACGTCACATGGAACTGGGAATCAGGTTTCTTACATTGGAGCGAAGAGGTACCCACCCAGAACCTGCATCAGCCGGTAACAGCACCACCACAATAGGCCGATTCAAAACCATGGTGTCCGACCTTGGCAGGCATCCACAGCCTGGGACGCGGATCACAGGAGTCGTCGATGGAGGCTCATGTTTTGGATGACAACATACTGCCTCCTGATGGCCTCCTTCTTTGTCAGCGCTAAGTCAGCAGCTCCTCCGCCTGCTGTTACCTACGCATCGACACAGACAAACCCCTAAAATCACTGTGAAAAAGTAGTGGTAAAATGGAGGGATTCATGTCGAGGTGTAGCTTGCCGTGGATCTTGAAGTCCCTCTGGAAGTCGACGGTGATGGTATGAAGCTACACACGCCGAGCCGGCGGGGCGAGGGAAACAAGCCTTCAGGTGAGGAAATCGAGATCTCAGGCGAGGGACTCCGGGATTGAGGTCCTGTGCTGGGGTGAATTCGCCGACATGGCCGATGTCGCGAGGTGGGGGTAGAAAGAGAAGCTGCAGGGAAGGGGTGGGGCGTCGGAGGAAGAACAGAGTGAGGGAGTCGGGGCATCGGCGGACATAGGAAGGAAGTGGCGTCTAGGGTAGAAGAAGAAGAGGGAGACACCTCTACGGCCAGGTTAAGTATGTCTGCCGTGGGCTGGGAACCCTAGTTAGTTTGGTGGGCTTCAGCCCATCATCAATGGGTGAGGTTGATCCAAATGCCAACTATTTAAAAAACTTTGTCTCCAAAATTTTTATTCAGAAAACTAATATAAATCTTATGTTTCTAACAAAAATCTTGTAAAATCTAAATATATGCACGTAAAATTAGTAGGGTAACAAGACTACCAAAATTGACGATTATACCTAGTTTCGGTGACACTCGACAGAGGATAAAAAGCTAGCATTGCTCAGCCACTCAAAGAGAAGTGCATGCATGGATGGACAGTGAGAATACAACAAAAACATGTTTGCGGGTTGTTTTCAAAATACTCACAAAATTTGTGTACTATTAAAATAGGATATCGGTCAGCCCACGACACACCGGCTCATCATGTTCCGGACTGACAACTGCCCTCGCGCGCACCGGTGATGAGGTCAAGTGCGTCATTTTATTTGGATGGAATAATCTCGGTAAACATCACAAAATTTAAATACTAAAAATATTTAAAATGTTTCAAAATTAAAAGAATGTCTCTATGTATATCTCTTTCGCCACACTATTTAAAAAGAACCTAAGGTTTTATATTTTACTATGTTTTCTCCCACCACCCCTTCATCCAAACTCCCAACCTTGACCTATTTGTTTTCCCTTTTCATCCCCTTTTCGTTTTCATAAAAGAAATAGTAACCCAATAAATCAAATATCAATATATGGTATAGCAATAAATTCACTGTCCGTAAATGAAAATTTTCTTATAGTAAAACCTCGACGTGTATGACATGTGTGATAACCCAATAATAACAATAAATTCACAACGCAAAAGCAAATAGATATGAAATCTTTTATATTTTTCCAATCATATGGTATATGGGCTTCATCACCGAGTTAGGATACATTACTACACTTGCATTGTGCAGCCCGGACATAGGAAAAATTGACAAGCAGGCTCTACGCATAGACAAAATTGTAGATGCTTCATCCACTCACCTCCAACCACACGACTATGCTTGTAATTTGGTCATATTGAGTTGAGAATAAGATCATAAACAATGCCACTAAGCTTAATGACCATTTTTGTAATAAGATCATGACCTTATGGACACAAATGGTCATGATATTATGGAGTTTGGACCCTCGCAGTCTCTTGAAGACCCATTTCCGAAATTTGGTCATAGATCTATGACCAATTAAATCCCCATCACTTTTTTTTGTCATAAACTAGTGTTTTTCTTGTAGTGTAATAAGCCAATTTAGCCTTTCTTGGATGAGCCTAAGCTACGTAGAAGAACACAAAGAGAAGAAGAAGTAAAAGAAGGAGGAGGAGGAGAAGGAGAAGGAAGATGAGAAGAATAAGAAAACAAGAAGGAGAAGGAGAAGGAGGAAGAACGAGGAAGAAGAAGGAGAAGGAGGAGCTCCTTCTCCTTCTTCTCCTCCTTCTTCTCCTTCTTCTTATCCTCCTCCCTCTCCTTTTCTTCTTGTCCTCTTCTTCTTCTTCTTCCTTCCTTTCATTTTTCCTCTTTCTTCTCCTCTTGTCCCCTTCTTCAGGCTAAATTGGCTTAGAATGCCTTTTTGGAGCTAATTATGTCATTTCGATGATAATTAGCTAAGTATAGGTCATGTTTTATTAAACAGACCATTTAGGAGCTAACCAAGCTAATTATGTCATCTAGGTGGAACCCTAGCTAACTATACGTCGTTTGGGAGCTAACTTGGGTAAAATAGGTCAATCCGGAGCAAACTATGCTTATTAAGCCATTTTGGATCTAGCTAGGCTAATTATAAGCCATTTAATACCTATGTTAGGGGGAATAGGTCATCTTGCAGGTACATAAACCTTATTATGTCATATAGGAGAGAACTTAGCTAACTGTATGTCATTTTTTATTAAATAGGTCATTTTGGAGCTAACTAAGCTAATTATGTCATTTCTTAGGATAATAAGCCAATTTAGCCTTTCTTGGATGAGTCTAATCTACGTAGAAGAAGAGAAAGAGAAGAAGAAGTAAAAGAAGGAGGAGGAGGAGAAGGAGAAGGAAGAGGAGAAGAAGAAGAGAAGCAGAAGGAGGAAAAAGGAGGAAGAAGAAGGAGAAGGTGGAGCTCCTTCTCCTTCTTCTCCTCCTTCTTCTCCTTCTTCTTATCCTCCTCCCACTCCTTCTTCTTCTTCTCCTCTTCTTCTTTTCCTTCCTTTCATTTTTCCTCTTTCTTCTCCTCTTTCCCCTTCTTCGGGCTAAATTGGCTTAGAATGCCTTTTTGGAGCTAATTATGTTATTTCGAGGATAATTAGATAAGTATAGGTCATGTTTTATTAAATAGACCATTTAGGAGCTAACTAAGCTAATTATGTCATCTAGGTGGAACCCTAGCTAACTATACGTCGTTTCGGAGCTAACTTGGGTAAAATAGGTCATTCCGGAGCAAACTATGCTTATTAAGCCATTTTGGATCTGGCTAGGCTAATTATAGGCCATTTAATACCTAAGTTAGGGGGAATAGATCCTCTTGCAGCTACGTAAGCCTTATTATGTCATTTAGGAGAGAACTTAGCTAACTGTAGGTGATTTTTTATTAAATAGGTCATTTTGGAGCTAACTAAGCTAATTATGTCATTTCTTAGGATAATAAGCCAATTTAGCCTATCTTGGACGAGTCTAAGCTACGTAGAAGAAGAGAAAGAGAAGACGAAGTAAAAGAAGGAGGAGGAGGAGAAGGAGAAGGAAGAGGAGAAGAAGAAGAAAAGAAAAAGGAGAAGGAGAAGGAGAAGGAGGAAGAAGGAGGACCTTCTCCTTCTCCTTCTTCTCCTCCTTCTTCTCCTTCTTCTTATCCTCCTCCCTCTCCTTCTTCTTCTCCTCCTCTTCTTCTTCTTCCTTCCTTTCATTTTTCCTCTTTCTTCTCCTCTTGTCCCCTTCTTCGGGCTAAATTGGCTTAGAATGCCTTTTTGGAGCTAATTCTGTCATTTCAAGTATAATTAGCTAAGTATAGGTCATGTTTTATTAAATAGACCATTTACGAACTAACTAAGCTCATTATGTCATCTAGGTGCAATCCTAGCTAACTATACGTCGTTTCGGAGCTAACTTGGGTAAAATAGGTCATTCCGGAGCAAACTATGCTTATTAAGCCATTTTGGATCTAGCTAGGCTAATTATAGGCCATTTAATACCTAAGTTAGGGGGAATAGGTCATCTTGTAGCTACGTAAGCCTTATTATGTCATTTAGAAGAGAACTTAGCTAACTGTAGGTCATTTTTTATTAAATAGGTCATTTTGGAGCTAACTAAGCTAATTATGTCATTTCGTAGGATAATAAGCCAATTTAGCCTTTCTTGGATGAGCCTAAGCTACGTAGAAGAAGAGAAAGAGAAGAAGAAGTGAAAGAAGGAGGAGGAGGAGGAGGAGGAGGAGAAGGAGAAGGAAGAGGAGAAGAAGAAGAAAAGAAGAAGGAGAAGGAGAAGGAGGAAGAAAGAGGAAGAAGAAGGAGAAGGAGGACCTCCTTCTCCTTCTTCTCCTCCCTCTTCTCCTTCTTCTTATCCTCCTCCCTCTCCTTTTCTTCTTCTCCTCTTCTTCTTCTTCTTCCTTCCTTTCATTTTTCCTCTTTCTTCTCCTCTTGTCCCCTTCTTCGGGCTAAATTGGCTTAGAATGCCTTTTTGGAGCTAATTATGTCATTTCGAGGATAATTAGATAAGTATAGGTCATGTTTTACTAAATAGACCATTTAGGAGCTAACCAAGCTAATTATGTCATCTAGGTGGAACCCTAGCTAACTATACGTCGTTTCGGAACTAACTTGGGTAAAATAGGTCAATCCGGAGCAAACTATGCTTATTAAGCCATTTTGGATCTAGCTAGGCTAATTATAGGCCATGTAATACCTATGTTAGGGGGAATAGGTCATCTTGCAGCTACATAAACCATATTATATCATTTAGGAGAGAACTTAGCTAACTGTAGGTCATTTTTTTATTAAATAGGTCATTTTGGAGCTAACTAAGCTAATTATGTCATTTCTTAGGATAATAAGCCAATTTAGCCTTTCTTGGATGAGTCTAAGCTACGTAGAAGAAGAGAAAGAGAAGAAGAAGTAAAAGAAGGAGGAGGAGGAGAAGGAGAAGGAAGAGGAGAAGAAGAAGAGAAGCAGAAGGAGGAAAAAGGAGAAAGAAAAAGGAGAAGGTGGAGCTCCTTCTCCTTCTTCTCCTCCTTCTTCTCCTTCTTCTTATCCTCCTCCCTCTCCTGCTTGTTCTTCTCCTCTTCTTCTTTTCCTTCCTTTCATTTTTCCTCTTTCTTCTCCTCTTTCCCCTTCTTCGGGCTAAATTGGCTTAGAATGCCTTTTTGGAGCTAATTATGTCATTTCCAGGATAATTAGCTAAGTATAGGTCATGTTTTATTAAATAGACCATTTAGGAGCTAACCAAGCTAATTATGTCATCTAGGTGGAACCCTAGCTAACTATACGTCGTTTGGGAGCTAACTTGGGTAAAATAGGTCAATCCGGAGCAAACTATGCTTAATAAGCCATTTTGGATCTAGCTAGGCTAATTTTAAGCCATTTAATACCGATGTTAGGGGGAATAGGTCATCTTGCAGGTACATAAACCTTATTATGTCATATAGGAGAGAACTTAGCTAACTGTATGTCATTTTTTATTAAATAGGTCATTTTGGAGCTAACTAAGCTAATTATGTCATTTCTTAGGATAATAAGCCAATTTAGCCTTTCTTGGATGAGTCTAAGCTACGTAGAAGAAGAGAAAGAGAAGAAGAAGTAAAAGAAGGAGGAGGAGGAGAAGGAGAAGGAAGAGGAGAAGAAGAAGAGAAGCAGAAGGAGGAAAAAGGAGGAAGAAGAAGGAGAAGGTGGAGCTCCTTCTCCTTCTTCTCCTTCTTCTTATCCTCCTCCCTCTCCTGCTTCTTCTTCTCCTCTTCTTCTTTTCCTTCCTTTCATTTTTCCTCTTTCTTCTCCTCTTTCCCCTTCTTCGAGCTAAATTGGCTTAGAATGCCTTTTTGGAGCTAATTATGTTATTTCGAGGATAATTAGATAAGTATAGGTCATGTTTTATTAAATAGACCATTTAGGAGCTAACTAAGCTAATTATGTCATCTAGGTGGAACCCTAGCTAACTATACGTCGTTTCGGAGCTAACTTGGGTAAAATAGGTCATTCCGGAGCAAACTATGCTTATTAAGCCATTTTGGATCTAGCTAGGCTAATTATAGGCCATTTAATACCTAAGTTAGGGGGAATAGGTCCTCTTGCATCTACGTAAGCCTTATTATGTCATTTAGGAGAGAACTTAGCTAACTGTAGGTCATTTTTTATTAAATAGGTCATTTTGGAGCTAAGTAAGCTAATTATGTCATTTCGTAGGATAATTAGCCAATTTAGCCTTTCTTGGATGAGTCTAAGCTACAAGGAAGAAGAGAAAGAGAAGAAGAAGTAAAAGAAGGAGGAGGAGGAGGAGGAGGAGGAGAAGGAAGAGGAGAAGAAGAAGAAAAGAAGAAGGAGAAGGAGAAGGAGGAAGAACGAGGAAGAAGAAGGAGACGAAGGAGCTCCTTCTCCTTCTTCTCCTCCTTCTTCTTATCCTCCTCCCTCTCCTTCTTCTTCTCCTCTTCTTCTTCTTCTTCTTCCTTCCTTTCATTTTTCCTCTTTCTTCTCCTCTTGTCCCCTTCTTCGGGCTAAATTGGTTTAGAATGCCTTTTTGGAGCTAATTATGTCATTTCGAGGATAATTAGCTAAGTATAGGTCATGTTTTATTAAATAGACCATTTAGGACCTAACCAAGCTAATTATGTCATCTAGGTGGAACCCTAGCTAACTATACGTCGTTTCGGAGCTAACTTGGGTAAAATAGGTCATTCCGGAGCAAACTATGCTTATTAAGCCATTTTGGATCTGGCTATGCTAATTATAGGCCATTTAATACCTAAGTTAGGGGGAATAGGTCATCCTGCAGCTACATAAGCCTTATTATGTCATTTAGGAGAGAACTTAGCTAACTGTAGGTGATTTTTTATTAAATAGGTCATTTTGGAGCTAACTAAGCTAATTATGTCATTTCTTAGGATAATAAGCCAATTTAGCCTATCTTGGATGAGTCTAAGCTACGTAGAAGAAGAGAAAGAGAAGAAGAAGTAAAAGAAGGATGAGGAGGAGAAGGAGAAGGAAGATGAGAAGAAGAAGAAAAGAAAAAGGAGAAGGAGCAGGAGAAGGAGGAAGAAGGAGGAAGAAGAACGAGAAGGAGGAGCTCCTTCTCCTTCGTCTCCTCCTTCTTCTCCTTCTTCTTATCCTCCTCCCTCTCCTTCTTCTTCTCCTCCTCTTCTTCTTCTTCCTTCCTTTCATTTTTCCTCTTTCTTCTCCTCTTGTCCCCTTCTTCGGGCTAAATTGGCTTAGAATGCCTTTTTGGAGCTAATTCTGTCATTTCGAGGATAATTAGCTAAGTATAGGTAATGTTTTATTAAATAGACCATTTAGGAACTAACTAAGCTCATTACGTCATCTAGGTGGAACCCTAGCTATCTATACGTCGTTTCGGAGCTAACTTGGGTAAAATAGGTCATTCCGGAGAAAACTGTGCTTATTAAGTCATTTTGGATCTGGCTAGGCTAATTATAGGCCATTTAATACCTAAGCTAGGGGGAATAGGTCATCTTGCAGCTACGTAAGCCTTATTATGTCATTTAGAAGAGAACTTAGCTAACTGTAGGTGATTTTTTATTAAATAGGTCATTTCGGAGCTAACTAAGCTAATTATGTCATTTCTTAGGATAATAAGCCAATTTAGCCTATCTTGGATGAGTCTAAGCTACATAGAAGAAGAGAAAGAGAAGACGAAGTAAAAGAAGGAGGAGGAGGAGAAGGAGAAGGAAGAGGAGAAGAAGAAGAAAAGAAAAAGGAGAAGGAGAAGGAGAAGGAGGAAGAAGGAGGAAGAAGAAGGAGAAGGAGGAGCTCCTTCTCCTTCTTCTCCTCCTTCTTCTCCTTCTTCTTATCCTCCTCCCTCTCCTTCTTCTTCTCCTCCTCTTCTTCTTCTTCCTTCCTTTCATTTTTCCTCTTTCTTCTCCTCTTGTCCCCTTCTTCAGGCTAAATTGGCTTAGAATGCCTTTTTGGAGCTAATTCTGTCATTTCAAGTATAATTAGCTAAGTATAGGTCATGTTTTATTAAATAGACCATTTAGGAACTAACTAAGCTCATTATGTCATCTAGGTGCAATCCTAGCTAACTATACGTCGTTTCGGAGCTAACTTGGGTAAAATAGGTCATTCCGGAGCAAACTATGCTTATTAAGCCATTTTGGATCTAGCTAGGCTAATTATAGGCCATTTAATACCTAAGTTAGGGGGAATAGGTCATCTTGTAGCTACGTAAGCCTTATTATGTCATTTAGAAGAGAACTTAGCTAACTGTTGGTCATTTTTTTATTAAATAGGTCATTTTGGAGCTAACTAAGCTAATTATGTCATTTCGTAGGATAATAAGCCAATTTAGCCTTTCTTGGATGAGCCTAAGCTACGTAGAAGAAGAGAAAGAGAAGAAGAAGTGAAAGAAGGAGGAGGAGGAGGAGGAGGAGGAGGAGAAGGAGAAGGAAGAGGGGAAGAAGAAGAAAAGAAGAAGGAGAAGGAGAAGGAGGAAGAAAGAGGAAGAAGAAGGAGAAGGAGGAGCTCCTTCTCCTTCTTCTCCTCCCTCTTCTCCTTCTTCTTATCCTCCTCCCTCTCCTTTTCTTCTTCTCATCTTCTTCTTCTTCTTCCTTCCTTTCATTTTTCCTCTTTCTTCTCCTCTTGTCCCCTTCTTCGGGCTAAATTGGCTTAGAATGCCTTTTTGGAGCTAATTATGTCATTTCGAGGATAATTAGATAAGTATAGGTCATGTTTTACTAAATAGACCATTTAGGAGCTAACCAAGCTAATTATGTTATCTAGGTGGAACCCTAGCTAACTATACGTCGTTTCGGAACTAACTTGGGTAAAATAGGTCAATCCGGAGCAAACTATGCTTATTAAGCCATTTTGGATCTAGCTAGGCTAATTATAGGCCATTTAATACCTATGTTAGGGGGAATAGGTCATCTTGCAGCTACATAAACCTTATTATATCATTTAGGAGAGAACTTAGCTAACTGTAGGTCATTTTTTTATTAAATAGGTCATTTTGGAGCTAACTAAGCTAATTATGTCATTTCTTAGGATAATAAGCCAATTTAGCCTTTCTTGGATGAGTCTAAGCTACGTAGAAGAAGAGAAAGAGAAGAAGAAGTAAAAGAAGGAGGAGGAGGAGAAGGAGAAGGAAGAGGAGAAGAAGAAGAGAAGCAGAAGGAGGAAAAAGGAGAAAGAAAAAGGAGAAGGTGGAGCTCCTTCTCCTTCTTCTCCTCCTTCTTCTCCTTCTTCTTATCCTCCTCCCTCTCCTGCTTGTTCTTCTCCTCTTCTTCTTTTCCTTCCTTTCATTTTTCCTCTTTCTTCTCCTCTTTCCCCTTCTTCGGGCTAAATTGGCTTAGAATGCCTTTTTGGAGCTAATTATGTCATTTCGAGGATAATTAGCTAAGTATAGGTCATGTTTTATTAAATAGACCATTTAGGAGCTAACCAAGCTAATTATGTCATCTAGGTGGAACCCTAGCTAACTATACTTCGTTTGGGAGCTAACTTGGGTAAAATAGGTCAATCCGGAGCAAACTATGCTTATTAAGCCATTTTGGATCTAGCTAGGCTAATTCTAAGCCATTTAATACCGATGTTAGGGGGAATAGGTCATCTTGCAGGTATATAAACCTTATTATGTCATATAGGAGAGAACTTAGCTAACTGTATGTCATTTTTTATTAAATAGGTCATTTTGGAGCTAACTAAGTTAATTATGTCATTTCTTAGGATAATAAGCCAATTTAGCCTTTCTTGGATGAGTCTAAGCTACGTAGAAGAAGAGAAAGAGAAGAAGAAGTAAAAGAAGGAAGAGGAGGAGAAGGAGAAGGAAGAGGAGAAGAAGAAGAGAAGCAGAAGGAGGAAAAAGGAGGAAGAAGAAGGAGAAGGTGGAGCTCCTTCTCCTTCTTCTCCTCCTTCTTCTCCTTCTTCTTATCCTCCTCCCTCTCCTTCTTCTTCTTCTCCTCTTCTTCTTTTCCTTCCTTTCATTTTTCCTCTTTCTTCTCCTCTTTCCCCTTCTTCGAGCTAAATTGGCTTAGAATGCCTTTTTGGAGCTAATTATGTTATTTCGAGGATAATTAGATAAGTATAGGTTATGTTTTATTAAATAGACCATTTAGGAGCTAACTAAGCTAATTATGTCATCTAGGTGGAACCCTAGCTAACTATACGTCGTTTCGGAGCTAACTTGGGTAAAATAGGTCATTCCGGAGCAAACTATGCTTATTAAGCCATTTTGGATCTAGCTAGGCTAATTATAGGCCATTTAATACCTAAGTTAGGGGGAATAGGTCCTCTTGCATCTACGTAAGCCTTATTATGTCATTTAGGAGAGAACATAGCTAACTGTAGGTCATTTTTTATTAAATAGGTCATTTTGGAGCTAAGTAAGCTAATTATGTCATTTCGTAGGATAATTAGCCAATTTAGCCTTTCTTGGATGAGTCTAAGCTACAAGGAAGAAGAGAAAGAGAAGAAGAAGTAAAAGAAGGAGGAGGAGGAGGAGGAGGAGAAGGAAAAGGAGAAGAAGAAGAAAAGAAGAAGGAGAAGGAGAAGGAGGAAGAACGAGGAAGAAGAAGGAGACGAAGGAGCTCCTTCTCCTTCTTCTCCTCCTTCTTCTTATTCTCCTCCCTCTCCTTCTTCTTCTCCTCTTCTTCTTCTTCTTCTTCCTTCCTTTCATTTTTCCTCTTTCTTCTCCTCTTGTCCCCTTCTTCGGGCTAAATTGGTTTAGAATGCCTTTTTGGAGCTAATTATGTCATTTCGAGGATAATTAGCTAAGTATAGGTCATGTTTTATTAAATAGACCATTTAGGACCTAACCAAGCTAATTATGTCATCTAGGTGGAACCCTAGCTAACTATACGTCGTTTCGGAGCTAACTTGGGTAAAATAGGTCATTCCGGAGCAAACTATGCTTATTAAGCCATTTTGGATCTGGCTAGGCTAATTATAGGCCATTTAATACCTAAGTTAGGGGGAATAGGTCATCCTGCAGCTACATAAGCCTTATTATGTCATTTAGGAGAGAACTTAGCTAACTGTAGGTCATTTTTTATTAAATAGGTCATTTTGGAGCTAACTAAGCTAATTATGTCATTTCTTAGGATAATAAGCCAATTTAGCATTTCTTGGATGAGTCTAAGCTACGTAGAAGAAGAGAAAGAGAAGAAGAAGTAAAAGAAGGAGGCGGAGGAGAAGGAGAAGGAAGAGGAGAAGAAGAAGAAAAGAAGAAGGAGAAGGAGCAGGAGAAGGAGGAAGAAGGAGGAAGAAGAAGGAGAAGGAGGAGCTCCTTCTCCTTCTTCTCCTCCTTCTTCTCCTTCTTCTTATCCTCCTCCCTCTCCTTCTTCTTCTCCTCCTCTTCTTCTTCTTCCTTCCTTTCATTTTTCCTCTTTCTTCTCCTCTTGTCCCCTTCTTCGGGGTAAATTGGCTTAGAATGCCTTTTTGGAGCTAATTCTGTCATTTCGAGGATAATTAGCTAAGTATAGGTCATGTTTTATTAAATAGACCATTTAGGAACTAACTAAGCCCATTATGTCATCTATGTGGAACCCTAGCTAACTATACGTCGTTTCGGAGCTAACTTGGGTAAAATAGGTCATTCCGGAGCAAACTATGCTTATTAAGCCATTTTGGATCTGGCTAGGCTAATTATAGGCCATTTAATACCTAAGTTAGGGGGAATAGGTCATCCTGCAGCTACGCAAGCCTTATTATGTCATTTCGGAGAGAACTTAGCTAACTATAGGTCATTTTTTATTAAATAGGTCATTTTGGAGCTAACTAAGCTAATTATGTCATTTCTTAGGATAATAAGCCAATTTAGCCTTTCTTGGATGAGTCTAAGCTACGTAGAAGAAGACAAAGAGAAGAAGAAGTAAAAGAAGGAGGAGGGGGAGAAGGAGAAGGAAGAGGAGAAGAAGAAGAAAAGAAGAAGGAGAAGGAGCAGGAGAAGGAGGAAGAAGGAGGAAGAAGAAGGAGAAGAATTCTCCTTCTTCTGATCCTCCTCCCTCTCCTTCTTCTTCTCCTCCTCTTCTTCTTCTTCCTTCCTTTCATTTTTCCTCTTTCTTCTCCTCTTGTCCCCTTCTTCGGGCTAAATTGGCTTAGAATGCATTTTTGGAGCTAATTCTGTCATTTCGAGGATAATTAGCTAAGTATAGGTCATGTATTATTAAATAGACCATTTAGGAACTAACTAAGCTCATTATGTCATCTAGGTGGAACCCTAGCTAACTATACGTCGTTTCGGAGCTAACTTGGGTAAAATAGGCCATTCCGGAGGAAACTATGCTTATTAAGTCATTTTGGATCTGGCTAGGCTAATTATAGGCCATTTAATACCTAAGCTAGGGGGAATAGGTCATCTTGCAGCTACGTAAGCCTTATTATGTCATTTAGAAGAGAACTTAGCTAACTGTAGGTCATTTTTATTAAATAGGTCATTTTGGAGCTAACTAAGCTAATTATGTTATTTCTTAGGATAATAAGCCAATTTAGCCTATCTTGGATGAGTCTAAGCTACGTAGAAGAAGAGAAACAGAAGACGAAGTAAAAGAAGGAGGAGGAGGAGAAGAAGAAGGAAGAGGAGAAGAAGAAGAAAAGAAAAAGGAGAAGGAGAATGAGAAGGAGGAAGAAGGAGGAAGAAGAAGGAGAAGGAGGAGCTCCTTCTCCTTCTTCTCCTCCTTCTTCTCCTTCTTCTTATCCTCCTCCCTCTCATTCTTCTTCTCCTCCTCTTCTTCTTCTTCCTTCCTTTCATTTTTCCTCTTTCTTCTCCTCTTGTCCCCTTCTTCGGGCTAAATTGGCTTAGAATGCCTTTTTGGAGCTAATTCTGTCATTTCAAGGATAATTAGCTAAGTATAGGTCAAGTTTTATTAAATAGACCATTTAGGAACTAAATAAGCTCATTATGTCATCTAGGTGCAACCCTAGCTAACTATACGTCGTTTCGGAGCTAACTTGGGTAAAATAGGTCATTCCGGAGCAAACTATGCTTATTAAGCCATTTTGGATCTAGCTAGGCTAATTATAGGCCATCTAATACCTAAGTTAGGGGGAATATGTCATCTTGCAGCTACGTAAGCCTTATTATGTCATTTAGAAGAGAACTTAGCTAACTGTAGGACATTTTTTATTAAATAGGTCATTTTGGAGCTAACTAAGCTAATTATGTCATTTCGTAGGATCATAAGCCAATTTAGCCTTTCTTGGATGAGCCTAAGCTACGTAGAAGAAGAGAAAGAGAAGAAGAAGTAAAAGAAGGAGGAGGAGGAGGAGGAGGAGGAGGAGAAGGAGAAGGAAGAGGAGAAGAAGAAGAAAAGAAGAAGGAGAAGGAGAAAGAGGAAGAAAGAGGAAGAAGAAGGAGAAGGAGGAGCTCCTTCTCCTTCTTCTCCTCCCTCTTCTCCTTCTTCTTATCCTCCTCCCTCTCCTTTTCTTCTTCTCCTCTTCTTCTTCTTCTTCCTTCCTTTCATTTTCCTCTTTCGTCTCCTCCTGTCCCCTTCTTCGGGCTAAATTGGCTTAGAATGCCTTTTTGGAGCTAATTATGTCATTTCGAGGATAATTAGCTAAGTATAGGTCATGTTTTACTAAATAAACCAATTAGGAGCTAACCAAGCTAATTATGTCATCTAGGTGGAACCCTAGCTAACTATACATCGTTTCGGAACTAACTTGGGTAAAATAGGTCAATCCGGAGCAAACTATGCTTATTAAGCCATTTTGGATCTAGCTAGGCTAACTATAGGCCATTTAATACCTATGTTAGGGGGAATAGGTCATCTTGCAGCTACATAAACCTTATTATATCATTTAGGAGAGAACTTAGCTAACTGTAGGTCATTTGTTTATTAAATAGGTCATTTTGGAGGTAACTAAGCTAATTATGTCATTTCTTAGGATAATAAGCCAATTTAGCCTTTCTTGGATGAGTCTAAGCTACGTAGAAGAAGAGAAAGAGAAGAAGAAGTAAAAGAAGGAGGAGGAGGAGAAGGAGAACGAAGAGGAGAAGAAGAAGAGAAGCAGAAGGAGGAAAGAGGAGAAAGAAGAAGGAGAAGGTGGAGCTCCTTCTCCTTCTTCTCCTCCTTCTTCTCCTTCTTCTTATCCTCCTCCCTCTCCTTCTTGTTCTTCTCCTCTTCTTCTTTTCCTTCCTTCCATTTTTCCTCTTTCTTCTCCTCTTTCCCCTTCTTCGGGCTAAATTGGCTTAGAATGCCTTTTTGGAGCTAATTATGTCATTTCGAGGATAATTAGCTAAGTATAGGTCATGTTTTATTAAATAGACCATTTAGGAGCTAACCAAGCTAATTATGTCATCTAGGTGGAACCCTAGCTAAGTATACGTCGTTTGGGAGCTAACTTGGGTAAAATAGGTCAATCCGGAGCAAACTATGCTTATTAAGCCATTTTGGATCTAGCTAGGCTAATTATAAGCCATTTAATACCTATGTTAGGGGGAATAGGTCATCTTGCAGGTACATAAACCTTATTATGTCATATAGGAGAGAACTTAGCTAACTGTATGTCATTTTTTATTAAATAGGTCATTTTGGAGCTAACTAAGCTAATTATGTCATTTCTTAGGATAATAAGCCAATTTAGCCTTTCTTGGATGAGTCTAAGCTACGTAGAACAAGAGAAAGAGAAGAAGAAGTAAAAGAAGGAGGAGGAGGAGAAGGAGAAGGAAGAGGAGAAGAAGAAGAGAAGCAGAAGGAGGAAAAAGGAGGAAGAAGAAGGAGAAGGTGGAGCTCCTTCTCCTTCTTCTCCTCCTTCTTCTCCTTCTTCTTCTCCTTCTTCTTATCCTCCTCCCTCTCCTTCTTGTTCTTCTCCCCTTCTTCTTTTCCTTCCTTTCATTTTTCCTCTTTCTTCTCCTCTTTCCCCTTCTTCGGGCTAAATTGGCTTAGAATGCCTTTTTGGAGCTAATTATGTCATTTCGAGGATAATTAGCTAAGTATAGGTCATGTTTTATTAAATAGACCATTTAGGAGCTAACCAAGCTAATTATGTCATCTAGGTGGAACCCTAGCTAACTATACGTCGTTTGGGAGCTAACTTGGGTAAAATAGGTCAATCCGGAGCAAACTATGCTTATTAAGCCATTTTGGATCTAGCTAGGCTAATTATAAGCCATTTAATACCTATGTTAGGGGGAATAGGTCATCTTGCAGGTACATAAACCTTATTATGTCATATAGGAGAGAACTTAGCTAACTGTATGTCATTTTTTATTAAATAGGTCATTTTGGAGCTAACTAAGCTAATTATGTCATTTCTTAGGATAATAAGCCAATTTAGCCTTTCTTGGATGAGTCTAAGCTACGTAGAATAAGAAAAAGAGAAGAAGAAGTAAACGAAGGAGGAGGAGGAGAAGGAGAAGGAAGAGGAGAAGAAGAAGAGAAGCAGAAGGAGGAAAAAGGAGGAAGAAGAAGGAGAAGGTGGAGCTCCTTCTCCTTCTTCTCCTCCTTCTTCTCCTTCTTCTTATCCTCCTCCCTCTCCTTCTTCTTCTTCTCCTCTTCTTCTTTTCCTTCCTTTCATTTTTCCTCTTTCTTCTCCTCTTTCCCCTTCTTCGGGCTAAATTGGCTTAGAATGCCTTTTTGGAGCTAATTATGTTATTTTGAGGATAATTAGATAAGTATAGGTCATGTTTTATTAAATAGACCATTTAGGAGCTAACTAAGCTAATTATGTCATCTAGGTGGAACCCTAGCTAAGTATACGTCGTTTCGGAGCTAACTTGGGTAAAATAGGTCATTCCGGAGCAAACTATGCTTATTAAGCCATTTTGGATCTAGCTAGGCTAATTATAGGCCATTTAATACCTATGTTAGGGGGAATAGGTCCTCTTGCAGCTACGTAAGCCTTATTATGTCATTTAGGAGAGAACTTAGCTAACTGTAGGTCATTTTTTATTAAATAGGTCATTTTGGAGCTAAGTAAGCTAATTACGTCATTTCGTAGGATAATTAGCCAATTTAGCCTTTCTTGGATAAGTCTAAGCTACAAGGAAGAAGAGAAAGAGAAGAAGAAGTAAAAGAAGGAGGAGGAGGAGGAGGAGGAGAAGGAAGAGGAGAAGAAGAAGAAAAGAAGAAGGAGAAGGAGAAGGAGGAAGAACGAGGAAGAAGAAGGAGACGGAGGAGCTCCTTCTCCTTCTTGTCCTCCTTCTTCTCCTTCTTCTTATCCTCCTCCATCTCCTTCTTCTTCTTCTCCTCATCTTCTTCTTCTTCCTTCCTTTCATTTTTCCTCTTTCTTCTCCTCTTGTCCCCTTCTTCGGGCTAAATTGGTTTAGAATGCCTTTTTGGAGCTAATTATGTCATTTCGAGGATAATTAGCTAAGTATAGGTCATGTTTTATTAAATAGACCATTTAGGACCTAACCAAGCTAATTATGTCATCTAGGTGGAACCCTAGCTAACTATACGTCGTTTCGGAGCTAACTTGGGTAAAATAGGTCATTCCGGAGCAAACTATGCTTATTAAGCCATTTTGGATCTGGCTAGGCTAATTATAGGCCATTTAATACCTAAGTTAGGGGGAATAGGTCATCCTGCAGCTACATAAGCCTTATTATGTCATTTGGGAGAGAACTTAGCTAACTGTAGGTCATTTTTTATTAAATAGGTCATTTTGGAGCTAACTAAGCTAATTATGTCATATCTTAGGATAATAAGCCAATTTAGCATTTCTTGGATGAGTCTAAGCTACCTAGAAGAAGAGAAAGAGAAGAAGAAGTAAAAGAAGGAGGAGGAGGAGAAGGAGAACGAAGAGGAGAAGAAGAAGAAAAGAAGAAGGAGAAGGAGAAGGAGGAAGAACGAGGAAGAAGAAGGAGACGGAGGAGCTCCTTCTCCTTCTTCTCCTCCTTCTTCTCCTTCTTCTTATCCTCCTCCATCTCCTTCTTCTTCTTCTCCTCATCTTCTTCTTCTTCCTTCCTTTCATTTTTCCTCTTTCTTCTCCTCTTGTCCCCTTCTTCGGGCTAAATTGGTTTAGAATGCCTTTTTGGAGCTAATTATGTCATTTCGAGGATAATTAGCTAAGTATAGGTCATGTTTTATTAAATATTCCATTTAGGACCTAACCAAGCTAATTATGTCATCTAGGTGGAACCCTAGCTAACTATACGTCGTTTCGGAGCTAACTTGGGTAAAATAGGTCATTCCGGAGCAAACTATGCTTATTAAGCCATTTTGGATCTGGCTAGGCTAATTATAGGCCATTTAATACCTAAGTTAGGGGGAATAGGTCATCCTGCAGCTACATAAGCCTTATTATGTCATTTGGGAGAGAACTTAGCTAACTGTAGGTCATTTTTTATTAAATAGGTCATTTTGGAGCTAACTAAGCTAATTATGTCATATCTTAGGATAATAAGCCAATTTAGCATTTCTTGGATGAGTCTAAGCTACGTAG
This sequence comes from Hordeum vulgare subsp. vulgare, assembly GCF_904849725.1. Classification (NCBI taxonomy): domain Eukaryota; kingdom Viridiplantae; phylum Streptophyta; class Magnoliopsida; order Poales; family Poaceae; genus Hordeum; species Hordeum vulgare. The sequence continues at coordinate 278,615,287 of NC_058521.1, read as the reverse complement.
AAGAAGAGAAAGAGAATAAGAAGTAAAAGAAGGAGGAGGAGGAGAAGGAGAACGAAGAGGAGAAGAAGAAGAAAAGAAGAAGGAGAAGGAGCAGGAGAAGGAGGAAGAAGGAGGAAGAAGAAGGAGAAGGAGGAGCTCCTTCTCCTTCTTCTCCTCCTTCTTCTCCTTCTACTTATCCTCCTCCCTCTCCTTCTTCTTCTCCTCCTCTTCTTCTTCTTCCTTCCTTTCATTTTTCCTCTTTTAATCATGGCACAAAGCAAAGCCCTTGACTAAGACACTCTTTATTATATGGCTCGTAAGCTCGAATACATCAGGAGAGAGACTAAAGCAAAAGACTCAAACTAAACACTAAAGACTTATTCGTCTAAGATAAGAAATAAAAACTGAAAAGGAAAGAACTAAAACAAAGGTAAAAGAAAAAGATATAAAGGTGATAGGATACCAGGGCAAATCCCCCAAGCTTGGCAGAAGCCAAGGGGATTTCCCATACCGATGCTTAGTTGTCTTCCTTCGGTTGTGATGGTGGTGTTGTTGGAGCAGTCTTGAGCTTGTCTAATTTCCACTTGAGCAAAAAGTTCTGCTCCCTTAGATCGTCATTTTACTCCTCAAGTTTCAACACTCTATGGCTAAGCTCCTGCTTACTCTCCTGCAAGAAACGAGAGGGTATAAATATGGTCTTAGGCTTCTTCCTGGAGTTGGGGAGGCTTGACTTCTTGAACTCCACATGGGTGTTTGCAGGTTGAGGTAGAGGAGCCTCCTCTTCATCAGAACTCGTTTGTTCCTTCCCCTTGGGCTCATAGTCTTCTTCCTCATCAGTGGTCCAGCCATATGGTTCCAAGTCCCCATTAATCCTAGAGTTAGCACGATCATTGGCCACATAGATCTCTTCTTCTAAATCTTGAGAAGACATCTTGACCTAAATCTGCGGCAGACAACAAGCTCGAAACGAAAACAGAGGAAAATTGCGTGATACGGAGATCAAAACCTTCGGGCGAGTATATATTGATTTTTTTCTGGGCCAGAAGGAGTCCTCCGCAAGAAAACGGAGTCTAGGAGGCACACGAGGTGCCCACAAGCTTGCCCTCTGCCACCAGGGGGGTAGGGGGCGGTGGCAGGGCTTGTGGCGCCTCGTTCGCTCTCCGGACTGCTTTTTATTTTTCTAATTTTCCAAAAATTCCAAAACGGAGGAAATTTCCTATTGGAAAAGCATCGAAGTCTAGTTTCTTACCGAAACAGATACATCTTCGTTTTCAAGGTCTGAAACAAGGTGATAAACATCCCTTATGTACTCCTCTGGAGTTATGACATTGATGATATTGGTCTCAACATTTCTGGGAGTACCAGAGATGTAATGCTTGATTCTTTGCCCATTTACCACTCTAGGAAAATTTCCTTCCGTGTTATTGATTTTGAAGGTATCGGAACGATATACTTCCTCGATAACATAGGGACCTTCCCATTTAGAGAGAAGCTTGCCTGCAAAGAATCTCAAACGAGAATTGTATAACAAGACATAATCACCTACATTGAACTCTCATTTTTGTATTCGTTTGTCGTGCCATCTCTTAACCTTTTCCTTGAATAACTTGGCATTCTCGCATGCCTGGGTTCTCCATTCATATAACGAGCTGATATCAAACAACCGCTTCTCACCGGCAAGTTTGAAATCAAAGTTGAGCTCTTTGATTGCCTAATAAGCTTTGTGTTCCAGCTCAAGAGGTAAATGACAGGCTTTACCGTAAACCATTTTATACGGTGACATGCCCATGGGATTCTTATAAGCAGTCCTATAAGCCCATAGTGCATCGTCAAGTTTGCTAGACCAGTTCTTTCGAGATCTATTGACGGTCTTTTGTAGGATCAACTTGATCTCCTTATTACACAACTCCACTTGACCACTAGACTGAGGATGATAAGGAGATGCAACTCTATGGTTGACATCATACTTAGCTAGCATCTTGCGGAAAACACCATGAATGAAGTGTGAACCGCCATCATTCATCAAGTATCTAGGGACTCCAAATCTTGGGAATATGACTTCTTTAAGCATCTTAATAGAGGTGTGGTGATCAACATTTTTAGTGGGGATAGCTTCTACCCACTTAGTAACGTAATCCACGGCAACTAAGATGTGAGTGTACCCATTGGAACTCGGGAAGGGTCCCATATAATCAAAGCCCCAGACATCAAATGGCTCAATGACAAGTGAATAGTTCATAGGCATTTCCTGACGCTTACTGATGTTCCCTATTCTTTGGCATTCGTCACAAGACAAGACAAACTTACGGGCATCCTTGAAGAGAGTGGGCCAATAGAAACCTGATTGCAATACCTTATGTGCAGTTCTATCTCCAGCGTGGTGTCCTCTGTAGGCTTCGGAATGACACTTTTGCAAGATCTGTCCCTGTTCATATTCAGGCACACAACGTCTAATAACACCATCTACTCCTTCCTTATAAAGGTGAGGATCATCCCAAAAGTAATGTCTCAAATCAAAGAAGAATTTCTTCTTTTGCTGATAGGTGAAACTGGGTGGTATGTATTTGGCTACGAGATAGTTTGCATAATCTGCATACCACGATGCACTATGTGAAGTGCGGATGACATTTAATTGCTCATCAGGAAAGCTATCATCAATAGGTAATGGGTCATCAAGGACATTCTCTAGCCTAGACAAGTTATCTGCTCCAGGGTTATCATCACCCTTTCGGTCAACGACGTGCAAATCAAATTCTTGTAGCAGGAGAACCCATCTGATCAGCCTAGGCTTAACGTCCTTCTTCTCCATGAGGTACTTAATAGCAGCATGATCAGAGTGAAGAGTGACTTTGGAGTCAACTATGTAAGATCTGAACTTTTCACATGCAAACACGACTGCTAAAAATGCCTTCTCCGTTGTGGCATAGTTTCTTTGGGCATTGTCTAGAGTTTTACTAGCGTAGTGAATGACATTCAACTTCTTTTCAACTCTTTGTCCTAGAACAGCACCAACAGCATAATCACTAGCGTCGCACATGATTTCAAAGGGCAAGTTCCAGTCAGGTGGTTGAACAATAGGTGCGGTTATCAAAGCCTTCTTAAGTATTTCGAAGGCTTCCTCACAATCCTGAACAAAAACAAAAGGAACATCCTTCTGCAAGAGGTTGGTAAGAGGCCTAGAAATCTTAGAGAAGTCTTTAATGAACCTTCTGTAGAAACCAGCATGACCTAGGAAACTTCGTATACCTCTGATATCTGTGGGGCAAGGCATTTTCTCAATTGCATCAACCTTAGCCTTATCAACTTCAATGCCTCTTTTAGAGATTTTGTGTCCTAAGACGATACCTTCATTAACCATAAAGTGGCAGTTCTCCCAATTCAAGACGAGGTTGGTTTCTTCGCATCTTAGTAAGACTCGATCAAGCTTGCTGAGGCAACCATCAAAGGAAGACCCATAAACGGAGAAGTCATCCATGAAAATCTCAACAATCTTTTCACAAAAGTCAGAGAATATAGCCATCATACATCTTTGAAAGGTGACAGGTGCGTTACATAAGCCAAAAGGCATACATCTATAGGCAAAGGTACCGAAAGGGCAGGTAAAAGTGGTTTTCTCTTGATCAGATTGTGCAACAGGTATTTGCGAGAAACGTGAATAACTGTCTAGAAAGCATAAGTGTGTGTGCTCTGATAGCGTTTCTAGCATTTGGTCGATAAACGGCAATGGATAATGATCTTTCATGGTTGCCTTGTTCAGTTTCCGGAAGTCTATCACCATCCTATAGCCGGTAATAATCCTTTGTGGGATTAGTTCATCCTTATCATTAGGAACGACGGTGATACCTCCCTTCTTAGGTACGCAATGTACTGGACTTACCCAATCACTATGAGCAATAGGATAAATGGTTCCTGCTTCCAGAAGCTTTAATATTTCTTTTCTAGCGACCTCTTTCATCTTAGGATTTAATCTCCTTTGATGATCAGCAACTGGTTTAAAGTCAGGATCGGTTTTAATCTTGTGCTGACATAGAGTAGGACTAATACCCTTAAGATCATCAAGAGTATATCCAATAGCAGCGCGGTGCTTCCTCAGAGTCCTTAGTAACTTCTTCTCTTCGTGCTCTGAGAGGAGAGCACTAATAATGAAAGGATATATCTCCTTCTCATCAAGATAGGCATACTTAAGAATATCAGGCAACTATTTAAGCTCGAACACAAGATCACCCTTTGGTGGGGGAGGATCCCCAAGCAGTTCAACAGGCAGATTATTCTTGAGAATAGGATATTGTTCTAAGACAATTTTATCTATCTCATCTCTCTCCTCCATATGCATACCATTTTCAAGCTCAAGAAGATATTGCTCTAAAGGATCTGTAGGAGGTACGGCAATAGAGGCAAGAGCAATAATTTCATCTCTACCAGACGGCTATCTTTCATGGGGTTGTCTTCCAAACTTGGAGAAGTTAAATTCATGAGACACACCATCGAAACTTACGGTGACAGTCTGCTTAAGGCAATCAATGTGAGCATTGACAGTGTTGAGAAAGGGTCTACCGAATATGATGGGACAAAAGCTATCTTGTGTAGTACCAAGGACGAGGAAATCTGTAGGGTCCTTCGTCTTACCACACAGGACTTCTACGTCTCTCACAATTCCCAGAGGGCAGATAGTGTCTCTATTAGCTAGAGTAATAGTGACATCAATGGGTTCTAACTCAGCAGGTGCAATCTCATCTTTGATTTCATCATATAGAGAACGGGGTATTGCACTAACACTAGCTCCCATATCACATGAACCATGGTAACAGTGATCTCCTATCTTAACAGAAACAACGGGCAGGCCGACTACGTGTTCGTGTTTGTCTTTCGCGTGAGGTTTAGCAATTCTAGTGGAGTCCTCACAGAATTTGATAACATGCCCATCTATGTCTTCGGCTAAGAGATCTTTGATAATAGCAACACTAGGTTCAACTCTAATATCTTCAGGGGGTGAAAGAATGTAACCCCTACGTATCACAGTTGGAGATTTAGAATAATCCTTTATCCTAGCAGGGTATGGTAGTTTCTCAGTGTAAGCACAAGGAACAACAGGATCACTAAAAGCAATGACTTTCTCCTCAACTAGATTGGTTTTGGCTATGTTGCTTTCTACAGGAGGATGATATTTAAACCACTTCTCTTTGGGAAGATCAACATGAGCAGCAAAAGATTCACATAGAGAAGCTACTATCTCAGAGTCAAGTCCATACTTAGCGCTAAAATCTCTAGAAGTGTTTGTCTCAACAAAAGATTTAACGCAATCAAACTGGAAATTCATACCTGACTCCTTACCTTCCTCCAGCTCCCAATCTTCAGAGTTGTGTTTGATTCTCTCAAATAAATTCCACTTGTGATCAATATCCTTCTTCATAAAAGAACTGGTACAAGAAGTGTCAAGCATGGTACGATCTTCATGAGAAAGCCGAGCATAAAAGTTTTGAGTGATGATTTCTCTCGAGAGCTCATGATTGGGGCATGAATATAGCATTGGTTTAAGCCTCCCCCAAGATTGAGCTATGCTTTCCCTGTCATGAGGCCAAAAGTTATAAATAAAGTTCCGTTCACGATGTACTAAATACATAGGATAGAACTTTTGATGAAATTCCAATTTCAACCGATTGTAGCCCATGATCCAGTATCATCACATAGCCTATACCATGTCAATGCCTTATCCTTCAAAGATAAAGGAAAGACTTTCTTCTTTACCTCATCCTGGGGAAAACCTGCAAACTTCAATAAACCACAAACTTCATCTACATAGATTAGATGCAAGTCTAGATGTGAAGATCCATCTCCTCTAAAAGGATTAGCCAGCAGTTTCTCAAGCATACCCGAAGGAATTTCATAAAAGATATTTTCAGTAGGTACCTCAGGTCGAGAAACAAATCCTCGTGCTTCCGTTCGTGGTGAAGATACCCCGAACAAACTCCTCAAAGGAACAGTTTCCATAGTGACAAGTGACAATAAATTTCAGCACAGTATATAAATGTTTCCTTACCAACTTCCACGTACCAAAGGCGCTTCACTCCCCGACAACGGCGCCAGAGAAGAGTGTTGATGACCCACAAGTATAGGGGATCAATCGTAATCCTTTCGATAAGTAATAGTGTCGAACCCAACGAGGAGCAGAAGGCTCTGATAAACGGTTTTCAGCAAGGTAATAACTGCAAGCACTGAAAGTAGCAGTAACAAGTGATTGTGTAGCGAGGTGAAACGTAGCAAGCAAAAAGTAACAATTAACAAGTAGTAGAAACGGTGCAGCAAGTGGCCCAATCCCTTTTGTAGCAAGGGACAAGCCTGAACAAAGTCTTATAGGAGGAAAAACGCTCCCGAGAACACACGAGGATTTCTGTCATGCTAGTTTCACCATGTTCATACGATTCGCGTTCGTTACTTTGATAGTTTGATATGTGGGTGGACCGGCGCTTGGGTACAGCCCTTACTTGGACAAGCATCCCACTTATGATTAACCTCTCTCGCAAGCATCCGCAACTACAAACGAAGAATTAAGACAAAGTTTAACCATATCATTAAACTAGTGGATCCAAATCTGCCCCTCATGAAGCAACACATAGACTGGGGTTGAAGCTTCTGTCACTCCACCAATCCATCATCTACTTACTACTTCCCAATGCCTTCCTCTAGTACCAAATATGGTGAAGTCTTATGTAGTCGATGTTCACATAACACCACTAGAGGAAAATACAACATACAACATATCAAAATACCGAACGAATATCAAATTCACATGACTATTATTAACATGACTTATCCCATGTCCTCAGGAACAAAAGTAACTACTCACAAAGCATAATCATAATCATGATCAGAGGTGTAATGAATAGCATCAAGGATCTGAACATAAACTCTTCCACCAAGTGATCCAACTAGCATCAACTACAAAGAGTAATCAACACTACTAGCAACCTTACAAGTACCAATCGGAGTCGTGAGACGGAGATTGATTACAAGAGATGAACTAGGGATTGGAGAGGAGATGGTGCTGATGAAGATGCCTCCCCTCCGACGAGAGGAGTGTTGGTGATGACGATGGCGACGATTTCCCCCTCCGGGAGGGAAGATTCCCCGGCAGGATCGTCCTGCCGGAGCTCTAGATTGGATCTGTTCAAGTTCCGCCTCGTGGCAGCGGCGAAACCACGAAAAAGCTCCCTTCTTATTTTTTCTGGACCAAGATGCTTCATATAGCAAAAGAGGGGGGCTAGTGGGCCGTCATGGAGCCCAGAAAACCCACTCCGCCACCAGGGAGGTGACGGTGTCAGGGCTTGTGGCGCCCTGGCAGCCCCCCTCTAGTAGTTCTTTCGCCCAGTATTTTTTATATAATCCCAAAAAAATCGACGCAACTTTTCAGGGCATTTGGAGATGTGCAGAATAGTGGACTAGGATTTGCTCCTTTTCGAGTCGAGAATTCCAGCTGCCTGACTCCCTCTTCAAATAAACTTTGCAAAATAAGAGAGAAAAGGCATAAATATTGTACCACAAGTAATAGAACAGCCCAAAAAGCAATAAATATCAACATGAAAGCATGATGCAAAATGGACGTATTAGTAGTCGTCATGGAATCTGACAAATCCAAAGTCTTCGAAGGATTTAGGATAGGAGACTTGTATATTGTTGATTTCTCTGCAGGTCCTCAGCCAGCCACGTGTCCACTAGCAAAAGCCTTAGAAGGGTGGCTCTGGCATCGACAACTTGGTCATGCGGGCATGAGGAATTTGCACACACTAGCGAAGAAGAAGCATGTCATTGGCATCAAAACCCTCAAATTCCTCAAGGACCACCTCTGCGGGGCATGTGAGTCTGGAAAGATGACCATAGCAAGCACCCCTCGAAGACTATCATGACTACTACTCGTCCTTTTGAATTGCTTCACATGGATCTCTTTGGACCTACTCATTATGCAACTCTAACCAATGAAGCATCTCTATATGGCTTTGTCATCATTGATGACTATTCTCGTTATACTTGGGGGCATATCATTCTTTGCAAAACTGAAGTGCAGGAAGTCTTCAAACGATTGTCCTCAAGGGCCTCGACGAACTTCAGCATCAAGATTAAACACATCAGGAGTGACAATGGGACAAAATTCAAGAATACACGCCTTGATGATTATCTTGATGAACTTGGTATTACTCACGAATTGTCTACTCCTTATACTCCTCAACGGAATGGCGTCATTGATTGCAAGAACGGGACTCTGGTTGAAAGAGCATGGACTATGCTTGAAGAATATCAGACTCCTCGTTGCTTCTGGCCTAAGGCAATCAACACTGCCTGCCACATCATCAATAGGGTATATCTTCACAAATTCCTCAAGAAGACTTCATACGAAATCTTCACTGATAAGAAACCCAATGTAAGATATTTCTAAGTCTTGGGTGCAAGATGATGGTTTAGAGATCCGCACCACGGTTCTAAATTTGCACCGAAAGCACATGAGGGTTTAATGCTCGGTTATGCAAAAGACTCGCACACCTACAGAGTCTTCAAAAACTATCACACCAAGGTTGTTAAAACTGTAGATGTGCGGTGCAATGAAACTAATGGCTCGCAAAGAGAGCAACTGCCTCCTGTGCCAGATAAATTGACACCCGAGGAAGATATTAAGCACCAGGCTGCTGAAGATGTCATTCCTACTGAGGAACAACTTCCTATAGAAGAAGTCATCCCCAAGAATGACGAAATTCAAGCGGGTGCACCTCAGGAAATTACTCCAGATCAAATTCCTCATCCCAACCAAAGTTTTCAACCTACGCATCCAAGGATTGCAAATGAAGGGGGAATTGACAAAATCCTCGATGACATCAATGCACCAGGTCCCCTCACTCGCTCAAAAGCTTCACATTTAATTAAATTTTGTGGGCATTTCTCCTTTGTGTCCATCACAAAACCCTCAAAAGTTTATGAAGCCTTCATGGAACCTGAGTAGGTTCAAGCCATGCAAGATGAACTTCATCAATTCAAGCTGAACGACGTCTCAAAACTCGTCAAACTGGCATGATCCTCGCAAGCACAATGTCATCGGTACCAAGTGGATTTACCGAAACAAGCAAGATGAGGATGGTCAGGTAGTGAGGAACAAGACACGACTTGTAGCCCAAGGCTACACACTCGTTGAAGGATTGACTTTGATGAAACTTTTGCACTAGTTACTATACTTGAAGCTATTCATATATTGATTGCCTATGCTAATCATCACAATATTACAGTATATCTAATGGATGTGAAAAGTGCATTCCTCAATGGCAAGATTGAGGAAGAAGTATATCTTGCTCAGCCCCCGGGTTTTGAAGACCCGAAGCATCCTCACAAAGTCTTCAGACTCAAAAAGGCACTCTATGACCTCAAGCAAGCCCCTCGGGCGTGGTATGATACATTGAAGTAATTACTAGTGAAGAAAGGCTTCAAACCCGGTTCACTCGATCCCACTCTTTTCACAAAATCCTATGATAATTAATTGTTTTTATGCCAAATATATGTGGACGATATCATCTTTGGTTGTATTGAAAAACATTACAGTGATGAATTTGCCTACAGGACGGGTGTAGAATATCAAATATCAGTGATGGGGGAGCTAAAATTCTTCCTAGGGCTTCAAATCTGTCAACAACGCAATAACATCTTTATTTCTTAAGAGAAACACCTCAAGGATGTCCTGATGAAATTCGGCATGAATGAATGCAAAGGCATCAAAATTCCCATGCCTACCAACGGCCACCTCTGCACTGACGAAAATGGTAAAGATTTCGATGAGCAGGTATATCGCTCTATGATTGGCTCTTTATTGTACCTATCTGCATCTAGGCTAGACATTATGCTTAGTGTTTGCATGTGTGCATGTTTCCAAGCAAAGCCGAAGGAATCACAACATAAGGATGTGAAACATATTCTTCACTATGTATCTCACACTCCAACACTTGGATTATGGTACCCCAAGGGCTCAAATATTCACCTTGTTGGATATTATTATTTTGATTATGCTAGTGACCGTGTGGATCGCAAGTCAACATCAGGCACATGTAATTTTCTCCGACGATCCTTAGTCTGTTGGTCCTGAAAGAAGCAAAACTGCGTGTCACTTTCGACTTCTGAAGCTGAGTACATTGTTGCTGGCTCTTGTTGTGCTCAACTGTTGTGGATGAAGGAAACCCTCAAGGACCACAACATCAACTTGAAGAATGTGCCACTCTACTACGACAATGATGCAATCAAGATTGCTTACAATCTAGTACAACACTCGAAGACCAAGCACATCTAGATTCGTCATCATTTTCTTTGTGATCATGTACTCAAGGGCAACATCGTCATCGACCATGTGAATACTAAAGGCCAGCAAGTGGATATCTTCACTAATCCCTTGGACCAAAAGAGATTTTGCAAGTTGTGATGTGAGCTTAATATCTTAGAATCTTCGAATGTTCTATGAAAAGGCACACATCCTAACACTTATGCAAAATTGACGACTTAGATGTGCAACACACAAAGTAATATTTTCTTCAATCAATGAAGAATAACGCTCTAAGTGTGAAGAAATTAATGAAGAATTTGATTCTCAGGGCCCTACGACAATTTTACGCGGTGCGTGAAATCATCATTTTAATAGGGTGGGTCACGCCACCACCCAATTTTAATTCCTTCAATGTTGAAATTCTTCAAAAGTGAGACTTTTTGCAAATTCTTCAAATCTTCAATGTCTACAAAATTTTCAAAATCCTAAAAAATAACAGATTCTTCAAAAACTTTTCTCTGATGTTCTTCATTGACTATATACTAAGTTATGAGCGTTGAAAGTCCTCGATAATATTCACTTATTGTTAAGTCTTCAAGTTGGTTTTTCCTCTAAGTGAATGTGATCGGACCCGTAACCCCTCTATGCTAAGCTCAACCTAAACTATTCTCAACCCGTAACCCCTCTGTATCGTAAAACTCGATGAACTCGTAAAACTTGATTTTTTTCCGGATGAAAGGGACTAAATAGTGCTGGAGTTGGAGACGGCGGAGCTCCGTGGGCTCCACAAGCCTGCTAGGTGTGGCCAGGGGGGCCCGCGCCTAGTGGGCTTGTGGGCTCCACGCTCCACTTCTCCAGTTGATTCTTGCGCGAGTATTTTTTATATATTCCACAAAAAATCCTTGTAAATTTCCAGATCATTCCGAGAACTTTTATTTCTGTGCAAAAACAACACCATGGCAATTCTGCTGAAAACAACATTAGTCCGGGTTAGTTTCATTCAAATCATGCAAATTAGAGTCCAAAATAAGGGCAAAAGAGTTTGGAAAATTAGATACGACGGAGACGTATCAGCCACATTCATCAATGAAAAAATGGAAGGCTCAACAAGACAAACAAGCTCAAAAGGCAAAGGTCCGAAAGGAGAAGTACTTGCTGCAAAATCTTCTGACCTTGACACGAGAGCAACTTGTCTCCACTCAAGCTGAGATCAAAACCCGTAGTGAGAAATACACAATCTATCATGCTGAAAGGAAAGGATCCAAAGTGACATTCATCAAGGCTGTTACCGAAGCCATAGCTCAGTATAACTACAGGGTTGCAGCCCCAATGCAACCATCCATTCCTCAGGCGAGCTATTCTATACAACTGGCTAATGACTCTCCTACTGAACATGCTACTGATGAACCTGACAGGCCAACTGACGAATATGCTATGTGATACGTCTCCAACGTATCTATAATTTTTTATTATTCCATTCTATTATATTATCTGTTTTGTATATTTTATATGCATTAATATGCTATTTTTTTATTATTTTCGGGACTAACCTATTAATCTAGAGCCTAGTGCCAGTTTCTGTTTTTTTCCATGTTTTTGAGTATTGCAGATAAGGAATATTAAATAGAGTCCAAACGGAATATTAAATAGAGAATGATTCTTCTTGGCCCAGAAGCAACCCAGAAAACTTGGAGATGAAGGAGGAGAGCCGACGTGTGGTGACAAGCCATAGGGGGCGCTCCCTGGCATGTGGACCCACGGCAGCCATCCTAACGCTATTCGTCGGCCTATTACTTCCCAAATATCCCCTGGATACTAAAGGGAGCCACGAAAATACTTTTCCGCCGCCGGAAGCCTCTGTTCCTGTGAGATCTAATCTTGGAGCCTTTTCCGGTAATCTGCCGGAGGGGGGATCGATCCCGAAGGGCATCTACATCAACTCCATTGCCGCTCCGATAATGCGCGAGTAGTTCACCACAAACCTTCGGGTCCGTAGCTAGTAGCTCGATGGCTTCTTCTCTCTCTTTGTTCTTCAATACGATGTTCTTCATGATCTTCATACAGATCTATCCGATGAAATACTCTCGCAATGTGTTTGTTGAGGCCCGATGAATTGTGGGTTTATGTTCATATTATCTATGAATATTATTTCAGTCTTTTCTGAATTCTTATATGCATGATTTCATATCTTTGCAAGTCTTTTCGAGTTATTGGTTTGGTTTGGTCAACTAGATTGGTAATTCTTGCAATGGGAGAAGTGCTTAGTTTTGGGTTCAATCTTGCGGTGTTCTCACCCAATGACAAAGTTGGGGTAGCGAGGCACGTATTTGTATTGTTGCCATCAAGGACAAAAATATGGGGTTTTCATCATATTGCTTGAGTTTATCCCTCTACATCATGTCATCTCACCTAATGTGTTACTCTGTTTCTTCATGAACTTAATACTCTAGATGCAGGCAGGAGTCGATCGATGTGTGGAGTAATAGTAGTAGATGCAGAATCGTTTTGGTCTACTTGACAGGGACGTGATGCCTATATGCATAATCATTCCCTTGGATATCTTCATAATTATTCGCACCTTATTAGTTTCCTTCATGAGAGAAGCCTCTAGTGAAACCTATGGCCCCGGTTCTATTTTCCATATTATACTTTCAGATCTATAAACCAAAAATACCAAAAATATCTTGCTGCAATTTATGTACTTTTTTTATTTTTCGTTTCAACAATCTTTTATATCTATCTCTATAGGATCTCATCCTTGCAAGTAACCGTGAAGGGATTGACAACCCCTTTTTAGTGTTGGGTGCCAGTGTTTGATTGTTTGTGTTGGTGCGAAGATTGGGGCCTTGCTTCTTCCTCCTACTGGATTGATACCTTGGTTCTCAACAAACTGAGGGAAATACTTATCTACTTTACTGCATCACCCTTTCCTCTTCAAGGGAAAACAACGCAAGATCAAGAAGTAACAAGAAGGATTTCTAGCACCATTGTCGGGGAGGATACATAGCAAGATCAAGCCTACCAAGTACCCATCACGAACTCATCTCTTGCATTTACATTATCTGCCTTTTGCCTCTCATTTTCCTCTTCCCCACTACTAAAATGATTTTTAGAAAATACCAAAAAGATTTGCATTTTTATTCGCCCTTCTTTCGTTTGCCTCTTTCCTTCCGGATCTCTTACTTGTTTCTATGACTAGCGTTACCTCTTCCCCTTTGTCACCATATTTTGAAGTTTTACACTTCAAAACTAAACAAGGGGAAAATTTGAAAGATGCCTAGTATAGGCTAAAGGAAACTTATCGTATCTCCAACCTAAAAGGAGATGTAAAGGTTTTGCTCGGAAATTTTTACATTGGATTGGCTTTACATCATAGAGAACTCTTAGATTTCGCATCAAAAGGGAATATTATTGAATTGGATACAAATGCTGCTTATGAACTTTTGGAGGGGATTTTGGGGGTTCCTCCACTAAAAAGGGGGTTTAATTTCTCAGAACGGGACTTCAAATTTTTGACAAATTGAGTGACCTACATAAACACTTAGTCGAGTCACAACAATATCACGAACCCCTTAAACATATTAGTGGAAACCTCAATCATTTGAATACTTTGATTACCCTTTGCAATAAGCGTTTGGATATTTTGGACATTAAGATGGTTTCTTCCCCTACAAACCCGGGAAAGAGGAAAGAACCCCCCGGATTTGAGAAGGCCCTCACAAAATTGTCAATACCAAAGATAACAATACCTAGATCTATTTTGTTATGCCTAGCTAGGGGTGTTAAACACTAGCGCTTGTTGGGAGGCAACCCAATTTTATTTTTATGCTTTTGTTTTTGATTCTGTTTTTGAGGGTTGCTCACGTTATTACGTCTGTAGGAATTGTGTTTTCTTGTTTCAATTAGTGTTTGATCCAAGTAAGACCTTTGGGATGGTCTACGGTATTTGTGAGTTGATTTTGCTGAAAAACAGAAACTTTTGCTCTCATCCAGGAATTTTGTAAATTCACTGGAACATGATTTTGATATGAAATTCTTACACAAGAATGATATACAAAATTCCCTAATTTTGTTAATTTTTCAGAAGTTGTGGAGTTACAGAATTATCCAAAATCTATAGATTGCTACAGACTGTTCATTTTTGGCAGATTCTGTTTTCTTTGTGTTGTTTGCTTATTTTGATGTATCTATGGGTTGTATCGGGGGGTATGAACCATAGAGAAGTTTTAATATAGTAAATATTACACTAATATAAATAAATAATGAGTTCAGAACAGTATCAAAAGTGTTGATTTATTTTTCTTATACTAACGGATCTCATGAGTTTTTTGTTGAGTTTTGTGTTGTGAAGTTTTCAAGTGTTGGGTAAAGATTTGATGGACTATGGAATAAGGAGTGGCAAGAGCCTAAGCTTGGGGATGCCCAAGGCACCCCAAGCCATATTCAAGGATACCAAAGAGCCTAAACCTGGGGATGCCTCGAAAGGCATCCCCTATTTTGTCTTCAATCCATCGGTAAATTTAATTGAGGCTATATTTTTATTCACCACGTGATATGTGTTTTTCTTGGAGCATCTTGTATGATATGAGTCTTTGCTATTTAGTTTTACACAATCATCCTTGCTCCACACATCTTTTGAGAGAGCAACGCTGAATCGTGAATTTATTAGAATACTCTATGTTCTTCACTTATATCTTTTGAGCTAGGCAATGTTGCTCTAGTACTTCACTTATATCTTTTTAGAGCACGTTGTTGTTTTATTTTATATAAATTATTGAACTCTAGTACCTCACTTATATTATTTTCAGAGTCTTTAAACAACATGGTAATTGGTTTAGGTTATGAATTTAGTCCTAATATAATGGGCATCCAAGAGGTATATAATAAAAACTTTCATATAAAGTGCATTGAATACGATGAGAAGTATGATTCCTTGCATATAGTTTTGAGATATGAATACGGTAATATGAGAGTCATGCTAGTGAGTAATTGTCAATTGGAAGAAATACTTGTGTTACAGTTTGTGATTCCCGTAGCATGCACGTATGGTGAACCGTTATGTAACAAAGTCGGAGCATGATTTGTTTAATGATTGTCAACCTTTGTGTGGAGGTCGGGATCACGCGATGGTTAAGTCCTACCAACCCTTCCCCTAGGAGCATGCATGCATCTAATACTTTGCTTCGATAACTAATAGGCTTTTGCAAAAAGTATGTGAGTTCTTTATGACTAATGTTGAGTCCATGAATTATACGCACTCTCACCTTTCCACATTTGCTAGCCTCTCTAGTACCGCGCAACTTTCGCCAGTGCATTAAACCCACCGTCCACAAAACAGCCACCATATACTTTCCTCAAAACAACCACCATATCTACCTATTATTGCATTTCCATAGCCATTCTGAGATATATTTCCATGCAACTTCCACTGTTCCGTTTTTTATGACACACACCATCACTTCCATATTGCATATAGAGTCATATTTTTGTTCCAGGTATCGAGTTGTAATTTTTGAGTTGTAAGTAAATAAAAGTGTGATGATTTGCATTATTAGACCATTGTCCCGTGATAGAAAAATGATGATGGAAGCTATGGCTCCCTCACAAGTTGGAATGAGTCTCCGGACTTTACAAAAAATAAAAGAGGCTAGTGAAGCCCAAATAAAAAAAAAGAGGCCAACGATGCCCACCAAAAAAATAGAGAAAGAGAGAAGGGACAATGCTACTATCTTTTTCCACACTTGTGCTTCAAAGTAGCGCCATGTTCTTCATGATAGAGAGTCTCCTATTTTTTCACTTTCGTATAACTAGTGGAATTTTCATCTTATGCACAACCACTTAGTTTTCTTTTTGATCTTTCGTACACTTATATCTCTAGTGCATTCGTTGCATGGCAATCCCTACTCACTCACATTGATATCTATTGATGGGCATCTCCATAGCCCGTTGATACGCCTAGTTGATGTGAGACTATCTTCTCCTTTTTCCTTGCAACCTCCACCATATTCTATTCCACCTATAGTGCTATCCATGGCTCACGCTCATGTATTGCGTGAGAATTGAAAAGGTTTGAGAACATAAAAGGTGTGAAACAATTGCTTGACTTCTCATCGGGGTTGTGCATGATTTAGATACTTTCTGTGGGGAATATGGAGCATAGCCAGACCATATGATTTTGTAAGGATAACTTTCTAAGGCCATGTTATATCGAAAGGACGCAATTGCCTTGTTAGTATGCTTCAAGTATTACTGTTTCATGTCAATATTAGACTTTTGTTTTGAATCTTATGGATCTGAATATTCATGCCACAACAAAGAATATTACATGGATAAACATGTTAGGTAGCATTTCACATCAAAAAAAATATGTTCTTATCATTTACATACTCGAGGACGAGCAGGAATTAAGCTTGGGGATGCTTGATACGTCTCCAACGTATCTATAATATTTGATTATTCCATGCTATTATATTATCTGTTTTGGATATTTTATATGCATTACTATGCTATTTTATATTATTTTTGGGACTACCCTATTAATCTAGAGCCTAGTGCCAGTTTCTGTTTTTTCCATGTTCTAAGTCTTGTAGATAAGGAATATTAAACGGAGTCCAAACGGAATAAAATCTTCGGAATGTTTTTTCTTGGACCAAAAGCAACCTAGAAAACTTGGAGATGAAGGAGGAGAGCCGCCATGTGGCCACGAGCCACAGGGGCACGCCCTAGGGGGCACCCTTCGCTTGTGGCCCCACGGCAGCCCTCCTAGCCCTATTATTTGGCCTATAAATTCCCAAATATTCCCTGGATACCAAAGGGAGACATGAAAATACTTTTCCGCCGCCAAAAGCCTTTGTTCCCGTGAGATCCAATCTTGGAGCCTTTTCTTTTAATCTATCGGAGGGGGAATCGATCATCGAGGGAATCTACATCAACTCCATTGCCCCTCCGATGATGCATGAGTACTTCACCACAGACCTTCGAGTCCATACCAAGTAGCTAGATGGCTTCTTCTCTCTCTTTGTTCTACAATACCATGTTCTTCATGATCTTCATGGAGATCTATCCAATATAATACTCTTGCGGTGTGTTTGTCGGGATCCGATGAATTGTGGGTTTATCTCCAGATTATCTATCAATATTATTTGAGTCTTTTCTGAATTCTTATATGCATGATTTCATATCTTTGCCAGTCTCTTCGAGTTATTGGTTTGGTGTGGCAAACTAGATTGGTAATTTTTGCAATGGGAGAAGTGCTTATGTTTGGGTTCAATCTTGCGGTGTCCTCACCGAGTGACAAAGTAGGGGTAGCGAGACACGTATTTGTATTGTTTCCATCGAGGATAAAAAGATGGGGTTTTCATCATATTGCTTGAGTTTATCCTTCTACATCATGTCATCTTACCTAATATGTTACTCTGTTCTTCATGAACTTAATACTCTAGATGCAGGCATGAGTCGGTCGATGTGTGGATTAATACTAGTAGATGCAGAATCGTTTCAGACTACTTGACACGGATGTGATGCCTATATGCATAATCATTGCCTTGGATATCTTCATAATTATTTGCTTTTCTATCAATTGCTGGACAGTAATTTTTTCACCCACCATATTATTTTCCTTCATGAGAGAAGCCTCTAGTGAAACCTATGGCCCCCGGGTCTATTTTGCATATTATACTTTCAGATCTATAAACCAAAAATACCAAAAATATCTTGTTGCCTTTTATTTACCTTTTGTTTTAGCAATCTTTTATAACTATGTCTATCAGATATCATCCTTGAAAGTAACCGTGAAGGGATTGACAACCCCTTTTTAGCGTTGGGGCCAAGTATTTGATTGTTTGTGTAGGTGCAAAGATTGGGGCCTTGCTTGTTCCTCCTACTCGATTGCTACCTTGGTTCTCAACAAACAGAGGGAAATACTTATCTACTTTCCTGCATCACCCTTTCCTCTTTAAGGGAAAACCAACGCAAGCTCAAGAAGTAGTACTATGCCTGAAAAAAATGATACATCACCAAACTCTTCAACGGTGAAGTAAATCATTCTTCCTTCTAGATCAGAAGTGAAGAAAACCAAAGCGGTTGAAAAAAAGCCAAGAAGAGAAAAGCATCAACAACTTGAGAGTCTTGAGAGGCAAAACGCTTGAGGAATTTCACAAAGTCAACATCTAAAGAATTTGCTGGAGATCTGAGAAAATTGCTTGATAGGACGCAAGATAAAACGTGATGAAACGATTTGTCATTTCACACATCCTCATTATGTCTAAAATATATTTTATGTGATGAAATTCAAGTCTAATGAAATTGATATCATATTCTTCAATCTGAAGCATATGAGATGGTAAGCAACACTAATTCATCTGCAGGACGACCAACCCAAGACCACAGAGTGGGTTGTTGACAATGGGTGTACAAATCACATGACTGGTGACAAAAGCCTATTGATGAATATCCCACTGACTTCATCACCACTGAAGCATATCACCTACGCCGACAAAGGTAAAAGCAAGATAATGGGACTTGGTAAAGTGGCTATCTCTAAGGACCGACACATGGACAAGGTCAAGCTTGTCGAATCCCTTGGGTTTAACCTCATGTGTGTCTCAATGCTTTGGGATCTTGATATAATTGTCATCTTTAGAAAATATAGATGTGTAGTCGTCATGGAATCTGACAAATCCAAAGTCTTCGAAGGCTTTACGAGAGGAGACTTGTATATTGTTGATTTCTCTATAGGTCCTCAACCAGCCACGTGTCTACTAGGAAAAGCCTCAGAAGGTTGGCTATGGCATCGACGACTTGGTCATGTGGGCATGAGGAATTTGAACACACTGGCAAAGAAGAAGCGTGTCATTGGCATTGAAACCATCAAATTCCTCAAGCACCACCTCTACGAGGCTTGTGAGTCTGGAAAGATGACCATATCTAAGGACCCCTCAAAGACAATCATGACTACTATTCGTCATTTTGAATTGCTTCCCATGGATCTCTTTGGACCTACTCATTATGCTACTCTAACCAATGAAGCATCTCTATATGGCTTTGTCATCATTGATGACTATTCTCGTTATACTTGGGTGCATATTATTCTTTGCAAAACTGAAGTGCAGTAAGTATTCAAACGATTTTCCTCAAGGTCCTCGATGAACTCGCCATCAAGATCAAACACATCAGAAGTGATGATGGGACAAAATTCAAGAATATAGGCCTTGATGATTATCTTTATGAACTTGGTATTACTCATGAATTGTCTGCTCCTTATACTCCCCAACAGAATGGCGTCGTTGGTTGCAAGAACAAGACTCAGGTTGAAAGGGCATGGACCATGCTTGAAGAATATCAGACTCCTCGT